>NC_092109.1:47597472-47945607 GCF_045679555.1 Salvelinus alpinus
CTGTCTATGTCTCTCTCTGTCTATGTCTCTCTCTCTCTCTCTCTCTGTCTCTCTGTCTATGTCTCTCTCTCTCTCTCTCTCTCTCTCTCTCTCTCTCTCTCTCTCTCTCTCTCTCTCTCTCTCTCTCTGTCTCTCTCTCTCTGTGTGTAGATGTGTTCCGTAGTGTGGAGATGCGTTCCCAGGTGTGCCTGGCGCTGCTAGAGCTGAATGGGATTGGCTTCAGCTGGGAGGAATGTGACAGGCAGAAACACGTGATGCAGGCCAAGCTGTCAGCTCTGGAGACACAGGCCTACAGCCTTGCCGGACACAACTTCTCTCTGACTAGCCCCGACGATGTGGCACAGGTAGGGAAGGTGGGGTTCTAAGGCACTACTTCCCCAAAACCACCTCCGGACCACCAGACATTTCATATATTTGTTGTAACTATCAACAAGGTCTTGACTAGGTGTTGAGGGTATCGTCAAGGTCTTGACTAGGTGTTCAGGGTTACTAGTGTGACATGGGGCGGCAGGGTAGCCTAGTGGTTGGACTAGTAACCGAAAGGTTGCAAGTTCAAATCCCCGAGCTGACAAGGTACAAATCTGTCGTTCTGCCCCTGAACAAGGCAGTTAACCCACTGTTCCTAGGCCGTCATTGTAAATAAGAATTTGTTCTTAACTGACTTGCCTAGTTAAATAAAGGTTAAATAAAAAAATGGTCAACTATCGTCAAGGTCATGTCTAGGTGTTCAGGGTATCGTCAAGGTCTTGACTAGGTGTTCAGGGTATCGTCAAGGTCTTGACTAGGTGTTCAGGGTATCGTCAAGGTCTTGACTAGGTGTTCAGGGTATCGCCAAGGTCTTGACTAGGTGTTGAGGGTATTGTCAAGGTCATGTCTAGGTGTTCAGGGTATCGTCAAGGTCTTGACTAGGTGTTGAGGGTATCGCCAAGGTCTTGACTAGGTGTTGAGGGTATCGTCAAGGTCTTGACTAGGTGTTGAGGGTATCGTCAAGGTCTTGACTAGGTGTTCAGGGTATCGTCAAGGTCTTGACTAGGTGTTCAGGGTATCGTCAAGGTCTTGACTAGGTGTTGAGGGTATCGTCAAGGTCTTGACTAGGTGTTCAGGGTATCGTCAAGGTCTTGACTAGGTGTTCAGGGTATCGTCAAGGTCTTGACTAGGTGTTCAGGGTATCGTCAAGGTCTTGACTAGGTGTTCAGGGTATCGCCAAGGTCTTGACTAGGTGTTGAGGGTATCGCCAAGGTCTTGACTAGGTGTTCAGGGTATCGTCAAGGTCATGTCTAGGTGTTCAGGGTATCGTCAAGGTCTTGACTAGGTGTTCAGGGTATCGTCAAGGTCTTGACTAGGTGTTCAGGGTATCGTCAAGGTCTTGACTAGGTGTTCAGGGTATCGCCAAGGTCTTGACTAGGTGTTGAGGGTATCGTCAAGGTCATGTCTAGGTGTTCAGGGTATCGTCAAGGTCTTGACTAGGTGTTCAGGGTATCGTCAAGGTCTTGACTAGGTGTTCAGGGTATCACCAAGGTTACCACAACATCTCTGTTGCATTATTGTTCTAAGGCTCTGCATCATCCTGTCTGTCTGGGTGTCTGTCTGTGTGGGTGTCTGTCTTTGTGTGTGTATCAGGTGTTGTTCCGTGAGCTGCGTCTGCCTCCTGGCTGTGATTTGAGCGGGGGGAGGGGTAAGAAGACCCTGGGGTACAGCAGGCGAGGAACAGGATGCGCCGGGTTGGGGAAACCGTTCAGTACCACCAAGGTAACACAGACACACACACAGTGAAGTTATTGGCCCTGCTCTGTGACATCATATGTGAATAAAAGGTGACATCATCAGGACATCCTGGAGAAGCTCAGTTCCCTCCACCCGTTGCCGGGGGTGATTCTGGAGTGGAGGAGGATCACCCACGCCTTGACAACGGTGGTGTTTCCCCTGCAGAGAGAGAAACGACATCACCCCCTGCTGGTTATGGATAGAATACACCCTATCTCCCAGACACACACAGCTACAGGTAACACACACACTGCTACAGGTAACACACTGATACAGGTAACACACACACTGCTACAGGTAACACACACACTGCTACAGGTAACACACACACTGCTACAGGTAACACACACACTGCTACAGGTAACACACACACTGCTACAGGTAACACACTGCTACAGGTAACACACACACTGCTACAGGTAACACACTGCTACAGGTAACACACTGCTACAGGTAACACACACACTGCTACAGGTAACACACACACTGCTACAGGTAACACACTGCTACAGGTAACACACACACTGCTACAGGTAACACACACACTGCTACAGGTAACACACTGCTACAGGTAACACACTGCTACAGGTAACACACACACTGCTACAGGTAACACACACACTGCTACAGGTAACACACACACTGCTACAGGTAACACACACACTGCTACAGGTAACACACACACTGCTACAGGTAACACACACACTGCTACAGGTAACACACACACTGCTACAGGTAACACACACACTGCTACAGGTAACACACACACTGCTACAGGTAACACACACACTGCTACAGGTAACACACACACTGCTACAGGTAACACACACACTGCTACAGGTAACACACACACTGCTACAGGTAACACACACACTGCTACAGGTAACACACACACTGCTACATGTGGTTGTCTCACCTAGCTATCTGTAGATGAATGTACTGACTATGACTGTGATATGTGGTTGTCCCACCTAGCTATCTGATGAATGTACTGACTATGACTGTGATATGTGGTTGTCTCACCTAGCTATCTGAAGATGAATGTACTGACTATGACTGTGAGATGTGGTTGTCCCACCTAGCTATCTGTAGATGAATGTACTGACTATGACTGTGATATGTGGTTGTCCCACCTAGCTATCTGTAGATGAATGTACTGACTATGACTGTGATATGTGGTTGTCTCACCTAGCTATCTGAAGATGAATGTACTGACTATGACTGTGATATGTGGTTGTCTCACCTAGCTATCTGAAGATGAATGTACTGACTATGACTGTGATATGTGGTTGTCTCACCTAGCTATCTGTAGATGAATGTACTGACTATGACTGTGAGATGTGGTTGTCCCACCTAGCTATCTGAAGATGAATGTACTGACTATGACTGTGATATGTGGTTGTCTCACCTAGCTATCTGTAGATGAATGTACTGACTATGACTGTGATATGTGGTTGTCTCACCTAGCTATCTGATGAATGTACTGACTATGACTGTGATATGTGGTTGTCTCACCTAGCTATCTGATGAATGTACTGACTATGACTGTGATATGTGGTTGTCTCACCTAGCTATCTGAAGATGAATGTACTGACTATGACTGTGATATGTGGTTGTCCCACCTAGCTATCTGTAGATGAATGTACTGACTATGACTGTGAGATGTGGTTGTCTCACCTAGCTATCTGTAGATGAATGTACTGACTATGACTGTGAGATGTGGTTGTCTCACCTAGCTATCTGAAGATGAATGTACTGACTATGACTGTGATATGTGGTTGTCCCACCTAGCTATCTGTAGATTAATGTACTGACTATGACTGTGATATGTGGTTGTCTCACCTAGCTATCTGATGAATGTACTGACTATGACTGTGATATGTGGTTGTCTCACCTAGCTATCTGAAGATGAATGTACTGACTATGACTGTGATATGTGGTTGTCCCACCTAGCTATCTGTAGATGAATGTACTGACTATGACTGAGATATGTGGTTGTCTCACCTAGCTATCTGTAGATGAATGTACTGACTATGACTGTGATATGTGGTTGTCCCACCTAGCTATCTGTAGATGAATGTACTGACTATGACTGTGATATGTGGTTGTCCCACCTAGCTATCTGAAGATGAATGTACTGACTATGACTGTGATATGTGGTTGTCCCACCTAGCTATCTGAAGATGAATGTACTGACTATGACTGTGATATGTGGTTGTCCCACCTAGCTATCTGTAGATGAATGTATTGACTGACTGTGATATGTGGTTGTCTCACCCAGCTATCTGTAGATGAATGTACTGACTATGACTGTGATATGTGGTTGTCCCACCTAGCTATCTGTAGATGAATGTACTGACTATGACTGTGATATGTGGTTGTCCCACCTAGCTATCTGTAGATGAATGTACTGACTATGACTGTGATATGTGGTTGTCCCACCTAGCTATCTGTAGATGAATGTACTGACTATGACTGTGATATGTGGTTGTCCCACCTAGCTATCTGTAGATGAATGTACTGACTATGACTGTGATATGTGGTTGTCTCACCTAGCTATCTGAAGATGAATGTACTGACTATGACTGTGATATGTGGTTGTCCCACCTAGCTGTCTGTAGATGAATGTACTGAGTGTAGTGTAATGTAATGTAGACACACACTGATAATTTATACATCAGTCTGCTTGTGTATGTTGTGATGGATTCGTGTCTGTCTGCGTGTCTGTCTGCGTGTCTGTCTGTGCACAGGCAGAGTGAGCTTCACAGAGCCAAACATCCAGAACGTTCCGAAGGACTTTGAGATCCAGATGGCCTCTGTGGTGGAGGAGAGCCCGCCCTCACAAGATGGACGCCGGACAGGGTTGGAATAACTATATATAACTACTAACCCTAACCTTGACAAGATGGCCGCCGGACTGGGTGGGAATAATTATCTATTATCCTGTTAAACTATATAACTACTAACCCTAACCATGACAAGATGGCCGCCGGACTGGGTGGGAATAACTATCTATTATACTGTTAAACTATATATAACTACTAACCCTAACCTTGACAAGATGGCCGCCGGACTGGGTGGGAATAACTATCTATTATACTGTTAAACTATACAACTACTAACCCTAACTTTGACAAGATGGCCGCCGGACTGGGTGGGAATAACTATCTATTATACTGTTAAACTATTTATAACTACTAACCCTAACCTTGACAAGATGGCCGCCGGACTGGGTGGGAATAACTATCTATTATACTGTTAAACTATACAACTACTAACCCTAACTTTGACAAGATGGCCGCCGGACTGGGTGGGAATAACTATCTATTATACTGTTAAACTATTTATAACTACTAACCCTAACCTTGACAAGATGGCCGCCGGACTGGGTGGGAATAACTATCTATTATACTGTTAAACTATACAACTACTAACCCTAACCTTGACAAGATGGCCACCGGACTGGGTGGGAATAACTATCTATTATACTGTTAAACTATATATAACTACTAACCCTAACCTTGACAAGATGGCCGCCGGACTGGGTGGGAATAACTATCTATTATACTGTTAAACTATATAACTACTAACCCTGACCTTGACAAGATGGCCGCCGGACTGGGTGGGAATAGCCAGGGGTGGGAAAAGTACCCTATTCTCATACAGTAGTAAAAGTAATGATACCTTTAATAGAAAATGATTCAAGTAAAAGTGAAAGTTACCCAGTAAAATACTACTTGAGTAAAAGTCTAAAAGTATTTTGTTCTAAATATATTTAACTATCAATTGTAAATGTAATTGATAAAATATACTTAAGTATCAAAATTAAAAGTATAAATCATTTCAAATTCCTTAATATTAAGCAAAAAGCACAATTTTCTTGTTTTATAATTTATGGATAGCCCACTGACTCACCCAATGACATGTCCACTCACTGACTCACCCAATGACATGTCCACTCTCTGACTCACCCAATGATATGTCCACTCTCTGACTCACCCAATGACATGTCCACTCTCTGACTCACCCAATGATATGTCCACTCTCTGACTCACCCAATGACATGTCCACTCTCTGACTCACCCAATGATATGTCCACTCTCTGACTCACCCAATGATATGTCCATTCACTGACTCACCCAATGACATGTCCACTCTCTGACTCACCCAATGATATGTCCACTCTCTGACTCACCCAATGACATGTCCACTCTCTGACTCACCCAATGATATGTCCACTCTCTGACTCACCCAATGATATGTCCACTCTCTGACTCACCCAATGATATGTCCACTCTCTGACTCACCCAATGACATGTCCACTCACTGACTCACCCAATGATATGTCCACTCTCTGACTCACCCAATGACATGTCCACTCTCTGACTCACCCAATGACATGTCCACTCTCTGACTCACCCAATGACATGTCCACTCTCTGACTCACCCAATGACATGTCCACTCTCTGACTCACCCAATGACATGTCCACTCACTGACTCACCCAATGATATGTCCACTCACTGACTCACCCAATGACATGTCCACTCTCTGACTCACCCAATGACATGTCCACTCACTGACTCACCCAATGACATGTCCACTCACTGACTCACCCAATGATATGTCCACTCACTGACTCACCCAATGATTTGTCCACTCACTGACTCACCCAATGATATGTCCACTCTCTGACTCACCCAATGATATGTCCACTCTCTGACTCACCCAATGACATGTCCACTCACTGACTCACCCAATGATATGTCCACTCTCTGACTCACCCAATGATATGTCCACTCACTGACTCACCCAATGATATGTCCATTCACTGACTCACCCAATGATATGTCCATTCACTGACTCACCCAATGATATGTCCATTCACTGACTCACCCAATGACATGTCCACTCTCTGACTCACCCAATGATTTGTCCACTCACTGACTCACCCAATGATATGTCCACTCACTGACTCACCCAATGATTTGTCCACTCACTGACTCACCCAATGACATGTCCACTCTCTGACTCACCCAATGATATGTCCACTCTCTGACTCACCCAATGATATGTCCACTCTCTGACTCACCCAATGATTTGTCCACTCACTGACTCACCCAATGATATGTCCACTCTCTGACTCACCCAATGACATGTCCACTCTCTGACTCACCCAATGATATGTCCACTCTCTGACTCACCCAATGACATGTCCACTCACTGACTCACCCAATGATATGTCCACTCTCTGACTCACCCAATGATTTGTCCACTCACTGACTCACCCAATGATATGTCCACTCACTGACTCACCCAATGACATGTCCACTCTCTGACTCACCCAATGATATGTCCACTCTCTGACTCACCCAATGATATGTCCACTCACTGACTCACCCAATGATATGTCCACTCACTGACTCACCCAATGACATGTCCACTCTCTGACTCACCCAATGATATGTCCACTCTCTGACTCACCCAATGATATGTCCACTCTCTGACTCACCCAATGATATGTCCACTCTCTGACTCACCCAATGATATGTCCACTCTCTGACTCACCCAATGACATGTCCACTCTCTGACTCACCCAATGATATGTCCACTCACTGACTCACCCAATGACATGTCCACTCTCTGACTCACCCAATGACATGTCCACTCTCTGACTCACCCAATGATTTGTCCACTCACTGACTCACCCAATGACATGTCCACTCTCTGACTCACCCAATGACATGTCCACTCTCTGACTCACCCAATGATATGTCCACTCACTGACTCACCCAATGATATGTCCACTCTCTGACTCACCCAATGATATGTCCACTCTCTGACTCACCCAATGATATGTCCACTCTCTGACTCACCCAATGATTTGTCCACTCTCTGACTCACCCAATGATATGTCCACTCACTGACTCACCCAATGATATGTCCACTCTCTGACTCACCCAATGATATGTCCACTCTCTGACTCACCCAATGATTTGTCCACTCTCTGACTCACCCAATGACATGTCCACTCTCTGACTCACCCAATGATATGTCCACTCTCTGACTCACCCAATGACATGTCCACTCACTGACTCACCCAATGACATGTCCACTCTCTGACTCACCCAATGACATGTCCACTCTCTGACTCACCCAATGATATGTCCACTCACTGACTCACCCAATGATATGTCCACTCTCTGACTCACCCAATGATATGTCCACTCTCTGACTCACCCAATGATATGTCCACTCTCTGACTCACCCAATGATTTGTCCACTCTCTGACTCACCCAATGATATGTCCACTCACTGACTCACCCAATGATATGTCCACTCTCTGACTCACCCAATGATATGTCCACTCTCTGACTCACCCAATGATTTGTCCACTCTCTGACTCACCCAATGATATGTCCACTCACTGACTCACCCAATGATATGTCCACTCTCTGACTCACCCAATGACATGTCCACTCACTGACTCACCCAATGACATGTCCACTCTCTGACTCACCCAATGACATGTCCACTCTCTGACTCACCCAATGATTTGTCCACTCTCTGACTCACCCAATGATATGTCCACTCACTGACTCACCCAATGATATGTCCACTCTCTGACTCACCCAATGACATGTCCACTCACTGACTCACCCAATGACATGTCCACTCTCTGACTCACCCAATGATATGTCCACTCTCTGACTCACCCAATGATATGTCCACTCTCTGACTCACCCAATGATTTGTCCACTCACTGACTCACCCAATGATATGTCCACTCACTGACTCACCCAATGATTTGTCCACTCACTGACTCACCCAATGACATGTCCACTCACTGACTCACCCAATGATATGTCCACTCACTGACTCACCCAATGATATGTCCACTCTCTGACTCACCCAATGATTTGTCCACTCACTGACTCACCCAATGATTTGTCCACTCACTGACTCACCCAATGACATGTCCACTCACTGACTCACCCAATGATATGTCCACTCACTGACTCACCCAATGATATGTCCATTCACTGACTCACCCAATGATATGTCCACTCTCTGACTCACCCAATGATATGTCCACTCTCTGACTCACCCAATGATATGTCCACTCACTGACTCACCCAATGATATGTCCACTCACTGACTCACCCAATGATATGTCCATTCACTGACTCACCCAATGACATGTCCATTCAGGCTCAATACAAGATACTCCGGCCGTAGGCTAAAACGGTGCTGTTTGCTAAATTTTGGGTGCTTAAAAACAATCCACAGAATAAGCGAATGATGTTCCGTGCCTAAATATGTGTTCTTCGTTCTCAGTCGCGGCCGCTCCAGGCTGATCAGACCTCCTCCTCCTGAAGGGGGCGTGGCCTTCTCCGTCAGCATGAGACACGCCTTTGTACCTTTCACAGGTAACTCCTCCCCTAACACCTTTCACAGGTAACTCCTCCCCCCAACACCTTTCACAGGTAACTCCTCCCCCTAACACCTTTCACAGGTAACCCCTCCCCCTAACACCTTTCACAGGTAACTCCTCCCCCTAACACCTTTCACAGGTAACTCCTCCCCCTAACACCTTTCACAGGTAACGTCTCCACCTAACACCTTTCACAGGTAACTCCTCCCCCTAACACCTTTCACAGGTAACGCCTCCACCTAACACCTTTCACAGGTAACGCCTCCACCTAACACCTTTCACAGGTAACTCCTCCCCCTAACACCTTTCACAGGTAACTCCTCCCCCTAACACCTTTCACAGGTAACTCCTCCCCCTAACACCTTTCACAGGTAACTCCTCCCCCTAACACCTTTCACAGGTAACTCCTCCCCCTAACACCTTTCACAGGTAACTCCTCCCCCTAACACCTTTCACAGGTAACTCCTCCCCCTAACACATTTCACAGGTAACTCCTCCCCCTAACACCTTTCACAGGTAACTCCTCCCCCTAACACCTTTCACAGGTAACAACTCCTCCCCCTAACACCTTTCACAGGTAACTCCTCCCCCTAACACCTTTCACAGGTAACAACTCCTCCCCCTAACACCTTTCACAGGTAACAACTCCTCCCCCTAACACCTTTCACAGGTAACTCCTCCCCCTAACACCATAGAGATGTACTAGAGAGCTCATCTCCATCTCATCTGCATTTAACACCATGCAGCCGGCCATCCTAGTTCAATCTCAGCCATCCTAGTTCAGTCTCAACCATCCTAGTTCAATCTCAGCCATCCTAGTTCAGTCTCAACCATCCTAGTTCAGTCTCAACCATCCTAGTTCAGTCTCAACCATCCTAGTTCAATCTCAGCCATCCTAGTTCAATCTCAGCCATCCTAGTTCAGTCTCAACCATCCTAGTTCAATCTCAGCCATCCTAGTTCAGTCTCAACCATCCTAGTTCAATCTCAGCCATCCTAGTTCAGTCTCAACCATCCTAGTTCAATCTCAGCCATCCTAGTTCAGTCTCAACCATCCTAGTTCAATCTCAGCCATCCTAGTTCAATCTCAACCATCCTAGTTCAGTCTCAACCATCCTAGTTCAGTCTCAGCCATCCTAGTTCAATCTCAGCCATCCTAGTTCAATCTCAACCATCCTAGTTCAGTCTCAACCATCCTAGTTCAGTCTCAGCCATCCTAGTTCAATCTCAGCCATCCTAGTTCAATCTCAACCATCCTAGTTCAGTCTCAACCATCCTAGTTCAATCTCAACCATCCTAGTTCAATCTCAACCATCCTAGTTCAGTCTCAACCATCCTAGTTCAGTCTCAACCATCCTAGTTCAATCTCAACCATCCTAGTTCAATCTCAGCCATCCTAGTTCAATCTCAGCCATCCTAGTTCAATCTCAGCCATCCTAGTTCAATCTCAACCATCCTAGTTCAATCTCAGCCATCCTAGTTCAATCTCAGCCATCCTAGTTCAATCTCAACCATCCTAGTTCAATCTCAACCATCCTAGTTCAATCTCAACCATGGCCTTATCTCATGGATTATGGATTTTTTAACTGCCAGGAACAGAGAGTCTATACTAATGGTACCATGTCAGACAGGTCACAGAGAGTCTATACTAATGGTACCAGGTCAGACAGGCCACAGGCCACAGAGAGTCTATACTAATGGTACCAGGTCAGACAGGACACAGAGAGTCTATACTAATGGTACCAGGTCAGACAGGTCACAGAGAGTCTATACTAATGGTACCAGGTCAGACAGGCCACAGAGAGAGTCTATACTAATGGTACCAGGTCAGACAGGACACAGAGAGTCTATACTAATGGTACCATGTCTGACAGGACACAGAGAGTCTATACTAATGGTACCAGGTCAGACAGGACACAGAGAGTCTATACTAATGGTACCAGGTCAGACAGGTCACAGAGAGTCTATACTAATGGTACCAGGTCAGACAGGACACAGAGAGTCTATACTAATGGTACCAGGTCAGACAGGACACAGAGAGTCTATACTAATGGTACCAGGTCAGACAGGTCACAGAGAGTCTATACTAATGGTACCATGTCAGACAGGCCACAGAGAGTCTATACTAATGGTACCATGTCAGACAGGCCACAGAGAGTCTATACTAATGGTACCATGTCAGACAGGCCACAGAGAGTCTATACTAATGGTACCAGGTCAGACAGGCCACAGAGAGTCTATACTAATGGTACCATGTCAGACAGGCCACAGAGAGTCTATACTAATGGTACCAGGTCAGACAGGCCACAGAGAGTCTATACTAATGGTACCATGTCAGACAGGCCACAGAGAGTCTATACTAATGGTACCATGTCTGACAGGCCACAGAGAGTCTATACTAATGGTACCATGTCAGACAGGCCACAGAGAGTCTATACTAATGGTACCATGTCTGACAGGCCACAGAGAGTCTATACTAATGGTACCAGGTCAGACAGGCCACAGAGAGTCTATACTAATGGTACCATGTCAGACAGGCCACAGAGAGTCTATACTAATGGTACCAGGTCAGACAGGCCACAGAGAGTCTATACTAATGGTACCATGTCTGACAGGCCACAGAGAGTCTATACTAATGGTACCATGTCTGACAGGCCACAGAGAGTCTATACTAATGGTACCATGTCAGACAGGCCACAGAGAGTCTATACTAATGGTACCAGGTCAGACAGGCCACAGAGAGTCTATACTAATGGTACCATGTCAGACAGGCCACAGAGAGTCTATACTAATGGTACCAGGTCAGACAGGCCACAGAGAGTCTATACTAATGGTACCATGTCTGACAGGCCACAGAGAGTCTATACTAATGGTACCATGTCTGACAGGCCACAGAGAGTCTATACTAATGGTACCATGTCAGACAGGCCACAGAGAGTCTATACTAATGGTACCATGTCAGACAGGCCACAGAGAGTCTATGACTGCCTGTCTGCCTACCTGTCTGCCTGCCTGCCTGTCTGTCTGTCTGTCTGTCTGTCCTGTTTGAGCACCCTGTCATCCCTGAACGAATTGCCCCTCGGGGATTAATGACGTTGTATTGAATAGCTGCAATATTTCTGTGATCCAGTTGACTACTTCAAAATGGTGCTGCCCATGCTAGAGGGCCCTCTATCCAACCCTACCTGTGTGTGTCAGACGCTTTCATCCAAAGTGATTAACAGTCATGCGTGTATACATTTTACAAATGGCAACCCCAGCGGGAGTTGAACCCACAACCCTTGATGTGTAAGCTCCATGCTCTACCGACTGAGCCACATAGGACGGGAACATAGCGGGTATCGGCCTAATTCTGCTCTGCATTATTTGGTGTTCTACGTTGTACACGGAGGATATTTTTGCAGAATTCTGCATGCAGTCTCAATTTGGTGTTTGTCTCATTTTGTGAATTCTTAGTTGGTGAGCGGACCCCAGACCTCACAACCATAAAGGGCAATGGGTTCTATAACTGGTTCAAGTATTTTTAGCCAGATCCTAATTGGTATGCTTCTCTTTCTCCCTCCCCCCTCTCCCTTCTCCCTCTCTCTCTCCTTACTTCCCCCCTCTCTCTCCCTCCTTACTTCCCCCCTCTCTCTCCCTCCTTACCCTCCCTCCTCTCCCCCCCCTCTCTCCTTACTTCCCCCCTCTCTCTCCCTCCTTACTTCCCCCCTCTCTCTTTCTCCCTCAAACCCTCTCCCTCTCCCCTCTATACCCTCCCTCTCCCTTCTCCCTCTCTCTCTCCTTACTTCCCCCCTCTCTCTCCCTCCTTACCCCCCCTCTCTCTCCCTCCTTACCCTCCCTCCTCTCTCTCTCCTTACTTCCCCCCTCCTCTCCCCCCCCCTCTCTCTCTCCCCTCTCTCTTTCTCCCTCAAACCATCTCCCTCCTTACCCCCCTTCTCTCTCCCTCCTTACCCCCCCTCTCTCCTTACCCCACCTCTCCTTCTCTCTCTCCCTCCTCTCCTCTCTCTCCAGGAGGGATGGTATTAGCAGCAGATTATTCCCAGTTGGAGCTCAGAGTGTTGGCTCACCTCTCTAAGGACAGACGTCTGCTACAGGTCACACACACACACACACACACACACACACACACACACACACACACACACACACACACACACACACACACACACACACACACACACACACACACACACACACACACACACACACACACACACACACACACACACACACACACACACACACACACACACACACACACACACACACACACACACACAGAGAGAGAGAGAGAGCTTGGTGACTCTACTTTTATCTGACCTTGTCTGAACGTGTGTCAGGTGTTGAATGGAGGAGCTGACGTGTTCCGCTGTATCGCTGCTGAGTGGAAGAACATTCAACTGGAGACTGTAGACGACACCCTGAGACAACAGGCTAAACAGGTACACACAGCAAACATTCAACTGGAGACTGTAGACGACACCCTGAGACAACAGGCTAAACAGGTACACACAGCAAACATTCAACTGGAGACGACACCCTGAGACAACAGGCTAAACAGGTACACACAGCAAACATTCAACTGGAGACGACACCCTGAGACAACAGGCTAAACAGGTACACACAGCAAACATTCAACTGGAGACGACACCCTGAGACAACAGGCTAAACAGGTACACACAGCAAACATTCAACTGGAGACGACACCCTGAGACAACAGGCTAAACAGGTACACACAGCAAACATTCAACTGGAGACGACACCCTGAGACAACAGGCTAAACAGGTACACACAGCAAACATTCAACTGGAGACGACACCCTGAGACAACAGGCTAAACAGGTACACACAGCAAACATTCAACTGGAGACTGTAGACGACACCCTGAGACAACAGCATATGTTGTACTATCCTTGTGGGGACCTAAAATGGATTTCCATTCTAAATCCTATTTTCATTAAACCTAACCCCAAAGCAGCCATTGTGGGCTTCTGGGAAATGTCCCCACGAGGGTAGTAACACGCACTGTTTCCTACTTGATGTTTGTTCATTATATTGTGTGTGTGTGTGTGTGTGTGTGTGTGTGTGTGTGTGTGTGTGTGTGTGTGTGTGTGTGTGTGTGTGTGTGTGTGTCTCTGTGTGGTGTGTGTGTGTGTGTGTAGATATGTTATGGTATAATCTACGGGATGGGAGCCAGGTCTCTGGGAGAGCAGATGGGGATAGAGGAGGACGATGCAGGTGCTTATATCCAGAGCTTCAAGGACCGATACACAGGTACCCACATCTATCTATCTATGAACAGGTACACTGATCTATCTAACAGGTACACTGATCTATCCATCTATCACAGGTACACTGATCTATCCATCTATCTATGAACAGGTACACTGATCTGTCTATCTATCTATCTATCTATCTATCAGGTACACTGATCTATCTATCTATCTATCAGGTACACTGATCTATCTATCTATCTATCTATCTATCTATCTATCTATCTATCTATCTATCTATCTATCTATCTATCTATCTATCTATCAGGTACACTGATCTATCTATCTATCAGGTACACTGATCTATCTATCTATCACAGGTACACTGATCTATCTATCTATCTATCACAGGTACACTGATCTATCTATCAGGTACACTGATCTATCTATCTATGAACAGGTACACTGATCTATCTATCTATCTAACAGGTACACTGATCTATCTATCTATCTATCAGGTACACTGATCTGTCTATCTATCTATGAACAGGTACACTGATCTATCTATCTATCTATCTATCAGGTACACTGATCTGGCTATCTATCAGGTACACTGATCTATCTATCTATCTATCTATCTATCTATCTATCTATCTATCTATCTATCTATCTATCTATCTATCAGGTACACTGATCTATCTATCTATCTATCTATCTATCTATCTATCTATCTATCTATCAGGTACACTGATCTATCTATCTATCTATCTATCTATCAGGTACACTGATCTATCTATCTATCTATCTATCTATCAGGTACACTGATCTATCTATCTATCTATCTATCAGGTACACTGATCTGGCTGGCTGGCTGGCTGGCTGATCTGGCTGGCTGGCTGATCTGGCTGGCTGGCTGGCTGGCTGATCTGGCTGGCTGGTTGTGTGTGACTACAGCAACATACATACTTCTATGTATATTAGCTTTTCTGCTTGATGAAAATGGAGCTGTGTGTTTTTACTGTGTGATTTACTGTGTGTGATTTACTGTTTTTGTGATTTACTGTGTGATTTAATGTGTGTGTGTTTTACTGTGTGTTTTACTGTGTGTGTGACTTACTGTTTTTGTGATTTACTGTGTTTTACTGTGTGTATGATTTACTGTGTGTGTGATTTACTGTTTTTGTGATTTACTGTGTGTATGATTTACTGTGTGTGTGTGTGTTTTACTGTGTGTGTGATTTACTGTTTTTGTGATTTACTGTGTGTGTGATTTACTGTTTTTGTGATTTACTGTGTGTTTTACTGTGTGTGTGATTTACTGTGTGTTTTACTGTGTGTGTTTTACTGTTTGTGATTTACTGTGTGTTTTACTGTGTGTGTTTTACTGTTTGTGATTTACTGTGTGATTTACTGTGTGTGTGATTTACTGTGTTTTACTGTGTGTGTGTTTTACTGTGTGTGTGAGTTACTGTATGATTTACTGTGTGATTTACTGTGTGTTTTACTGTGTGTTTTACTGTGTGTATGATTTACTGTGTGTATGATTTACTGTGTGTTTTACTGTGTGTCTGTCCAGGTATCCACCGGTTCCTGAAGGAGACGGTGCGTAGCTGTGTGAAGAAGGGTTTTGTCCAGACTCTACTGGGGAGGAGGAGATACCTACCGAACATCAACACCAGCGGTTACACCAGGAAACAGGTACGTAGCTGACATCACACACCAGGAAACAGGTAGCTGACATCACACACCAGGAAACAGGTACGTAGCTGACATCACACACCAGGAAACAGGTAGCTAACATCACACACCAGGAAACAGGTAGGTAGCTAACATCACACACCAGGAAACAGGTACGTAGCTAACATCACACACCAGGAAACAGGTACGTAGCTGACATCACACACCAGGAAACAGGTACGTAGCTAACATCACACACCAGGAAACAGGTAGCTGACATCACACACCAGGAAACAGGTAGGTAGCTGACATCACACACCAGGAAACAGGTACGTAGCTGACATCACACACCAGGAAACAGGTACGTAGCTGACATCACACACCAGGAAACAGGTAGCTGACATCACACACCAGGAAACAGGTAGCTGACATCACACACCAGGAAACAGGTACGTAGCTGACATCACACACCAGGAAACAGGTACGTAGCTGACATCACACACCAGGAAACAGGTACGTAGCTGACATCACACACCAGGAAACAGGTACGTAGCTAACATCACACACCAGGAAACAGGTACGTAGCTGACATCACACACCAGGAAACAGGTACGTAGCTAACATCACACACCAGGAAACAGGTACGTAGCTAACATCACACACCAGGAAACAGGTACGTAGCTAACATCACACACCAGGAAACAGGTACGTAGCTAACATCACACACCAGGAAACAGGTACGTAGCTGACATCACACACCAGGAAACAGGTAGCTGACATCACACACCAGGAAACAGGTACGTAGCTAACATCACACACCAGGAAACAGGTAGCTGACATCACACACCAGGAAACAGGTAGGTAGCTGACATCACACACCAGGAAACAGGTACGTAGCTGACATCACACACCAGGAAACAGGTACGTAGCTGACATCACACACCAGGAAACAGGTAGCTGACATCACACACCAGGAAACAAGTACGTAGCTAACATCACACACCAGGAAACAGGTACGTAGCTGACATCACACACCAGGAAACAGGTACGTAGCTGACATCACACACCAGGAAACAGGTACGTAGCTAACATCACACACCAGGAAACAGGTAGCTGACATCACACACCAGGAAACAGGTACGTAGCTGACATCACACACCAGGAAACAGGTAGGTAGCTGACATCACACACCAGGAAACAGGTACGTAGCTAACATCACACACCAGGAAACAGGTACGTAGCTAACATCACACACCAGGAAACAGGTACGTAGCTGACATCACACACCAGGAAACAGGTACGTAGCTAACATCACACACCAGGAAACAGGTAGCTGACATCACACACCAGGAAACAGGTAGGTAGCTGACATCACACACCAGGAAACAGGTACGTAGCTGACATCACACACCAGGAAACAGGTACGTAGCTGACATCACACACCAGGAAACAGGTAGCTGACATCACACACCAGGAAACAGGTAGCTGACATCACACACCAGGAAACAGGTACGTAGCTGACATCACACACCAGGAAACAGGTACGTAGCTGACATCACACACCAGGAAACAGGTACGTAGCTGACATCACACACCAGGAAACAGGTAGGTAGCTAACATCACACACCAGGAAACAGGTACGTAGCTGACATCACACACCAGGAAACAGGTACGTAGCTAACATCACACACCAGGAAACAGGTACGTAGCTAACATCACACACCAGGAAACAGGTACGTAGCTAACATCACACACCAGGAAACAGGTACGTAGCTAACATCACACACCAGGAAACAGGTACGTAGCTGACATCACACACCAGGAAACAGGTAGCTGACATCACACACCAGGAAACAGGTACGTAGCTAACATCACACACCAGGAAACAGGTAGCTGACATCACACACCAGGAAACAGGTAGGTAGCTGACATCACACACCAGGAAACAGGTACGTAGCTGACATCACACACCAGGAAACAGGTACGTAGCTGACATCACACACCAGGAAACAGGTAGCTGACATCACACACCAGGAAACAGGTACGTAGCTAACATCACACACCAGGAAACAGGTACGTAGCTGACATCACACACCAGGAAACAGGTACGTAGCTGACATCACACACCAGGAAACAGGTACGTAGCTAACATCACACACCAGGAAACAGGTAGCTGACATCACACACCAGGAAACAGGTACGTAGCTGACATCACACACCAGGAAACAGGTACGTAGCTAACATCACACACCAGGAAACAGGTAGGTAGCTAACATCACACACCAGGAAACAGGTACGTAGCTAACATCACACACCAGGAAACAGGTACGTAGCTGACATCACACACCAGGAAACAGGTACGTAGCTAACATCACACACCAGGAAACAGGTAGCTGACATCACACACCAGGAAACAGGTACGTAGCTGACATCACACACCAGGAAACAGGTAGCTGACATCACACACCAGGAAACAGGTACGTAGCTGACATCACACACCAGGAAACAGGTAGGTAGCTGACATCACACACCAGGAAACAGGTACGTAGCTAACATCACACACCAGGAAACAGGTACGTAGCTGACATCACACACCAGGAAACAGGTAGGTAGCTGACATCACACACCAGGAAACAGGTACGTAGCTAACATCACACACCAGGAAACAGGTACGTAGCTGACATCACACACCAGGAAACAGGTACGTAGCTAACATCACACACCAGGAAACAGGTAGGTAGCTAACATCACACACCAGGAAACAGGTACGTAGCTAACATCACACACCAGGAAACAGGTACGTAGCTGACATCACACACCAGGAAACAGGTACGTAGCTGACATCACACACCAGGAAACAGGTACGTAGCTAACATCACACACCAGGAAACAGGTACGTAGCTAACATCACACACCAGGAAACAGGTAGGTAGCTGACATCACACACCAGGAAACAGGTACGTAGCTAACATCACACACCAGGAAACAGGTAGCTAACATCACACACCAGGAAACAGGTACATGGCTCTATGTAGTACTGTGTGCCTCCCATAGTCTGTTCTGGACTTGGAGAGACCTCTGGTGGAATGTCTTGTGGGGTATGCATGGGTGTCTGAGCTGTGTGCTAGTAGTTTAGACAGACCTCTGGTGTCTTGTGGGGTATGCATGGGTGTCTGAGCTGTGTGCTAGTAGTTTAGACAGACCTCTGGTGTCTTGTGGGGTATGCATGGGTGTCTGAGCTGCTAATATTTCAAACAGACAGCTCGGTACATTCAGCTGGTTAACACCTCTTACAAAAACAAGTAGTGATGAAGTCAGTCTCTCTTCCACTTTGAGCCAAGGAGAGATTTACATGAATATTAATGTTAGCTCTCGGTGAGCCAGCCGTGCTGCCCTGTCCTGAGACAATTTTCCTAAGTCCCTCTTTGTGGCAACTGACCACACGACTGAACAGTAGTCCAGGTGCGACTAGAGCTGTTGCGGTGACCATATTACTGCCACACCAACGGAGTCATGAAGTCCACGTGGCCATTTAGTCACGGTAACTAGGCTTCTCCAAGCTCTGATGCTGCTGATGGTCATTAGTAGACTACCAAACTTGCTAAATCAAAATGTATTGGTCACATACACATTCCCTGTCTTAGGTCAGTTAGGATCACCACTTTATTTTAAGAATGTGAAATGTCAGAATAATAGTAGAGAGAATGATTTATTTCAGCTTTTATTTCTTTCATCACATTCCCAGTGGGTCAGAAGTTTACATACACTCAATTAGTATTCGGTAGCATTGCCTTTAAAGTGTTTAACTTGGGTCAAACATTTCGGGTAGCCTTCCACAAGCTTCCCACAATAAGTTGGGTGAATTTTGGCCCATTCCTCCTGACAGAGCTGGTGTAACTGAGTCAGGTTTTTAGGCCTCCTTGCTCGCACACGCTTTTTCAGTTCTGCCCACAAATGTTCAATAGGATTGAGGTCAGGGCTTTGTGATGGCCACTCCAATACCTTGACTTTGTTGTCCTTAAGCCATTTTACCACAACTTTGGAAGTATGTTTGGGGTCATTGTCCATTTAGAAGACCCACTTGCAACCAAGCTTTAACTTCCTGACTGAGGTTTTGAGATGTTGCTTCAATATATCCACATAATGTTCCTGCCTCATGAAGCTATCTATTTTGTGAAGTGCACCAGTCCCTCCTGCAGCAAAGCACCCCTACAACATGATGCTGCCACCCCCGTGCTTCACGGTTGGGAGGGTGTTCTTCGCCTTGCAAGCCTCCCCCTTTTTCCTCCAATCATAACGATGGTCATTATGGCCAAACAGTTCTATTTTTGTTTAATCAGACCAGAGGACAAAAAAAAGTACGATCTTTGTTCCCATGTGCAGTTGCAAACCGTAGTCTGGCTTTTTTTATGGCGGTTTTGGAGCAGTGGCTTCTTCCTTGCTGAGCGGTCTTTCAGGTTATGTCGATATAGGACTCGTTTTACTGTGGATATAGATACTTTTGTACCTGTTTCCTCCAGCATCTTCACAAGGTCCTTTGCTGTTGTTCTGGGATTGATTTGCACTTTTCGCACCAAAGTACGTTCATCTCTAGGAGACAGAATGCATCTCCTTCCTGAGCGGTATGACGGCTGCGTGGTCCCATGGTGTTTATACTTGCATACTATTGTTTGTACAGATGAACGTGGTACCTTCAGGCGTTTGGAAATTGCTCCCAAGGATGAACCAGACTTGTGGAGGTCTACAATTTCTTTTCTGAGGTCTTGACTGATTTCTTTTGATTTTCCCATTATGTCAAGCAAAGAGGCCCTGAGTTTGAAGGTAGGCCTTGAAATACATCCACAGGTACACCTCCAATTGACTGAAATTATGTCAATTAGCCTATCAGAAGTTTCTAAAGCCATGACATCATTTTCTGGGATTTTCCAAGCTGTTTAAAGGCACAGTCAACTTAGTGTATGTAAACTTCTGACCCACTGGAATTGGATTCAGTGAAATAATCTGTCTGTAAACAATTGTTGGAAAAATTACTTGTGTGATGCACAAAGTAGATGTCCTAACCGACTGGCCAAAACTATAGTTTGTTAACAAGACATTTGTGGAGTGGTTGAAAAACGAGTTTTAATGACTCCAACCTAAGTGTATGTACATTTCTGACTTCAAGTTGTGTGTGTTAACCCTCTTCAGGCGGAGCGTCAGGCTGTTAACACGACAGTCCAGGGATCAGCCGCTGACATCGTTAAACTGGCTACAGTCAACATCCAGCAATGTCTTAGAGATACCTACCCCGCTGCCCCTCTCTCACACCAGCACACACACACAGGTAAAACACACACACTCCTACCCTGCTGCCCCTCTCTCACACCAGCACACACACACAGGTAAAACACACACACTCCTACCCTGCTGCCCCTCTCTCACACCAGCACACACACACAGGTAACACACACACACTCCTACCCTGCTGCCCCTCTCTCACACCAGCACACACACACAGGTAAAACACACACACTCCTACCCTGCTGCCCCTCTCTCACACCAGCACACACACACAGGTAACACACACACACTCCTACCCTGCTGCCCCTCTCTCACACCAGCACACAGGTAACACACACACACTCCTACCCTGCTGCCCCTCTCTCACACCAGCACACACACACAGGTAAAACACACACACTCCTACCCTGCTGCCCCTCTCTCACACCAACACACACACACACAGGTAAAACACACACACACACACACACACACACACACACACACACACACACACACACACACACACACACACACACACACACACACACACACACACACACACACACACACACACACACACACACACACACACTACTACCCTGCTGCCCCTCTCTCACACCAACACACACACACAGGTAAAACACACACACACACACACACACTCCTACCCTGCTGCCCCTCTCTCACACCAACACACACACACAGGTAAAACACACACACACACACACACACTCCTACCCTGCTGCCCCTCTGTATCACAGCCTCTGGGTGTCATAGTGAAGACACTGAGCTGGGGAAGGTCCATGACCGGTGCTATGAGGCTAGTAGCATACATTCATAAAGTATTCAGACCCCTTGACTTTCTCCACATTTTGTTACGTTACAGACTTATTCTACAATAGATTAAATTGTCCCCCCCCCTAATTAACCACCCCATAATGACAAAAACAGGTTTTTAGACATGTATAAAAAATGTAAAACTGAAATACTTTATTTACAAGTATTCAGACCCTTTGAGACTCGAAATTGACGTAATAAAATGTGTAAAATGGGTCTGAATACTTTCTGAATGCACTGCAATGTAGAGAGTCATGGCAGGGAGGGGTACATATTGATGTATATATTCTATATTATAGAGAGTCGTGGTCATGGCAGGGAGGGGTACATATTGATGTATATATTCTATATTATAGAGAGTCGTGGTCATGGCAGGGAGGGGTACATATTGATGTATATATTCTATATTATAGAGAGTCGTGGTCATGGCAGGGAGGGGTACATATTGATGTATATATTCTATATTATAGAGAGTCGTGGTCATGGCAGGGAGGGGTACATATTGATGTATATATTCTATATTATAGAGAGTCGTGGTCATGGCAGGGAGGGGTACATATTGATGTATATATTCTATATTATAGAGAGTCGTGGTCATGGCAGGGAGGGGTACATATTGATGTATATATTCTATATTATAGAGAGTCGGGGTCATGGCAGGGAGGGGTACATATTGATGTATATATTCTATATTATAGAGAGTCGGGGTCATGGCAGGGAGGGGTACATATTGATGTATATATTCTATATTATAGAGAGTCGGGGTCATGGCAGGGAGGGGTACATATTGATGTATATATTCTATATTATAGAGAGTCGGGGTCATGGCAGGGCTGTTAAACGTCATCGTGGGGCGTTTTTCATCCTGCAGCTTCATGATGAACTCATCTATGAGACCGCAGAGGAGGACCTCATACAGGTAACACTCTGACCTTTAACCCCTGACCTCTTACAGGTAACACTCTGACCCCTGACCTCATACAGGTAACACTCTGACCTCTAACCTCATACAGGTAACACTCTGACCTTTAACCCCTGACCTCATACAGGTAACACTCTGACCTCTAACCTCATACAGGTAACACTCTGACCTTTAACCCCTGACCTCATACAGGTAACACTCTGACCTTTAACCCCTAACCTCATACAGGTAACACACTGACCTCTAACCTCATACAGGTAACACTCTGACCTTTAACCTCATACAGGTAACACTCTGACCTCTAACCCCTGACCTCATACAGGTAACACTCTGACCTCTAACCTCATACAGGTAACACTCTGACCTTTAACCCCTGACCTCATACAGGTAACACTCTGACCTTTAACCCCTGACCTCATACAGGTAACACTCTGACCTCTAACGTGTTACAGGTAACACTCTGACCTTTAACCCCTGACCTCATACAGGTAACACTCTGACCTTTAACCCCTGACCTCATACAGGTTACACTCTGACCTTTAACCCCTGACCTCATACAGGTAACACACTGACCTTTAACCCCTGACCTCATACAGGTAACACTCTGACCTTTAACCCCTGACCTCATATAGGTAACACTCTGAACTTTAACCCCTGACCTCATACAGGTAACACTCTGACCTTTAACCCCTGACTTCATACAGGTAACACTCTGACCTCTAACCTCATACAGGTAACACTCTGACCTTTAACCTCATACAGGTAACACTCTGACCTTTAACCTCATACAGGCAACACTCTGACCTTTAACCCCTGACCTCTTACAGGTAACACTCTGACCCCTGACCTCATACAGGTAACACTCTGACCTTTAACCTCATACAGGTAACACTCTGACCTTTAACCCCTGACCTCATACAGGTAACACTCTGACCTTTAACCCCTGACCTCATATAGGTAACACTCTGACCTTTAACCCCTGACCTCATATAGGTAACACTCTGACCTTTAACCCCTGACCTCATACAGGTAACACTCTGACCTTTAACCCCTGACCTCATATAGGTAACACTCTGACCTTTAACCCCTGACCTCATACAGGTAACACTCTGACCTTCAACCCCTGACCTCATACAGGTAACACTCTGACCTTCAACCCCTGACCTCATACAGGTAACACTCTGACCTTTAACCCCTGACCTCATACAGGTAACACTCTGACCTTTAACCCCTGACCTCATACAGGTAACACTCTGACCTTTAACCTCATACAGGTAACACTCTGACCTTTAACCTCATACAGGTAACACTCTGACCTTTAACCCCTGACCTCATACAGGTAACACTCTGACCTTTAACCTCATACAGGTAACACTCTGACCTTTAACCTCATACAGGTAACACTCTGACCTTCAACCCCTGACCTCATACAGGTAACACTCTGACCTTCAACCCCTGACCTCATACAGGTAACACTCTGACCTTTAACCCCTGACCTCATACAGGTAACACTCTGACCTTTAACCTCATACAGGTAACACTCTGACCTTTAACCCCTGACCTCATACAGGTAACACTCTGACCTTTAACCTCATACAGGTAACACTCTGACCTCTAACCCCTGACCTCATACAGGTAACACTCTGACCTTTAACCTCTTACAGGTAACACTCTGACCCCTGACCTCATACAGGTAACACTCTGACCTTTAACCTCATACAGGTAACACTCTGACCTTTAACCCCTGACCTCATACAGGTAACACTCTGACCTTTAACCCCTGACCTCATACAGGTAACACTCTGACCTTTAACCCCTGACCTCATACAGGTAACACTCTGACCTTTAACCTCATACAGGTAACACTCTGACCTTTAACCCCTGACCTCATACAGGTAACACTCTGACCTTTAACCCCTGACCTCATACAGGTAACACTCTGACCTTTAACCTCATACAGGTAACACTCTGACCTCTAACCTCATACAGGTAACACTGACCTCTAACCTCATACAGGTAACACTCTGACCTTTAACCCCTAACCTCATACAGGTAACACTCTGACCTTCAACCTCTGACCTTATACAGTGTTAGGTTCTAAACTAACAGTACAAACTACCGGACAACTAGGACAAGCTCAAACCAAGTTTATTCACCCAATGGGTCAGACAGCTGAACAGACAAAGACTTGTTCCCACCACCACAAGTATATATACCCCCCTTTAGGGGAAGTCTCCTCCTTCCCTGTAAACATTACATCTTTGCTGCTAGGCAAGAAGTTAAGTGATGCGGGTAATAAACTGTTCATTCTCCCTTAATGTGACCTGACCTCGGCCCCCATTCCTCACTAATCCACAGCTGTCCACCCTTATGAGTGACCTCAGCCATGTGATTGCCTTTTCCCCTCACTCAGTAACCAGGCCTCTCGTTCTTATCCAACCTCCCATTGACCGTCCACCATATACATTCCTCATACATGTAACCAGTAACTTCTGTTGTTGCAAGTATTTCAAATTACAACCCAACAGCAGAAACACTGATGTCTTATAGCCTTTATAAAGCTTCCTATAGCCTTCATAAAACGTTGTAACCATAGAAATAGAAAGGGAATGGAACCCTGGTAATTTGACGGGTAAACTCGCAATGGCTGCCAGTCCCCCCATTATGGCGGCATTGACTTGAATGGGGAGGTCCGGTAAATTCTATGTTTGTCTTTCTGTTCAGGTGGCTCAAATAGTGAAAAGAGAGATGGAGAGTGCTGTGAAGCTCTATGTTAAGCTGAAAGCCAAGGTCAAGGTGGGACCCAGCTGGGGAAACCTGCAGGATCTGGACATCTGATGGCCCAATGATCTCCCCTTCCTCCCAAAGGACCTGAATAATGTCCCAATGATCTCCCCTTCCTCCCAACGGACCTGGACAATGTCCCAATGATCTCCCCTTCCTCCCAAAGGAACAATGATCTCCCCTTCCCCCCAACGGACCTGAACAATGTCCCAATGATCTCCCCTTCCTCCCAAAGGAACAATGATCTCCCCTTCCCCCCAACGGACCTGAACAATGTCCCAATGATCTCCCCTTCCCCCCAACGGACCTGAACAATGTCCCAATGATCTCCCCTTCCTCCCAACGGACCTGAACAATGTCCCAATGATCTCCCCTTCCTCCCAACGGACCTGGACAATGTCCCAATGATCTCCCCTTCCTCCCAAAGGACCTGAACAATGTCCCAATGATCTCCCCTTCCTCCCAAAGGACCTGAACAATGTCCCAATGATCTCCCCTTCCTCCCAACGGACCTGAACATCGGAACAATGACCCAATTATCTCCCCTTCCTCCCAAAGGACCTGGACAATGTCCCAATGATCTCCCTTTCCTCCCAACGGACCTGGACAATGTCCCAATGATCTCCCCTTCCTCCCAAAGGACCTGGACAATGTCCCAATGATCTCCCCTTCCTCCCAACGGACCTGGACAATGTCCCAATGATCTCCCCTTCCTCCCAACGGACCTGGACAATGTCCCAATGATCTCCCCTTCCTCCCAAAGGACCTGGACAATGTCCCAATGATCTCCCCTTCCTCCCAAAGGACCTGGACAATGTCCCAATGATCTCCCCTTCCTCCCAAAGGACCTGGACAATGTCCCAATGATCTCCCCTTCCTCCCAAAGGACCTGGACAATGTCCCAATGATCTCCCCTTCCTTCCAAAGGACCTGGACAATGTCCCAATGATCTCCCAAAGGACCTGGACATCGGAACAATGTCCCAATGATCTCCCCTTCCTCCCAACGGACCTGCACAACGGAACAATTGTCTCCCCTTCAACAGGAAGGAGGTATTATCGGGACCTGTTGGTGACAGGGCAGAGGCACAGTATTTATGAATATCTAGAGGAGTTCCACAGTGCATGACTTTGTGGGTATTATGTTTGTGTCTTTAACATATTTTTAACCAGTGTACTGAATGTAACGAGGAGGACTTGAGTGGGTCAGCATCAACCCCTGACCTCATACAGGTAACACTCTGACCTTTAACCCCTGACCTCATACAGGTAACAACCTGCTGAGATGAAATGTTTTGATCCCAGTAATATTGATAGAACATGGTGGTTACTGTCCACTATAAATACTATTGATATAACATGGTGGTTACTGTCCACTATAAATACTATTGATATAACATGGTGTAGTTACTGTCCACTATAAATACTATTGATAGAACATGGTGGTTACTGTCCACTATAAATACTATTGATATAACATGGTGTAGTTACTGTCCACTATAAATACTATTGATATAACATGGTGTAGTTACTGTCCACTATAAATACTATTGATAGAACATGGTGGTTACTGTCCACTATAAATACTATTGATATAACATGGTGTAGTTACTGTCCACTATAAATACTATTGATATAACATGGTGTAGTTACTGTCCACTATAAATACTATTGATATAACATGGTGTAGTTACTGTCCACTATAAATACTATTGATATAACATGGTGTAGTTACTGTCCACTATAAATACTATTGATATAACATGGTGTGGTTACTGTCCACTATAAATACTATTGATATAACATGGTGGTTACTGTCCACTATAAATACTATTGATATAACATGGTGTAGTTACTGTCCACTATAAATACTATTGATATAACATGGTGTGGTTACTGTCCACTATAAATACTATTGATATAACATGGTGGTTACTGTCCACTATAAATACTATTGATATAACATGGTGTAGTTACTGTCCACTATAAATACTATTGATATAACATGGTGGTTACTGTCCACTATAAATACTATTGATAGAACATGGTGGTTACTGTCCACTATAAATACTATTGATATAACATGGTGGTTACTGTCCACTATAAATACTATTGATATAACATGGTGTAGTTACTGTCCACTATAAATACTATTGATATAACATGGTGGTTACTGTCCACTATAAATACTATTGATATAACATGGTGGTTACTGTCCACTATAAATACTATTGATATAACATGGTGGTTACTGTCCACTATAAATACTATTGATATAACATGGTGGTTACTGTCCACTATAAATACTATTGATATAACATGGTGGTTACTGTCCACTATAAATACTATTGATAGAACATGGTGGTTACTGTCCACTATAAATACTATTGATATAACATGGTGTAGTTACTGTCCACTATAAATACTATTGATATAACATGGTGGTTACTGTCCACTATAAATACTATTGATATAACATGGTGTAGTTACTGTCCACTATAAATACTATTGATATAACATGGTGGTTACTGTCCACTATAAATACTATTGATATAACATGGTGGTTACTGTCCACTATAAATACTATTGATATAACATGGTGGTTACTGTCCACTATAAATACTATTGATATAACATGGTGGTTACTGTCCACTATAAATACTATTGATATAACATGGTGGTTACTGTCCACTATAAATACTATTGATATAACATGGTGGTTACTGTCCACTATAAATACTATTGATATAACATGGTGGTTACTGTCCACTATAAATACTATTGATATAACATGGTGGTTACTGTCCACTATAAATACTATTGATATAACATGGTGGTTACTGTCCACTATAAATACTATTGATATAACATGGTGGTTACTGTCCACTATAAATACTATTGATATAACATGGTGGTTACTGTCCACTATAAATACTATTGATAGAACATGGTGGTTACTGTCCACTATAAATACTATTGATATAACATGGTGGTTACTGTCCACTATAAATACTACTGATATAACATGGTGGTTACTGTCCACTATAAATACTATTGATATAACATGGTGGTTACTGTCCACTATAAATACTATTGATATAACATGGTGGTTACTGTCCACTATAAATACTATTGATATAACATGGTGGTTACTGTCCACTATAAATACTATTGATATAACATGGTGGTTACTGTCCACTATAAATACTATTGATATAACATGGTGTAGTTACTGTCCACTATAAATACTTTTGATATAACATGGTGGTTACTGTCCACTATAAATACTATTGATATAACATGGTGGTTACTGTCCACTATAAATACTATTGATATAACATGGTGGTTACTGTCCACTATAAATACTATTGATATAACATGGTGGTTACTGTCCACTATAAATACTATTGATATAACATGGTGTGGTTACTGTCCACTATAAATACTATTGATATAACATGGTGTGGTTACTGTCCACTATAAATACTATTGATATAACATGGTGGTTACTGTCCACTATAAATACTATTGATATAACATGGTGGTTACTGTCCACTATAAATACTATTGATATAACATGGTGGTTACTGTCCACTATAAATACTATTGATATAACATGGTGTGGTTACTGTCCACTATAAATACTATTGATATAACATGGTGTGGTTACTGTCCACTATAAATACTATTGATATAACATGGTGGTTACTGTCCACTATAAATACTATTGATATAACATGGTGGTTACTGTCCACTATAAATACTATTGATATAACATGGTGTAGTTACTGTCCACTATAAATACTATTGATATAACATGGTGGTTACTGTCCACTATAAATACTATTGATATAACATGGTGATTACTGTCCACTATAAATACTATTGATATAACATGGTGTAGTTACTGTCCACTATAAATACTATTGATAGAACATGGTGTAGTTACTGTCCACTATAAATACTACTGATATAACATGGTGTAGTTACTGTCCACTATAAATACTATTGATATAACATGGTGGTTACTGTCCACTATAAATACTATTGATATAACATGGTGTAGTTACTGTCCACTATAAATACTATTGATATAACATGGTGGTTACTGTCCACTATAAATACTATTGATATAACATGGTGTAGTTACTGTCCACTATAAATACTATTGATATAACATGGTGGTTACTGTCCACTATAAATACTATTGATATAACATGGTGGTTACTGTCCACTATAAATACTATTGATATAACATGGTGGTTACTGTCCACTATAAATACTATTGATATAACATGGTGTAGTTACTGTCCACTATAAATACTATTGATATAACATGGTGGTTACTGTCCACTATAAATACTATTGATATAACATGGTGGTTACTGTCCACTATAAATACTATTGATATAACATGGTGTAGTTACTGTCCACTATAAATACTATTGATATAACATGGTGTAGTTACTGTCCACTATAAATACTATTGATATAACATGGTGTAGTTACTGTCCACTATAAATACTATTGATATAACATGGTGGTTACTGTCCACTATAAATACTATTGATATAACATGGTGGTTACTGTCCACTATAAATACTATTGATATAACATGGTGGTTACTGTCCACTATAAATACTATTGATATAACATGGTGGTTACTGTCCACTATAAATACTATTGATATAACATGGTGGTTACTGTCCACTATAAATACTATTGATATAACATGGTGGTTACTGTCCACTATAAATACTATTGATATAACATGGTGGTTACTGTCCACTATAAATACTATTGATATAACATGGTGTAGTTACTGTCCACTATAAATACTATTGATATAACATGGTGGTTACTGTCCACTATAAATACTATTGATATAACATGGTGGTTACTGTCCACTATAAATACTATTGATATAACATGGTGGTTACTGTCCACTATAAATACTATTGATATAACATGGTGGTTACTGTCCACTATAAATACTATTGATATAACATGGTGGTTACTGTCCACTATAAATACTATTGATATAACATGGTGGTTACTGTCCACTATAAATACTATTGATATAACATGGTGGTTACTGTCCACTATAAATACTATTGATATAACATGGTGTAGTTACTGTCCACTATAAATACTATTGATATAACATGGTGGTTACTGTCCACTATAAATACTATTGATATAACATGGTGGTTACTGTCCACTATAAATACTATTGATATAACATGGTGGTTACTGTCCACTATAAATACTATTGATATAACATGGTGGTTACTGTCCACTATAAATACTATTGATATAACATGGTGGTTACTGTCCACTATAAATACTATTGATATAACATGGTGTGGTTACTGTCCACTATAAATACTATTGATATAACATGGTGTAGTTACTGTCCACTATAAATACTATTGATATAACATGGTGGTTACTGTCCACTATAAATACTATTGATATAACATGGTGTAGTTACTGTCCACTATAAATACTATTGATATAACATGGTGGTTACTGTCCACTATAAATACTATTGATATAACATGGTGGTTACTGTCCACTATAAATACTATTGATATAACATGGTGGTTACTGTCCACTATAAATACTATTGATATAACATGGTGGTTACTGTCCACTATAAATACTATTGATATAACATGGTGGTTACTGTCCACTATAAATACTATTGATATAACATGGTGTGGTTACTGTCCACTATAAATACTACTGATATAACATGGTGGTTACTGTCCACTATAAATACTATTGATATAACATGGTGGTTACTGTCCACTATAAATACTATTGATATAACATGGTGTAGTTACTGTCCACTATAAATACTACTGATATAACATGGTGGTTACTGTCCACTATAAATACTATTGATATAACATGGTGTAGTTACTGTCCACTATAAATACTATTGATATAACATGGTGTAGTTACTGTCCACTATAAATACTATTGATATAACATGGTGTAGTTACTGTCCACTATAAATACTATTGATATAACATGGTGTAGTTACTGTCCACTATAAATACTATTGATATAACATGGTGGTTACTGTCCACTATAAATACTATTGATATAACATGGTGGTTACTGTCCACTATAAATACTATTGATATAACATGGTGGTTACTGTCCACTATAAATACTATTGATATAACATGGTGGTTACTGTCCACTATAAATACTATTGATATAACATGGTGGTTACTGTCCACTATAAATACTATTGATATAACATGGTGTGGTTACTGTCCACTATAAATACTATTGATATAACATGGTGTAGTTACTGTCCACTATAAATACTATTGATATAACATGGTGGTTACTGTCCACTATAAATACTATTGATATAACATGGTGTAGTTACTGTCCACTATAAATACTATTGATATAACATGGTGGTTACTGTCCACTATAAATACTATTGATATAACATGGTGGTTACTGTCCACTATAAATACTATTGATATAACATGGTGGTTACTGTCCACTATAAATACTATTGATATAACATGGTGGTTACTGTCCACTATAAATACTATTGATATAACATGGTGGTTACTGTCCACTATAAATACTATTGATATAACATGGTGTGGTTACTGTCCACTATAAATACTATTGATATAACATGGTGGTTACTGTCCACTATAAATACTATTGATATAACATGGTGGTTACTGTCCACTATAAATACTATTGATATAACATGGTGTAGTTACTGTCCACTATAAATACTATTGATATAACATGGTGTAGTTACTGTCCACTATAAATACTATTGATATAACATGGTGTAGTTACTGTCCACTATAAATACTATTGATATAACATGGTGTAGTTACTGTCCACTATAAATACTATTGATATAACATGGTGTAGTTACTGTCCACTATAAATACTATTGATATAACATGGTGTAGTTACTGTCCACTATAAATACTATTGATATAACATGGTGGTTACTGTCCACTATAAATACTATTGATATAACATGGTGGTTACTGTCCACTATAAATACTATTGATATAACATGGTGGTTACTGTCCACTATAAATACTATTGATATAACATGGTGGTTACTGTCCACTATAAATACTATTGATATAACATGGTGGTTACTGTCCACTATAAATACTATTGATATAACATGGTGGTTACTGTCCACTATAAATACTATTGATATAACATGGTGGTTACTGTCCACTATAAATACTATTGATATAACATGGTGGTTACTGTCCACTATAAATACTACTGATATAACATGGTGTAGTTACTGTCCACTATAAATACTATTGATATAACATGGTGGTTACTGTCCACTATAAATACTATTGATATAACATGGTGGTTACTGTCCACTATAAATACTATTGATAGAACATGGTGTAGTTACTGTCCACTATAAATACTATTGATATAACATGGTGTAGTTACTGTCCACTATAAATACTATTGATATAACATGGTGGTTACTGTCCACTATAAATACTATTGATATAACATGGTGGTTACTGTCCACTATAAATACTATTGATATAACATGGTGGTTACTGTCCACTATAAATACTATTGATAGAACATGGTGGTTACTGTCCACTATAAATACTATTGATATAACATGGTGGTTACTGTCCACTATAAATACTATTGATATAACATGGTGTGGTTACTGTCCACTATAAATACTATTGATATAACATGGTGGTTACTGTCCACTATAAATACTATTGATATAACATGGTGGTTACTGTCCACTATAAATACTATTGATATAACATGGTGGTTACTGTCCACTATAAATACTATTGATATAACATGGTGGTTACTGTCCACTATAAATACTATTGATATAACATGGTGGTTACTGTCCACTATAAATACTATTGATATAACATGGTGGTTACTGTCCACTATAAATACTATTGATATAACATGGTGTGGTTACTGTCCACTATAAATACTATTGATATAACATGGTGTAGTTACTGTCCACTATAAATACTATTGATATAACATGGTGGTTACTGTCCACTATAAATACTATTGATATAACATGGTGTAGTTACTGTCCACTATAAATACTATTGATATAACATGGTGGTTACTGTCCACTATAAATACTATTGATATAACATGGTGTGGTTACTGTCCACTATAAATACTATTGATATAACATGGTGGTTACTGTCCACTATAAATACTATTGATATAACATGGTGTGGTTACTGTCCACTATAAATACTATTGATATAACATGGTGTAGTTACTGTCCACTATAAATACTATTGATATAACATGGTGTAGTTACTGTCCACTATAAATACTATTGATATAACATGGTGGTTACTGTCCACTATAAATACTATTGATAGAACATGGTGGTTACTGTCCACTATAAATACTATTGATAGAACATGGTGGTTACTGTCCACTATAAATACTATTGATAGAACATGGTGGTTACTGTCCACTATAAATACTATTGATATAACATGGTGGTTACTGTCCACTATAAATACTATTGATATAACATGGTGGTTACTGTCCACTATAAATACTATTGATATAACATGGTGGTTACTGTCCACTATAAATACTATTGATATAACATGGTGGTTACTGTCCACTATAAATACTATTGATATAACATGGTGGTTACTGTCCACTATAAATACTATTGATATAACATGGTGGTTACTGTCCACTATAAATACTATTGATATAACATGGTGGTTACTGTCCACTATAAATACTATTGATATAACATGGTGGTTACTGTCCACTATAAATACTATTGATATAACATGGTGGTTACTGTCCACTATAAATACTACTGATATAACATGGTGGTTACTGTCCACTATAAATACTATTGATATAACATGGTGGTTACTGTCCACTATAAATACTATTGATATAACATGGTGGTTACTGTCCACTATAAATACTATTGATATAACATGGTGGTTACTGTCCACTATAAATACTACTGATATAACATGGTGTAGTTACTGTCCACTATAAATACTATTGATATAACATGGTGGTTACTGTCCACTATAAATACTATTGATATAACATGGTGGTTACTGTCCACTATAAATACTATTGATAGAACATGGTGTAGTTACTGTCCACTATAAATACTATTGATATAACATGGTGTAGTTACTGTCCACTATAAATACTATTGATATAACATGGTGGTTACTGTCCACTATAAATACTATTGATAGAACATGGTGGTTACTGTCCACTATAAATACTATTGATATAACATGGTGGTTACTGTCCACTATAAATACTATTGATATAACATGGTGGTTACTGTCCACTATAAATACTATTGATATAACATGGTGTGTTACTGTCCACTATAAATACTATTGATATAACATGGTGTGGTTACTGTCCACTATAAATACTATTGATATAACATGGTGGTTACTGTCCACTATAAATACTATTGATATAACATGGTGGTTACTGTCCACTATAAATACTATTGATATAACATGGTGGTTACTGTCCACTATAAATACTATTGATATAACATGGTGGTTACTGTCCACTATAAATACTATTGATATAACATGGTGGTTACTGTCCACTATAAATACTATTGATATAACATGGTGGTTACTGTCCACTATAAATACTATTGATATAACATGGTGTGGTTACTGTCCACTATAAATACTATTGATATAACATGGTGTAGTTACTGTCCACTATAAATACTATTGATATAACATGGTGGTTACTGTCCACTATAAATACTATTGATATAACATGGTGTAGTTACTGTCCACTATAAATACTATTGATATAACATGGTGGTTACTGTCCACTATAAATACTATTGATATAACATGGTGTGGTTACTGTCCACTATAAATACTATTGATATAACATGGTGGTTACTGTCCACTATAAATACTATTGATATAACATGGTGTGGTTACTGTCCACTATAAATACTATTGATATAACATGGTGTAGTTACTGTCCACTATAAATACTATTGATATAACATGGTGTAGTTACTGTCCACTATAAATACTATTGATATAACATGGTGGTTACTGTCCACTATAAATACTATTGATAGAACATGGTGGTTACTGTCCACTATAAATACTATTGATAGAACATGGTGGTTACTGTCCACTATAAATACTATTGATAGAACATGGTGTGGTTACTGTCCACTATAAATACTATTGATATAACATGGTGGTTACTGTCCACTATAAATACTATTGATATAACATGGGTGGTTACTGTCCACTATAAATACTATTGATATAACATGGTGGTTACTGTCCACTATAAATACTATTGATATAACATGGTGGTTACTGTCCACTATAAATACTATTGATATAACATGGTGGTTACTGTCCACTATAAATACTATTGATATAACATGGTGGTTACTGTCCACTATAAATACTATTGATATAACATGGTGGTTACTGTCCACTATAAATACTATTGATATAACATGGTGGTTACTGTCCACTATAAATACTATTGATATAACATGGTGGTTACTGTCCACTATAAATACTATTGATATAACATGGTGGTTACTGTCCACTATAAATACTATTGATATAACATGGTGTAGTTACTGTCCACTATAAATACTACTGATATAACATGGTGGTTACTGTCCACTATAAATACTATTGATATAACATGGTGGTTACTGTCCACTATAAATACTACTGATATAACATGGTGTAGTTACTGTCCACTATAAATACTATTGATATAACATGGTGTGGTTACTGTCCACTATAAATACTATTGATATAACATGGTGTGGTTACTGTCCACTATAAATACTACTGATATAACATGGTGGTTACTGTCCACTATAAATACTATTGATATAACATGGTGGTTACTGTCCACTATAAATACTATTGATATAACATGGTGGTTACTGTCCACTATAAATACTATTGATATAACATGGTGTAGTTACTGTCCACTATAAATACTATTGATATAACATGGTGGTTACTGTCCACTATAAATACTATTGATAGAACATGGTATAGTTACTGTCCACTATAAATACTATTGATATAACATGGTGGTTACTGTCCACTATAAATACTATTGATATAACATGGTGGTTACTGTCCACTATAAATACTATTGATATAACATGGTGGTTACTGTCCACTATAAATACTATTGATATAACATGGTGTAGTTACTGTCCACTATAAATACTATTGATATAACATGGTGGTTACTGTCCACTATAAATACTATTGATATAACATGGTGTAGTTACTGTCCACTATAAATACTATTGATATAACATGGTGTAGTTACTGTCCACTATAAATACTATTGATATAACATGGTGGTTACTGTCCACTATAAATACTATTGATATAACATGGTGTAGTTACTGTCCACTATAAATACTATTGATATAACATGGTGGTTACTGTCCACTATAAATACTATTGATATAACATGGTGGTTACTGTCCACTATAAATACTATTGATATAACATGGTGGTTACTGTCCACTATACATACTATTGATATAACATGGTGTAGTTACTGTCCACTATAAATACTATTGATATAACATGGTGTGGTTACTGTCCACTATAAATACTATTGATATAACATGGTGGTTACTGTCCACTATAAATACTATTGATATAACATGGTGTAGTTACTGTCCACTATAAATACTATTGATATAACATGGTGGTTACTGTCCACTATAAATACTATTGATATAACATGGTGGTTACTGTCCACTATAAATACTATTGATATAACATGGTGTAGTTACTGTCCACTATAAATACTATTGATATAACATGGTGGTTACTGTCCACTATAAATACTATTGATATAACATGGTGGTTACTGTCCACTATAAATACTATTGATATAACATGGTGTAGTTACTGTCCACTATAAATACTATTGATATAACATGGTGTGGTTACTGTCCACTATAAATACTATTGATATAACATGGTGTAGTTACTGTCCACTATAAATACTATTGATATAACATGGTGTAGTTACTGTCCACTATAAATACTATTGATATAACATGGTGTGGTTACTGTCCACTATAAATACTATTGATATAACATGGTGTGGTTACTGTCCACTATAAATACTATTGATATAACATGGTGGTTACTGTCCACTATAAATACTATTGATATAACATGGTGGTTACTGTCCACTATAAATACTATTGATATAACATGGTGTAGTTACTGTCCACTATAAATACTATTGATATAACATGGTGGTTACTGTCCACTATAAATACTATTGATATAACATGGTGGTTACTGTCCACTATAAATACTATTGATATAACATGGTGGTTACTGTCCACTATAAATACTATTGATATAACATGGTGGTTACTGTCCACTATAAATACTATTGATATAACATGGTGGTTACTGTCCACTATAAATACTATTGATATAACATGGTGGTTACTGTCCACTATAAATACTACTGATATAACATGGTGTGGTTACTGTCCACTATAAATACTATTGATATAACATGGTGTAGTTACTGTCCACTATAAATACTATTGATAGAACATGGTGTAGTTACTGTCCACTATAAATACTTTTGATATAACATGGTGGTTACTGTCCACTATAAATACTACTGATATAACATGGTGGTTACTGTCCACTATAAATACTACTGATATAACATGGTGGTTACTGTCCACTATAAATACTATTGATATAACATGGTGTAGTTACTGTCCACTATAAATACTACTGATATAACATGGTGGTTACTGTCCACTATAAATACTACTGATATAACATGGTGGTTACTGTCCACTATAAATACTATTGATATAACATGGTGGTTACTGTCCACTATAAATACTATTGATATAACATGGTGGTTACTGTCCACTATAAATACTATTGATATAACATGGTGTAGTTACTGTCCACTATAAATACTATTGATAGAACATGGTGGTTACTGTCCACTATAAATACTATTGATATAACATGGTGGTTACTGTCCACTATAAATACTACTGATATAACATGGTGGTTACTGTCCACTATAAATACTACTGATATAACATGGTGGTTACTGTCCACTATAAATACTATTGATATAACATGGTGGTTACTGTCCACTATAAATACTATTGATATAACATGGTGTGGTTACTGTCCACTATAAATACTATTGATAGAACATGGTGGTTACTGTCCACTATAAATACTATTGATATAACATGGTGGTTACTGTCCACTATAAATACTATTGATATAACATGGTGGTTACTGTCCACTATAAATACTATTGATATAACATGGTGTGGTTACTGTCCACTATAAATACTATTGATATAACATGGTGGTTACTGTCCACTATAAATACTATTGATATAACATGGTGGTTACTGTCCACTATAAATACTATTGATATAACATGGTGGTTACTGTCCACTATAAATACTATTGATATAACATGGTGGTTACTGTCCACTATAAATACTATTGATATAACATGGTGGTTACTGTCCACTATAAATACTATTGATATAACATGGTGGTTACTGTCCACTATAAATACTATTGATATAACATGGTGGTTACTGTCCACTATAAATACTATTGATATAACATGGTGGTTACTGTCCACTATAAATACTATTGATATAACATGGTGGTTACTGTCCACTATAAATACTATTGATATAACATGGTGTGGTTACTGTCCACTATAAATACTATTGATATAACATGGTGTGGTTACTGTCCACTATAAATACTATTGATATAACATGGTGGTTACTGTCCACTATAAATACTATTGATATAACATGGTGGTTACTGTCCACTATAAATACTATTGATAGAACATGGTGTGGTTACTGTCCACTATAAATACTATTGATAGAACATGGTGTGGTTACTGTCCACTATAAATACTATTGATAGAACATGGTGGTTACTGTCCACTATAAATACTATTGATATAACATGGTGGTTACTGTCCACTATAAATACTATTGATATAACATGGTGTGGTTACTGTCCACTATAAATACTATTGATATAACATGGTGGTTACTGTCCACTATAAATACTATTGATATAACATGGTGGTTACTGTCCACTATAAATACTATTGATATAACATGGTGTGGTTACTGTCCACTATAAATACTATTGATATAACATGGTGGTTACTGTCCACTATAAATACTATTGATATAACATGGTGGTTACTGTCCACTATAAATACTATTGATATAACATGGTGGTTACTGTCCACTATAAATACTATTGATATAACATGGTGTGGTTACTGTCCACTATAAATACTATTGATATAACATGGTGGTTACTGTCCACTATAAATACTATTGATATAACATGGTGGTTACTGTCCACTATAAATACTATTGATATAACATGGTGTGGTTACTGTCCACTATAAATACTATTGATATAACATGGTGTAGTTACTGTCCACTATAAATACTATTGATATAACATGGTGTGGTTACTGTCCACTATAAATACTATTGATATAACATGGTGGTTACTGTCCACTATAAATACTATTGATATAACATGGTGTGGTTACTGTCCACTATAAATACTATTGATATAACATGGTGGTTACTGTCCACTATAAATACTATTGATATAACATGGTGTAGTTACTGTCCACTATAAATACTATTGATATAACATGGTGTAGTTACTGTCCACTATAAATACTATTGATATAACATGGTGTAGTTACTGTCCACTATAAATACTATTGATATAACATGGTGTGGTTACTGTCCACTATAAATACTATTGATATAACATGGTGTAGTTACTGTCCACTATAAATACTATTGATAGAACATGGTATAGTTACTGTCCACTATAAATACTATTGATATAACATGGTGGTTACTGTCCACTATAAATACTATTGATATAACATGGTGGTTACTGTCCACTATAAATACTATTGATATAACATGGTGTGGTTACTGTCCACTATAAATACTATTGATATAACATGGTGTAGTTACTGTCCACTATAAATACTATTGATATAACATGGTGGTTACTGTCCACTATAAATACTATTGATATAACATGGTGTGGTTACTGTCCACTATAAATACTATTGATATAACATGGTGTGGTTACTGTCCACTATAAATACTATTGATATAACATGGTGGTTACTGTCCACTATAAATACTATTGATATAACATGGTGTGGTTACTGTCCACTATAAATACTATTGATATAACATGGTGTGGTTACTGTCCACTATAAATACTATTGATATAACATGGTGGTTACTGTCCACTATAAATACTATTGATAGAACATGGTGTGGTTACTGTCCACTATAAATACTATTGATATAACATGGTGTAGTTACTGTCCACTATAAATACTATTGATATAACATGGTGTGGTTACTGTCCACTATAAATACTATTGATATAACATGGTGGTTACTGTCCACTATAAATACTATTGATATAACATGGTGTGGTTACTGTCCACTATAAATACTATTGATATAACATGGTGTGGTTACTGTCCACTATAAATACTATTGATATAACATGGTGGTTACTGTCCACTATAAATACTATTGATAGAACATGGTGTGGTTACTGTCCACTATAAATACTATTGATATAACATGGTGTAGTTACTGTCCACTATAAATACTATTGATATAACATGGTGGTTACTGTCCACTATAAATACTATTGATATAACATGGTGGTTACTGTCCACTATAAATACTATTGATATAACATGGTGGTTACTGTCCACTATAAATACTATTGATATAACATGGTGGTTACTGTCCACTATAAATACTATTGATATAACATGGTGTGGTTACTGTCCACTATAAATACTATTGATATAACATGGTGTAGTTACTGTCCACTATAAATACTACTGATATAACATGGTGTAGTTACTGTCCACTATAAATACTATTGATATAACATGGTGTAGTTACTGTCCACTATAAATACTATTGATATAACATGGTGTGGTTACTGTCCACTATAAATACTATTGATATAACATGGTGTGGTTACTGTCCACTATAAATACTATTGATATAACATGGTGTAGTTACTGTCCACTATAAATACTATTGATATAACATGGTGTGGTTACTGTCCACTATAAATACTATTGATATAACATGGTGTGGTTACTGTCCACTATAAATACTACTGATATAACATGGTGGTTACTGTCCACTATAAATACTATTGATATAACATGGTGTGGTTACTGTCCACTATAAATACTATTGATATAACATGGTGTGGTTACTGTCCACTATAAATACTATTGATATAACATGGTGGTTACTGTCCACTATAAATACTATTGATATAACATGGTGGTTACTGTCCACTATAAATACTATTGATATAACATGGTGTGGTTACTGTCCACTATAAATACTATTGATATAACATGGTGTAGTTACTGTCCACTATAAATACTATTGATATAACATGGTGGTTACTGTCCACTATAAATACTATTGATATAACATGGTGGTTACTGTCCACTATAAATACTATTGATATAACATGGTGTAGTTACTGTCCACTATAAATACTATTGATATAACATGGTGGTTACTGTCCACTATAAATACTATTGATATAACATGGTGTAGTTACTGTCCACTATAAATACTATTGATATAACATGGTGTAGTTACTGTCCACTATAAATACTATTGATATAACATGGTGGTTACTGTCCACTATAAATACTATTGATATAACATGGTGTAGTTACTGTCCACTATAAATACTATTGATATAACATGGTGTGGTTACTGTCCACTATAAATACTATTGATATAACATGGTGGTTACTGTCCACTATAAATACTATTGATATAACATGGTGTGGTTACTGTCCACTATAAATACTATTGATATAACATGGTGGTTACTGTCCACTATAAATACTATTGATATAACATGGTGTGGTTACTGTCCACTATAAATACTATTGATATAACATGGTATAGTTACTGTCCACTATAAATACTATTGATATAACATGGTGTGGTTACTGTCCACTATAAATACTATTGATATAACATGGTGTAGTTACTGTCCACTATAAATACTATTGATATAACATGGTGTGGTTACTGTCCACTATAAATACTATTGATATAACATGGTGGTTACTGTCCACTATAAATACTATTGATATAACATGGTGTAGTTACTGTCCACTATAAATACTATTGATATAACATGGTGGTTACTGTCCACTATAAATACTATTGATAGAACATGGTATAGTTACTGTCCACTATAAATACTATCGATATAACATGGTGTAGTTACTGTCCACTATAAATACTATTGATATAACATGGTGGTTACTGTCCACTATAAATACTACTGATATAACATGGTGTAGTTACTGTCCACTATAAATACTATTGATATAACATGGTGGTTACTGTCCACTATAAATACTACTGATATAACATGGTGTAGTTACTGTCCACTATAAATACTATTGATATAACATGGTGTAGATACTGTCCACTATAAATACTATTGATATAACATGGTGTAGTTACTGTCCACTATAAATACTATTGATATAACATGGTGTAGTTACTGTCCACTATAAATACTATTGATATAACATGGTGTGGTTACTGTCCATTATAAATACTATTGATATAACATGGTGGTTACTGTCCACTATAAATACTATTGATATAACATGGTGTGGTTACTGTCCATTATAAATACTATTGATATAACATGGTGGTTACTGTCCACTATAAATACTACTGATATAACATGGTGTAGTTACTGTCCACTATAAATACTATTGATATAACATGGTGTAGTTACTGTCCACTATAAATACTATTGATAGAACATGGTATAGTTACTGTCCACTATAAATACTATTGATATAACATGGTGTGGTTACTGTCCACTATAAATACTATTGATATAACATGGTGTAGTTACTGTCCACTATAAATACTATTGATAGAACATGGTATAGTTACTGTCCACTATAAATACTATTGATATAACATGGTGTGGTTACTGTCCACTATAAATACTATTGATATAACATGGTGGTTACTGTCCACTATAAATACTATTGATATAACATGGTGTGGTTACTGTCCACTATAAATACTATTGATATAACATGGTGTAGTTACTGTCCACTATAAATACTATCGATATAACATGGTGGTTACTGTCCACTATAAATACTATTGATATAACATGGTGTGGTTACTGTCCACTATAAATACTATTGATATAACATGGTGTGGTTACTGTCCACTATAAATACTATTGATATAACATGGTGGTTACTGTCCACTATAAATACTATTGATATAACATGGTGTGGTTACTGTCCACTATAAATACTATTGATATAACATGGTGTGGTTACTGTCCACTATAAATACTATTGATATAACATGGTGGTTACTGTCCACTATAAATACTATTGATAGAACATGGTGTGGTTACTGTCCACTATAAATACTATTGATATAACATGGTGTAGTTACTGTCCACTATAAATACTATTGATATAACATGGTGTGGTTACTGTCCACTATAAATACTATTGATATAACATGGTGGTTACTGTCCACTATAAATACTATTGATATAACATGGTGTGGTTACTGTCCACTATAAATACTATTGATATAACATGGTGTGGTTACTGTCCACTATAAATACTATTGATATAACATGGTGGTTACTGTCCACTATAAATACTATTGATAGAACATGGTGTGGTTACTGTCCACTATAAATACTATTGATATAACATGGTGTAGTTACTGTCCACTATAAATACTATTGATATAACATGGTGGTTACTGTCCACTATAAATACTATTGATATAACATGGTGGTTACTGTCCACTATAAATACTATTGATATAACATGGTGGTTACTGTCCACTATAAATACTATTGATATAACATGGTGGTTACTGTCCACTATAAATACTATTGATATAACATGGTGTGGTTACTGTCCACTATAAATACTATTGATATAACATGGTGTAGTTACTGTCCACTATAAATACTACTGATATAACATGGTGTAGTTACTGTCCACTATAAATACTATTGATATAACATGGTGTAGTTACTGTCCACTATAAATACTATTGATATAACATGGTGTGGTTACTGTCCACTATAAATACTATTGATATAACATGGTGTGGTTACTGTCCACTATAAATACTACTGATATAACATGGTGGTTACTGTCCACTATAAATACTATTGATATAACATGGTGTGGTTACTGTCCACTATAAATACTATTGATATAACATGGTGTGGTTACTGTCCACTATAAATACTACTGATATAACATGGTGGTTACTGTCCACTATAAATACTATTGATATAACATGGTGTGGTTACTGTCCACTATAAATACTATTGATATAACATGGTGTGGTTACTGTCCACTATAAATACTACTGATATAACATGGTGGTTACTGTCCACTATAAATACTATTGATATAACATGGTGGTTACTGTCCACTATAAATACTATTGATATAACATGGTGTGGTTACTGTCCACTATAAATACTATTGATATAACATGGTGTAGTTACTGTCCACTATAAATACTATTGATATAACATGGTGGTTACTGTCCACTATAAATACTATTGATATAACATGGTGGTTACTGTCCACTATAAATACTATTGATATAACATGGTGTAGTTACTGTCCACTATAAATACTATTGATATAACATGGTGGTTACTGTCCACTATAAATACTATTGATATAACATGGTGTAGTTACTGTCCACTATAAATACTATTGATATAACATGGTGTAGTTACTGTCCACTATAAATACTATTGATATAACATGGTGGTTACTGTCCACTATAAATACTATTGATATAACATGGTGTAGTTACTGTCCACTATAAATACTATTGATATAACATGGTGTGGTTACTGTCCACTATAAATACTACTGATATAACATGGTGGTTACTGTCCACTATAAATACTATTGATATAACATGGTGTGGTTACTGTCCACTATAAATACTACTGATATAACATGGTGGTTACTGTCCACTATAAATACTATTGATATAACATGGTGTGGTTACTGTCCACTATAAATACTATTGATATAACATGGTATAGTTACTGTCCACTATAAATACTATTGATATAACATGGTGTGGTTACTGTCCACTATAAATACTATTGATATAACATGGTGTAGTTACTGTCCACTATAAATACTATTGATATAACATGGTGTGGTTACTGTCCACTATAAATACTATTGATATAACATGGTGGTTACTGTCCACTATAAATACTATTGATATAACATGGTGTAGTTACTGTCCACTATAAATACTATTGATATAACATGGTGGTTACTGTCCACTATAAATACTATTGATAGAACATGGTATAGTTACTGTCCACTATAAATACTATCGATATAACATGGTGTAGTTACTGTCCACTATAAATACTATTGATATAACATGGTGGTTACTGTCCACTATAAATACTACTGATATAACATGGTGTAGTTACTGTCCACTATAAATACTATTGATATAACATGGTGGTTACTGTCCACTATAAATACTACTGATATAACATGGTGTAGTTACTGTCCACTATAAATACTATTGATATAACATGGTGTAGATACTGTCCACTATAAATACTATTGATATAACATGGTGTAGTTACTGTCCACTATAAATACTATTGATATAACATGGTGGTTACTGTCCACTATAAATACTATTGATATAACATGGTGGTTACTGTCCACTATAAATACTACTGATTTAACATGGTGTAGTTACTGTCCACTATAAATACTATTGATATAACATGGTGTAGTTACTGTCCACTATAAATACTATTGATAGAACATGGTGTGGTTACTGTCCACTATAAATACTATTGATATAACATGGTGTAGTTACTGTCCACTATAAATACTATTGATATAACATGGTGTAGTTACTGTCCACTATAAATACTATTGATAGAACATGGTGTAGTTACTGTCCACTATAAATACTATTGATATAACATGGTGTAGTTACTGTCCACTATAAATACTATTGATATAACATGGTGGTTACTGTCCACTATAAATACTATTGATATAACATGGTGTAGTTACTGTCCACTATAAATACTATTGATATAACATGGTGGTTACTGTCCACTATAAATACTACTGATATAACATGGTGTGGTTACTGTCCACTATAAATACTATTGATATAACATGGTGTAGTTACTGTCCACTATAAATACTATTGATATAACATGGTGTAGTTACTGTCCACTATAAATACTATTGATATAACATGGTGGTTACTGTCCACTATAAATACTATTGATATAACATGGTGTAGTTACTGTCCACTATAAATACTATTGATATAACATGGTGTAGTTACTGTCCACTATAAATACTATTGATATAACATGGTGTAGTTACTGTCCACTATAAATACTATTGATATAACATGGTGGTTACTGTCCACTATAAATACTATTGATATAACATGGTGTAGTTACTGTCCACTATAAATACTATTGATATAACATGGTGGTTACTGTCCACTATAAATACTATTGATATAACATGGTGGTTACTGTCCACTATAAATACTATTGATATAACATGGTGTAGTTACTGTCCACTATAAATACTATTGATATAACATGGTGTAGTTACTGTCCACTATAAATACTATTGATATAACATGGTGTAGTTACTGTCCACTATAAATACTATTGATAGAACATGGTGGTTACTGTCCACTATAAATACTATTGATATAACATGGTGTGGTTACTGTCCACTATAAATACTATTGATATAACATGGTGTAGTTACTGTCCACTATAAATACTATTGATATAACATGGTGGTTACTGTCCACTATAAATACTATTGATATAACATGGTGTAGTTACTGTCCACTATAAATACTATTGATATAACATGGTGTAGTTACTGTCCACTATAAATACTATTGATAGAACATGGTGTAGTTACTGTCCACTATAAATACTATTGATATAACATGGTGGTTACTGTCCACTATAAATACTATTGATATAACATGGTGGTTACTGTCCACTATAAATACTATTGATATAACATGGTGTAGTTACTGTCCACTATAAATACTATTGATATAACATGGTGGTTACTGTCCACTATAAATACTATTGATATAACATGGTGGTTACTGTCCACTATAAATACTACTGATATAACATGGTGGTTACTGTCCACTATAAATACTATTGATATAACATGGTGTAGTTACTGTCCACTATAAATACTATTGATATAACATGGTGGTTACTGTCCACTATAAATACTATTGATATAACATGGTGTAGTTACTGTCCACTATAAATACTATTGATATAACATGGTGGTTACTGTCCACTATAAATACTATTGATATAACATGGTGGTTACTGTCCACTATAAATACTATTGATATAACATGGTGGTTACTGTCCACTATAAATACTATTGATATAACATGGTGTAGTTACTGTCCACTATAAATACTATTGATATAACATGGTGTGGTTACTGTCCACTATAAATACTATTGATATAACATGGTGTAGTTACTGTCCACTATAAATACTATTGATAGAACATGGTGTAGTTACTGTCCACTATAAATACTACTGATATAACATGGTGTAGTTACTGTCCACTATAAATACTATTGATATAACATGGTGGTTACTGTCCACTATAAATACTACTGATATAACATGGTGTAGTTACTGTCCACTATAAATACTATTGATATAACATGGTGTAGTTACTGTCCACTATAAATACTATTGATAGAACATGGTGTGGTTACTGTCCACTATAAATACTATTGATATAACATGGTGTAGTTACTGTCCACTATAAATACTACTGATATAACATGGTGGTTACTGTCCACTATAAATACTATTGATATAACATGGTGGTTACTGTCCACTATAAATACTATTGATATAACATGGTGTAGTTACTGTCCACTATAAATACTATTGATATAACATGGTGTAGTTACTGTCCACTATAAATACTATTGATATAACATGGTGGTTACTGTCCACTATAAATACTATTGATATAACATGGTGGTTACTGTCCACTATAAATACTATTGATATAACATGGTGTAGTTACTGTCCACTATAAATACTATTGATATAACATGGTGTAGTTACTGTCCACTATAAATACTATTGATATAACATGGTGGTTACTGTCCACTATAAATACTATTGATATAACATGGTGTAGTTACTGTCCACTATAAATACTATTGATATAACATGGTGGTTACTGTCCACTATAAATACTATTGATATAACATGGTGTAGTTACTGTCCACTATAAATACTATTGATATAACATGGTGTGGTTACTGTCCACTATAAATACTATTGATATAACATGGTGGTTACTGTCCACTATAAATACTATTGATATAACATGGTATAGTTACTGTCCACTATAAATACTATTGATATAACATGGTGTGGTTACTGTCCACTATAAATACTATTGATATAACATGGTGGTTACTGTCCACTATAAATACTATTGATAGAACATGGTGTGGTTACTGTCCACTATAAATACTATTGATATAACATGGTGGTTACTGTCCACTATAAATACTATTGATATAACATGGTGGTTACTGTCCACTATAAATACTATTGATATAACATGGTGTAGTTACTGTCCACTATAAATACTATTGATATAACATGGTGTAGTTACTGTCCACTATAAATACTATTGATATAACATGGTGGTTACTGTCCACTATAAATACTATTGATATAACATGGTGTGGTTACTGTCCACTATAAATACTATTGATATAACATGGTGTAGTTACTGTCCACTATAAATACTATTGATATAACATGGTGTAGTTACTGTCCACTATAAATACTATTGATAGAACATGGTGTAGTTACTGTCCACTATAAATACTATTGATAGAACATGGTGGTTACTGTCCACTATAAATACTATTGATATAACATGGTGGTTACTGTCCACTATAAATACTATTGATATAACATGGTGTAGTTACTGTCCACTATAAATACTATTGATATAACATGGTGGTTACTGTCCACTATAAATACTACTGATATAACATGGTGGTTACTGTCCACTATAAATACTATTGATATAACATGGTGGTTACTGTCCACTATAAATACTATTGATATAACATGGTGTAGTTACTGTCCACTATAAATACTATTGATAGAACATGGTGGTTACTGTCCACTATAAATACTACTGATATAACATGGTGTAGTTACTGTCCACTATAAATACTATTGATATAACATGGTGTAGTTACTGTCCACTATAAATACTATTGATATAACATGGTGGTTACTGTCCACTATAAATACTATTGATATAACATGGTGTAGTTACTGTCCACTATAAATACTATTGATATAACATGGTGGTTACTGTCCACTATAAATACTATTGATATAACATGGTGGTTACTGTCCACTATAAATACTATTGATATAACATGGTGGTTACTGTCCACTATAAATACTATTGATATAACATGGTGTAGTTACTGTCCACTATAAATACTATTGATATAACATGGTGTGGTTACTGTCCACTATAAATACTATTGATATAACATGGTGTAGTTACTGTCCACTATAAATACTATTGATAGAACATGGTGTAGTTACTGTCCACTATAAATACTACTGATATAACATGGTGTAGTTACTGTCCACTATAAATACTATTGATATAACATGGTGGTTACTGTCCACTATAAATACTACTGATATAACATGGTGTAGTTACTGTCCACTATAAATACTATTGATATAACATGGTGTAGTTACTGTCCACTATAAATACTATTGATAGAACATGGTGTGGTTACTGTCCACTATAAATACTATTGATATAACATGGTGTAGTTACTGTCCACTATAAATACTACTGATATAACATGGTGGTTACTGTCCACTATAAATACTATTGATATAACATGGTGGTTACTGTCCACTATAAATACTATTGATATAACATGGTGTAGTTACTGTCCACTATAAATACTATTGATATAACATGGTGTAGTTACTGTCCACTATAAATACTATTGATATAACATGGTGGTTACTGTCCACTATAAATACTATTGATATAACATGGTGGTTACTGTCCACTATAAATACTATTGATATAACATGGTGTAGTTACTGTCCACTATAAATACTATTGATATAACATGGTGTAGTTACTGTCCACTATAAATACTATTGATATAACATGGTGGTTACTGTCCACTATAAATACTATTGATATAACATGGTGTAGTTACTGTCCACTATAAATACTATTGATATAACATGGTGGTTACTGTCCACTATAAATACTATTGATATAACATGGTGTAGTTACTGTCCACTATAAATACTATTGATATAACATGGTGTGGTTACTGTCCACTATAAATACTATTGATATAACATGGTGGTTACTGTCCACTATAAATACTATTGATATAACATGGTATAGTTACTGTCCACTATAAATACTATTGATATAACATGGTGTGGTTACTGTCCACTATAAATACTATTGATATAACATGGTGGTTACTGTCCACTATAAATACTATTGATAGAACATGGTGTGGTTACTGTCCACTATAAATACTATTGATATAACATGGTGGTTACTGTCCACTATAAATACTATTGATATAACATGGTGGTTACTGTCCACTATAAATACTATTGATATAACATGGTGTGGTTACTGTCCACTATAAATACTATTGATATAACATGGTGTAGTTACTGTCCACTATAAATACTATTGATAGAACATGGTGTAGTTACTGTCCACTATAAATACTACTGATATAACATGGTGTAGTTACTGTCCACTATAAATACTATTGATATAACATGGTGGTTACTGTCCACTATAAATACTACTGATATAACATGGTGTAGTTACTGTCCACTATAAATACTATTGATATAACATGGTGTAGTTACTGTCCACTATAAATACTATTGATAGAACATGGTGTGGTTACTGTCCACTATAAATACTATTGATATAACATGGTGTAGTTACTGTCCACTATAAATACTACTGATATAACATGGTGGTTACTGTCCACTATAAATACTATTGATATAACATGGTGGTTACTGTCCACTATAAATACTATTGATATAACATGGTGTAGTTACTGTCCACTATAAATACTATTGATATAACATGGTGTAGTTACTGTCCACTATAAATACTATTGATATAACATGGTGGTTACTGTCCACTATAAATACTATTGATATAACATGGTGGTTACTGTCCACTATAAATACTATTGATATAACATGGTGTAGTTACTGTCCACTATAAATACTATTGATATAACATGGTGTAGTTACTGTCCACTATAAATACTATTGATATAACATGGTGGTTACTGTCCACTATAAATACTATTGATATAACATGGTGTAGTTACTGTCCACTATAAATACTATTGATATAACATGGTGGTTACTGTCCACTATAAATACTATTGATATAACATGGTGTAGTTACTGTCCACTATAAATACTATTGATATAACATGGTGTGGTTACTGTCCACTATAAATACTATTGATATAACATGGTGGTTACTGTCCACTATAAATACTATTGATATAACATGGTGTAGTTACTGTCCACTATAAATACTATTGATATAACATGGTGTGGTTACTGTCCACTATAAATACTATTGATATAACATGGTGGTTACTGTCCACTATAAATACTATTGATAGAACATGGTGTGGTTACTCTCCACTATAAATACTATTGATATAACATGGTGGTTACTGTCCACTATAAATACTATTGATATAACATGGTGGTTACTGTCCACTATAAATACTATTGATATAACATGGTGTAGTTACTGTCCACTATAAATACTATTGATATAACATGGTGTAGTTACTGTCCACTATAAATACTATTGATATAACATGGTGGTTACTGTCCACTATAAATACTATTGATATAACATGGTGTGGTTACTGTCCACTATAAATACTATTGATATAACATGGTGTAGTTACTGTCCACTATAAATACTATTGATATAACATGGTGTAGTTACTGTCCACTATAAATACTATTGATAGAACATGGTGTAGTTACTGTCCACTATAAATACTATTGATATAACATGGTGGTTACTGTCCACTATAAATACTATTGATATAACATGGTGGTTACTGTCCACTATAAATACTACTGATATAACATGGTGTAGTTACTGTCCACTATAAATACTATTGATATAACATGGTGGTTACTGTCCACTATAAATACTACTGATATAACATGGTGGTTACTGTCCACTATAAATACTACTGATATAACATGGTGGTTACTGTCCACTATAAATACTATTGATATAACATGGTGTAGTTACTGTCCACTATAAATACTATTGATAGAACATGGTGGTTACTGTCCACTATAAATACTACTGATATAACATGGTGTAGTTACTGTCCACTATAAATACTATTGATATAACATGGTGTAGTTACTGTCCACTATAAATACTATTGATATAACATGGTGGTTACTGTCCACTATAAATACTATTGATATAACATGGTGTAGTTACTGTCCACTATAAATACTATTGATATAACATGGTGGTTACTGTCCACTATAAATACTATTGATATAACATGGTGGTTACTGTCCACTATAAATACTATTGATATAACATGGTGGTTACTGTCCACTATAAATACTATTGATATAACATGGTGTAGTTACTGTCCACTATAAATACTATTGATATAACATGGTGTGGTTACTGTCCACTATAAATACTATTGATATAACATGGTGTAGTTACTGTCCACTATAAATACTATTGATAGAACATGGTGTAGTTACTGTCCACTATAAATACTACTGATATAACATGGTGTAGTTACTGTCCACTATAAATACTATTGATATAACATGGTGGTTACTGTCCACTATAAATACTACTGATATAACATGGTGTAGTTACTGTCCACTATAAATACTATTGATATAACATGGTGTAGTTACTGTCCACTATAAATACTACTGATATAACATGGTGGTTACTGTCCACTATAAATACTATTGATATAACATGGTGGTTACTGTCCACTATAAATACTATTGATATAACATGGTGTAGTTACTGTCCACTATAAATACTATTGATATAACATGGTGTAGTTACTGTCCACTATAAATACTATTGATATAACATGGTGGTTACTGTCCACTATAAATACTATTGATATAACATGGTGGTTACTGTCCACTATAAATACTATTGATATAACATGGTGTAGTTACTGTCCACTATAAATACTATTGATATAACATGGTGTAGTTACTGTCCACTATAAATACTATTGATATAACATGGTGGTTACTGTCCACTATAAATACTATTGATATAACATGGTGTAGTTACTGTCCACTATAAATACTATTGATATAACATGGTGGTTACTGTCCACTATAAATACTATTGATATAACATGGTGTAGTTACTGTCCACTATAAATACTATTGATATAACATGGTGTGGTTACTGTCCACTATAAATACTATTGATATAACATGGTGGTTACTGTCCACTATAAATACTATTGATATAACATGGTATAGTTACTGTCCACTATAAATACTATTGATATAACATGGTGGGTTACTGTCCACTATAAATACTATTGATATAACATGGTGATTACTGTCCACTATAAATACTATTGATAGAACATGGTGTGGTTACTGTCCACTATAAATACTATTGATATAACATGGTGGTTACTGTCCACTATAAATACTATTGATATAACATGGTGGTTACTGTCCACTATAAATACTATTGATATAACATGGTGTAGTTACTGTCCACTATAAATACTATTGATATAACATGGTGTAGTTACTGTCCACTATAAATACTATTGATATAACATGGTGGTTACTGTCCACTATAAATACTATTGATATAACATGGTGTGGTTACTGTCCACTATAAATACTATTGATATAACATGGTGTAGTTACTGTCCACTATAAATACTATTGATATAACATGGTGTGGTTACTGTCCACTATAAATACTATTGATAGAACATGGTGTGGTTACTGTCCACTATAAATACTATTGATAGAACATGGTGTAGTAGAGATAAACCAATATTCTTGTTCTGAAGAATAAATGACTAATCTTCTGTGAAATTGTAACTTATGATTCTTGTTTGGTTTCTATAACTGCTGTTATCCTGACTGAGAATGTCAAGTTTGTGTTGAATGAAACATTTAAGAAACGGGTTCTAATAACACCCTGAAAAGCACAATACTTTATTTCAGATATTTATTTTATTTCACACATGGTACAGATCTACCACTTCCTAACATCATGCCTGGTTCCTCTTCGGTCTTCTAGGAGAGGAAGGTTCGGACGGTGCCCTTGACCAGTCCTCTGCAGATGGGACATTTCTTCAGGGAGGGAGCGCACTCCTTACAGACCACCAGGTGACCACACGGGATGAACACCATGTTCACCTCCTTGTCCATACACACCTTACAGGTCCGCTCCTCCTGCAGTCGCCGTAGCTGCTCCTCCATCGGCAGGTCTGGAGTGAGGAGGAAGTGGGGGAAGGGAGAAGGAAGAGATGCAAAGTGAAAAACAGGAAGGGAAAGAGGCCTAGCAGTTCAACTGAAATGTCTTCCTGAATCAGAGAGGTGGAGGGAGGGGCTGCCATAATCAACGTCATCGGCGCCCAGGGAACAGTTGTTGTTGGTTAACTGCCTTGCAGTGACGCAGCGCCTCCCCTCTGCCCCTCGGTGACGCAGCGCCTCCCCTCGGCCCCTCGGTGACGCAGCGCCTCCCCTCGGCCCCTCGGTGACGCAGCGCCTCCCCTCGGCCCCTCGGAGACGCAGCGCCTCCCCTCGGCCCCTCGGTGACGCAGCGCCTCCCCTCGGCCCCTCGGTGACGCAGCGCCTCCCCTCGGCCCCTCGGTGACGCAGCGCCTCCCCTCGGCCCCTCGGTGACGCAGCGCCTCACCTCGGGCCGTCAGTGTAATTTTGTAAATGATGGATTTCTACGGCAAGACGCATCATTAATCAAGAAAACCATGGCGCTCTCCCAGAAGCTGGTGCATAAAACCTGCCAATTCAGACAGAGGTGTAATGGGTTCACACTCAAGTATGTCGCAGAAATCTTACTTCATTATTCAATTTGTTTTATTTTATTTTTTTACTGCATCTTGGATATTGTACACAGATGCATCATTCATCCAAGTTTTGTCAAAATCGGGCCAGTGGTGTCTGAGATATCACGTGGGTTAGCTAGACCCATATCCTGAGCATGTGTGCCAAATTTCATTGGTGAGAAACAAAAGCATTCATAAAGTATTCAGACCCCTTGACTTTTCCCACATTTTGTTGCGTTACAGCCTTATTCTAAAATGGATGAAATAAATAAAAATCCTCAGCAAATCTACACACAATAATACCCCATAATGACAAAACAAAAACAGGTTTTTAGAAATTTTAGCAATTGTATTAAAAATAAAAACCAGATACCTTATTTACATAAGTATTCAGACCCTTTGCTATGAGACTGGATATTGAGCTCAGGTGCATCCTGTTTCCATTGATCATCCTTAATGTTTCTAAAACTTGATTAGAATCTACCTGTGGTAAATTCAATTGATTGGACATGATTTTGAAAAGGCACACCTGTCTATATAAGGTCCCACAGTTGACAGTTCATGTCAGAGCAAAAACCAAGCCATGAGGTCGAAGGAATTGTCTGTAGAGCTCTGAGACAGGATTGTGTCTATGCACAGATCTGGGGAACATTGCCTAAAAACGTCTGCAGCATTGAAGGTCCCCAAGAACACAGAGGCCTCCATCATTCTGAAATGGAAGAAGTTTGGAACCACCAAGACTCTTCCTGGAGCTGGTCGCCAGGCCAAACTGAGCAATAGGGGGAGAAGGGCCTTGGTCAGGGAGGTGAACAAGAACCCGATGGTCACTCTGACAGAACTCTAGAGTTCCTCTGTGGAGATGGGAGAACCTTCCAGAAGGACAACCATCTCTGCAGCACTCCACCAATCAGGCCTTTATGGTAGAGTGACCAGACGGAAGCCATTCCTCAGTAAAAGGCACATGACAGCCTGCTTGGAGTTTACCAAAAGGCACCTAAAGGACTCAGACCATGAGAAACAAGATTCAATCTGATGAAACCAAGATTGAACTCTGGGCTGAATGCCAAGCATCACGTCTGGAGGAAACCTTAAGGTGAAGCATGGTGGTGGCATGTCCAACTTCAAAGTTTCTCCCTACGTAAAAATAAAACTCCCCAATAAATACAAATACAGCAGAAGAAAAAAAAACATTGTCCAATAAGAATGGACACATATAGGGCTCTGGTCCATCCCTGAGCTCGCTCTTTTGAGAAGGACAAAAATACCAGGAGTGACAAAATATTAAGTATTTTCAGCAGCAGGGACTGGGAGACTAGTCAGGATTGAGGGAAAGATGAACAGAGCAAAGTACAGAGAGATCCTTGATGAAAACCTGCTCCAGAGCGCTCAGGATGTCATACTGGGGTGAAGGTTCACCTCCCAACATGACAACGACCCTTAACACACAGCCAAGACAACGCAGGAGTGGCTTCGGGACAAGTCTCAAATGTCCTTGAGTGGCCCAGCCAGAGCCCGGACTTGAACCCGATCGAACATCTCTGGAGAGACCTGAAAATAGCTGTGCAGCGACGCTCCCCATCCAACCTGACAGAGCTTGAGAGGATCTGCAGAGAAGAATGAGAGAAACTCCCCAAATACAGGTGTGCCAAGCTTGTAGCGTCATACCCAAGAAGACTCGAGGCTGTAATCGCTGCCAAAGCTGCTTCAACAAAGTACTGAGTAAAGGGTCTGAATACTTATGTAAATGTGATATTCTTTTATTTAAAAAAAATTAGCAAAAATAGCTGAAGACCTGTTTTTGCTTTGTCATTATGGGGTATTTTGTGTAGATTGAAGGTAAAAAACGATGTAATCAATTTTAGAATAAAGCTGAAACGTAACAAAATGTGGAAAAAGTGAAGGGTTCTGAATAATTCCCGAAGGCACATAAGAGATGTGGCTATTATAGCGCCACCTTGTGGTCGAGTCTTGACAGTGGTTGCAGCATGTGTACCAAATGTTGTTACAATACCAATATCCTTGACTGATGTACGTGCCCACGTGAATACTTATTGCCCAATAAAGGCCATGTCGTTTTAGGTCTGGAAAGGATTGCGTTGAGAGACCATTGTCCAGAGACGCCACATATCGAGTTTCGTGCAGATCGTTAATTCGGTGCCAGATGAGTGGTGTTTTGATTTCACATGCCGTTGAATCCATCATGGTGGACCCGAGGCAAACGTGTTCCTTGTGAAGAGAGAGGTCCAATGTGCTGAATTTCATGACTTTGGGTCAAACGGGGTTCAACGTTAGCATTTTCAACCGATGGTTATAGCGCCACCATCTGGCAAAATCTGTGTAATTTTGTAAATGCCAGATCTCTCTCTCACGCATCTCTCAACCTAGTTTCATCAGAAATCGGGCCAGTGCTGTCTGAGATATCGCTTGTGATGAGCATACTAACGGACGGAGACAAATCCACACAAACACCAAGTCACACATGGTAACGTACACACCTCTCTCTTACTAGTGCAGCGTAGAGCAAGGTAACGAGGCCTCAGAACCACCCACCACCCTACTGTCAATCACTGCTGACAGCCAATAGCAGCTCTCAGGAGATTAAACCCCTCCCATAGGATGACACTTCTGACCCCGCCCATCCATCCCTGTTCCAAGGCCTCATTCCACAGAGAGCAGGTCTCTAAGCCAAAAGCTACAAGCAGAAAAAAGCCCTGAAGGTAGAGATGTGTGTGTCTACAGCCAGGCAGTGTTTGTGTGTGTGTGTCTATAGCCAGGCAGTGTGTGTGTGTGTCTATAGCCAGGCAGTGTGTGTGTGTGTGTGTGTCTATAGCCAGGCAGTGTGTGTGTGTGTGTGTGTGTGTGTGTGTGTGTCTATAGCCAGGCAGTGTGTGTGTGTCTATAGCCAGGCAGTGTGTGTGTGTGTGTGTGTGTGTGTGTGTGTGTGTGTGTGTGTGTGTGTGTGTGTGTATAGCCAGGCAGTGTGTGTGTGTCTATAGCCAGGCAGTGTGTGTGTGTGTCTATAGCCAGGCAGTGTGTGTGTGTGTGTGTGTGTGTGTATAGCCAGGCAGTGTGTGTGTGTCTATAGCCAGGCAGTGTGTGTGTGTGTGTGTGTGTGTGTGTGTGTGTGTGTGTGTGTGTGTGTGTGTATAGCCAGGCAGTGTGTGTGTGTCTATAGCCAGGCAGTGTGTGTGTGTGTGTGTGTGTGTGTGTGTGTGTGTGTGTGTGTGTGTGTGTGTGTGTGTGTGTGTGTATATACCTGAGAGATCTTGACTTGGTGATGAGGCTTCATTTGCCTGGGCTGAAAGGGGCATTGAGAACAAGAATTAAACAGAAGTTTGAAATAAAACTGAACTGAGCTGGGTTAAGTGGGACTAACAGGACTGAACTGGGTGAAGTGGGACTAACTAGACTGGGTGAAGTGGGACTAACTAGACTGAACTGGGTGAAGTGGGACTAACTAGACTGGGTGAAGTGGGACTAACAGGACTGAACTGGGTGAAGTGGGACTAACAGGACTGAACTGGGTGAAGTGGGACTAACAGGACTGAACTGGGTGAAGTGGGACTAACTGGACTGAACTGGGTGAAGTGGGACTAACTAGACTGAACTGGGTGAAGTGGGACTAACAGGACTGAACTGGGTGAAGTGGGACTAACAGGACTGAACTGGGTGAAGTGGGACTAACTAGACTGAACTGGGTGAAGTGGGACTAACTAGACTGAACTGGGTGAAGTGGGACTAACAGGACTGAACTGGGTGAAGTGGGACTAACAGGACTGAACTGGGTGAAGTGGGACTAACAGGACTGAACTGGGTGAAGTGGGACTAACTAGACTGAACTGGGTGAAGTGGGACTAACAGGACTGAACTGGGTGAAGTGGGACTAACTAGACTGAACTGGGTGAAGTGGGACTAACTAGACTGAACTGGGTGAAGTGGGACTAACAGGACTGAACTGGGTGAAGTGGGACTAACTGGACTGAACTGGGTGAAGTGGGACTAACTAGACTGGGTGAAGTGGGACTAACTATACTGAACTGGGTGAAGTGGGACTAACTGGACTGAACTGGGTGAAGTGGGACTAACTGGACTGAACTGGGTGAAGTGGGACTAACTAGACTGAACTGGGTGAAGTGGGACTAACTAGACTGGGTGAAGTGGGACTAACTATACTGAACTGGGTGAAGTGGGACTAACTGGACTGAACTGGGTGAAGTGGGACTAACTGGACTGAACTGGGTGAAGTGGGACTAACTGGACTGAACTGGGTGAAGTGGGACTAACTAGACTGGGTGAAGTGGGACTAACTAGACTGGGTGAAGTGGGACTAACTAGACTGGGTGAAGTGGGACTAACTATACTGAACTGGGTGAAGTGGGACTAACAGGACTGAACTGGGTGAAGTGGGACTAACAGGACTGAACTGGGTGAAGTGGGACTAACTAGACTGAACTGGGTGAAGTGGGACTAACTAGACTGAACTGGGTGAAGTGGGACTAACTAGACTGAACTGGGTGAAGTGGGACTAACTAGACTGAACTGGGTGAAGTGGGACTAACAGGACTGAACTGGGTGAAGTGGGACTAACTAGTCTGAACTGGGTGAAGTGGGACTAACTAGACTGGGTGAAGTGGGACTAACTATACTGAACTGGGTGAAGTGGGACTAACTGGACTGAACTGGGTGAAGTGGGACTAACTAGACTGGGTGAAGTGGGACTAACAGGACTGAACTGGGTGAAGTGGGACTAACTGGACTGAACTGGGTGAAGTGGGACTAGACTGGGTGAAGTGGGACTAACTAGACTGGGTGAAGTGGGACTAACTATACTGAACTGGGTGAAGTGGGACTAACTGGACTGAACTGGGTGAAGTGGGACTAACTAGACTGAACTGGGTGAAGTGGGACTAACTAGACTGGGTGAAGTGGGACTAACTATACTGAACTGGGTGAAGTGGGACTAACTGGACTGAACTGGGTGAAGTGGGACTAACTGGACTGAACTGGGTGAAGTGGGACTAACTGGACTGAACTGGGTGAAGTGGGACTAACTAGACTGGGTGAAGTGGGACTAACTAGACTGGGTGAAGTGGGACTAACTATACTGAACTGGGTGAAGTGGGACTAACAGGACTGAACTGGGTGAAGTGGGACTAACAGGACTGAACTGGGTGAAGTGGGACTAACAGGACTGAACTGGGTGAAGTGGGACTAACTAGACTGAACTGGGTGAAGTGGGACTAACTAGACTGGGTGAAGTGGGACTAACTAGACTGGGTGAAGTGGGACTAACTATACTGAACTGGGTGAAGTGGGACTAACAGGACTGAACTGGGTGAAGTGGGACTAACAGGACTGAACTGGGTGAAGTGGGACTAACAGGACTGAACTGGGTGAAGTGGGACTAACTAGACTGAACTGGGTGAAGTGGGACTAACTAGACTGGGTGAAGTGGGACTAACTATACTGAACTGGGTGAAGTGGGACTAACTGGACTGAACTGGGTGAAGTGGGACTAACTGGACTGAACTGGGTGAAGTGGGACTAACGGGACTGAACTGGGTGAAGTGGGACTAACTGGACTGAACTGGGTGAAGTGGGACTAACTAGACTGAACTGGGTGAAGTGGGACTAACTAGACTGGGTGAAGTGGGACTAACTATACTGAACTGGGTGAAGTGGGACTAACTAGTCTGAACTGGGTGAAGTGGGACTAACTAGACTGGGTGAAGTGGGACTAACTATACTGAACTGGGTGAAGTGGGACTAACTATACTGAACTGGGTGAAGTGGGACTAACTATACTGAACTGGGTGAAGTGGGACTAACTGGACTGAACTGGGTGAAGTGGGACTAACTAGACTGGGTGAAGTGGGACTAACTATACTGAACTGGGTGAAGTGGGACTAACTAGACTGAACTGGGTGAAGTGGGACTAACTAGACTGAACTGGGTGAAGTGGGACTAACTGGACTGAACTGGGTGAAGTGGGACTAACTAGACTGAACTGGGTGAAGTGGGACTAACTAGACTGGGTGAAGTGGGACTAACTATACTGAACTGGGTGAAGTGGGACTAACTGGACTGAACTGGGTGAAGTGGGACTAACTGGACTGAACTGGGTGAAGTGGGACTAACTGGACTGAACTGGGTGAAGTGGGACTAACTAGACTGAACTGGGTGAAGTGGGACTAACAGGACTGAACTGGGTGAAGTGGGACTAACTAGTCTGAACTGGGTGAAGTGGGACTAACTAGACTGGGTGAAGTGGGACTAACTATACTGAACTGGGTGAAGTGGGACTAACTGGACTGAACTGGGTGAAGTGGGACTAACTAGACTGGGTGAAGTGGGACTAACAGGACTGAACTGGGTGAAGTGGGACTAACTGGACTGAACTGGGTGAAGTGGGACTAACTAGACTGGGTGAAGTGGGACTAACTAGACTGGGTGAAGTGGGACTAACTATACTGAACTGGGTGAAGTGGGACTAACTGGACTGAACTGGGTGAAGTGGGACTAACTAGACTGAACTGGGTGAAGTGGGACTAACTAGACTGGGTGAAGTGGGACTAACTATACTGAACTGGGTGAAGTGGGACTAACTGGACTGAACTGGGTGAAGTGGGACTAACTGGACTGAACTGGGTGAAGTGGGACTAACTGGACTGAACTGGGTGAAGTGGGACTAACTAGACTGGGTGAAGTGGGACTAACTAGACTGGGTGAAGTGGGACTAACTATACTGAACTGGGTGAAGTGGGACTAACAGGACTGAACTGGGTGAAGTGGGACTAACAGGACTGAACTGGGTGAAGTGGGACTAACAGGACTGAACTGGGTGAAGTGGGACTAACTGGACTGAACTGGGTGAAGTGGGACTAACTAGACTGAACTGGGTGAAGTGGGACTAACTAGACTGGGTGAAGTGGGACTAACTATACTGAACTGGGTGAAGTGGGACTAACTGGACTGAACTGGGTGAAGTGGGACTAACTGGACTGAACTGGGTGAAGTGGGACTAACTGGACTGAACTGGGTGAAGTGGGACTAACTGGACTGAACTGGGTGAAGTGGGACTAACTAGACTGAACTGGGTGAAGTGGGACTAACTAGACTGGGTGAAGTGGGACTAACTATACTGAACTGGGTGAAGTGGGACTAACTAGTCTGAACTGGGTGAAGTGGGACTAACTAGACTGGGTGAAGTGGGACTAACTATACTGAACTGGGTGAAGTGGGACTAACTATACTGAACTGGGTGAAGTGGGACTAACTATACTGAACTGGGTGAAGTGGGACTAACTGGACTGAACTGGGTGAAGTGGGACTAACTAGACTGGGTGAAGTGGGACTAACTATACTGAACTGGGTGAAGTGGGACTAACTAGACTGAACTGGGTGAAGTGGGACTAACTAGACTGAACTGGGTGAAGTGGGACTAACTGGACTGAACTGGGTGAAGTGGGACTAACTAGACTGAACTGGGTGAAGTGGGACTAACTAGACTGGGTGAAGTGGGACTAACTATACTGAACTGGGTGAAGTGGGACTAACTGGACTGAACTGGGTGAAGTGGGACTAACTGGACTGAACTGGGTGAAGTGGGACTAACTGGACTGAACTGGGTGAAGTGGGACTAACTAGACTGAACTGGGTGAAGTGGGACTAACTAGACTGGGTGAAGTGGGACTAACTATACTGAACTGGGTGAAGTGGGACTAACAGGACTGAACTGGGTGAAGTGGGACTAACAGGACTGAACTGGGTGAAGTGGGACTAACTAGACTGAACTGGGTGAAGTGGGACTAACTAGACTGAACTGGGTGAAGTGGGACTAACAGGACTGAACTGGGTGAAGTGGGACTAACTAGTCTGAACTGGGTGAAGTGGGACTAACTAGACTGGGTGAAGTGGGACTAACTATACTGAACTGGGTGAAGTGGGACTAACTGGACTGAACTGGGTGAAGTGGGACTAACTAGACTGGGTGAAGTGGGACTAACAGGACTGAACTGGGTGAAGTGGGACTAACTAGACTGAACTGGGTGAAGTGGGACTAACAGGACTGAACTGGGTGAAGTGGGACTAACTAGACTGAACTGGGTGAAGTGGGACTAACTGGACTGAACTGGGTGAAGTGGGACTAACTGGACTGAACTGGGTGAAGTGGGACTAACTGGACTGAACTGGGTGAAGTGGGACTAACTAGACTGGGTGAAGTGGGACTAACTAGACTGGGTGAAGTGGGACTAACTAGACTGAACTGGGTGAAGTGGGACTAACAGGACTGAACTGGGTGAAGTGGGACTAACTAGACTGAACTGGGTGAAGTGGGCCTAACAGGACTGATCTGGGTGAAGTGGGACTAACAGGACTGAACTGGGTGAAGTGGGACTAACAGGACTGAACTGGGTGAAGTGGGACTAACAGGACTGATCTGGGTGAAGTGGGACTAACAGGACTGAACTGGGTGAAGTGGGACTAACTAGACTGAACTGGGTGAAGTGGGACTAACAGGACTGAACTGGGTGAAGTGGGACTAACAGGACTGAACTGGGTGAAGTGGGACTAACAGGACTGAACTGGGTGAAGTGGGACTAACAGGACTGAACTGGGTGAAGTGGGACTAACAGGACTGAACTGGGTGAAGTGGGACTAACTGGACTGAACTGGGTGAAGTGGGACTAACTAGACTGAACTGGGTGAAGTGGGACTAACAGGACTGAACTGGGTGAAGTGGGACTAACTAGACTGAACTGGGTGAAGTGGGACTAACGAGACTGGGTGAAGTGGGACTAACTAGACTGAACTGGGTGAAGTGGGACTAACTGGACTGAACTGGGTGAAGTGGGACTAACAGGACTGAACTGGGTGAAGTGGGACTAACAGGACTGAACTGGGTGAAGTGGGACTAACTAGACTGATCTGGGTGAAGTGGGACTAACTAGACTGAACTGGGTGAAGTGGGACTAACAGGACTGAACTGGGTGAAGTGGGACTAACAGGACTGAACTGGGTGAAGTGGGACTAACAGGACTGAACTGGGTGAAGTGGGACTAACAGGACTGAACTGGGTGAAGTGGGACTAACTAGACTGATCTGGGTGAAGTGGGACTAACTAGACTGAACTGGGTGAAGTGGGACTAACTAGTCTGAACTGGGTGAAGTGGGACTAACTAGACTGGGTGAAGTGGGACTAACTAGACTGAACTGGGTGAAGTGGGACTAACTAGACTGAACTGGGTGAAGTGGGACTAACTAGTCTGAACTGGGTGAAGTGGGACTAACTAGACTGGGTGAAGTGGGACTAACTAGACTGAACTGGGTGAAGTGGGACTAACAGGACTGAACTGGGTGAAGTGGGACTAACTAGACTGGGTGAAGTGGGACTAACTAGACTGAACTGGGTGAAGTGGGACTAACAGGACTGAACTGGGTGAAGTGGGACTAACAGGACTGAACTGGGTGAAGTGGGACTAACAGGACTGAACTGGGTGAAGTGGGACTAACAGGACTGAACTGGGTGAAGTGGGACTAACAGGACTGAACTGGGTGAAGTGGGACTAACAGGACTGAACTGGGTGAAGTGGGACTAACTATACTGAACTGGGTGAAGTGGGACTAACAGGACTGAACTGGGTGAAGTGGGACTAACTAGACTGAACTGGGTGAAGTGGGACTAACAAGACTGAACTGGGTGAAGTGGGACTAACAGGACTGAACTGGGTGAATTTGGACTAACTAGACTGAACTGGGTGAAGTGGGACTAACTAGTCTGAACTGGGTGAAGTGGGACTAACTAGACTGAACTGGGTGAAGTGGGACTAACTAGACTGAACTGGGTGAAGTGGGACTAACAGGACTGAACTGGGTGAAGTGGGACTAACTAGACTGGGTGAAGTGGGACTAACAGGACTGAACTGGGTGAAGTGGGACTAACTAGACTGAACTGGGTGAAGTGGGACTAACTAGACTGGGTGAAGTGGGACTAACAGGACTGAACTGGGTGAAGTGGGACTAACTAGACTGAACTGGGTGAAGTGGGACTAACAGGACTGAACTGGGTGAAGTGGGACTAACTGGACTGAACTGGGTGAAGTGGGACTAACTAGACTGGGTGAAGTGGGACTAACAGGACTGAACTGGGTGAAGTGGGACTAACAGGACTGAACTGGGTGAAGTGGGACTAACTAGACTGGGTGAAGTGGGACTAACAGGACTGAACTGGGTGAAGTGGGACTAACTAGACTGAACTGGGTGAAGTGGGACTAACTAGTCTGAACTGGGTGAAGTGGGACTAACAGGACTGGGTGAAGTGGGACTAACAGGACTGAACTGGGTGAAGTGGGACTAACTAGACTGGGTGAAGTGGGACTAACAGGACTGAACTGGGTGAAGTGGGACTAACTAGACTGAACTGGGTGAAGTGGGACTAACGAGACTGGGTGAAGTGGGACTAACTAGACTGAACTGGGTGAAGTGGGACTAACTGGACTGAACTGGGTGAAGTGGGACTAACAGGACTGAACTGGGTGAAGTGGGACTAACAGGACTGAACTGGGTGAAGTGGGACTAACTAGACTGATCTGGGTGAAGTGGGACTAACTAGACTGAACTGGGTGAAGTGGGACTAACAGGACTGAACTGGGTGAAGTGGGACTAACAGGACTGAACTGGGTGAAGTGGGACTAACAGGACTGAACTGGGTGAAGTGGGACTAACTAGACTGATCTGGGTGAAGTGGGACTAACTAGACTGAACTGGGTGAAGTGGGACTAACTAGTCTGAACTGGGTGAAGTGGGACTAACTAGACTGGGTGAAGTGGGACTAACTAGACTGAACTGGGTGAAGTGGGACTAACTAGACTGAACTGGGTGAAGTGGGACTAACTAGTCTGAACTGGGTGAAGTGGGACTAACTAGACTGGGTGAAGTGGGACTAACTAGACTGAACTGGGTGAAGTGGGACTAACAGGACTGAACTGGGTGAAGTGGGACTAACTAGACTGGGTGAAGTGGGACTAACTAGACTGAACTGGGTGAAGTGGGACTAACAGGACTGAACTGGGTGAAGTGGGACTAACAGGACTGAACTGGGTGAAGTGGGACTAACAGGACTGAACTGGGTGAAGTGGGACTAACAGGACTGAACTGGGTGAAGTGGGACTAACTATACTGAACTGGGTGAAGTGGGACTAACAGGACTGAACTGGGTGAAGTGGGACTAACTAGACTGAACTGGGTGAAGTGGGACTAACAGGACTGAACTGGGTGAAGTGGGACTAACAGGACTGAACTGGGTGAATTTGGACTAACTAGACTGAACTGGGTGAAGTGGGACTAACTAGTCTGAACTGGGTGAAGTGGGACTAACTAGACTGAACTGGGTGAAGTGGGACTAACAGGACTGAACTGGGTGAAGTGGGACTAACTAGACTGGGTGAAGTGGGACTAACAGGACTGAACTGGGTGAAGTGGGACTAACTAGACTGAACTGGGTGAAGTGGGACTAACTAGACTGGGTGAAGTGGGACTAACAGGACTGAACTGGGTGAAGTGGGACTAACTAGACTGAACTGGGTGAAGTGGGACTAACAGGACTGAACTGGGTGAAGTGGGACTAACTGGACTGAACTGGGTGAAGTGGGACTAACTAGACTGGGTGAAGTGGGACTAACAGGACTGAACTGGGTGAAGTGGGACTAACAGGACTGAACTGGGTGAAGTGGGACTAACTAGACTGGGTGAAGTGGGACTAACAGGACTGAACTGGGTGAAGTGGGACTAACTAGACTGAACTGGGTGAAGTGGGACTAACTAGTCTGAACTGGGTGAAGTGGGACTAACAGGACTGGGTGAAGTGGGACTAACAGGACTGAACTGGGTGAAGTGGGACTAACTAGACTGGGTGAAGTGGGACTAACAGGACTGAACTGGGTGAAGTGGGACTAACTAGACTGAACTGGGTGAAGTGGGACTAACTAGACTGGGTGAAGTGGGACTAGACTGAACTGTGATGGGTGAAGTGGGACTAACAGGACTGAACTGGGTGAAGTGGGACTAACAGGACTGAACTGGGTGAAGTGGGACTAACAGGACTGAACTGGGTGAAGTGGGACTAACTAGACTGAACTGGGTGAAGTGGGACTAACAGGACTGAACTGGGTGAAGTGGGACTAACAGGACTGAACTTTGTGAAGTGGGACTAACAGGACTGAACTGGGTGAAGTGGGACTAACAGGACTGAACTGGGTGAAGTGGGACTAACTAGACTGGGTGAAGTGGGACTAACTAGACTGGGTGAAGTGGGACTAACAGGACTGAACTGGGTGAAGTGGGACTAACTAGACTGGGTGAAGTGGGACTAACTAGACTGGGTGAAGTGGGACTAACTAGACTGAACTGGGTGAAGTGGGACTAACAGGACTGAACTGGGTGAAGTGGGACTAACTAGTCTGAACTGGGTGAAGTGGGACTAACTAGACTGGGTGAAGTGGGACTAACTAGACTGAACTGGGTGAAGTGGGACTAACTAGACTGGGTGAAGTGGGACTAACAGGACTGAACTGGGTGAAGTGGGACTAACTAGACTGGGTGAAGTGGGACTAACAGGACTGAACTGGGTGAAGTGGGACTAACTAGACTGAACTGGGTGAAGTGGGACTAACTAGACTGAACTGGGTGAAGTGGGACTAACTAGACTGGGTGAAGTGGGACTAACTAGACTGAACTGGGTGAAGTGGGACTAACAGGACTGATCTGGGTGAAGTGGGACTAACAGGACTGGACTGGGTGAAGTGGGACTAACAGGACTGAACTGGGTGAAGTGGGACTAACAGGACTGGACTGGGTGAAGTGGGACTAACAGGACTGGACTGGGTGAAGTGGGACTAACTAGACTGAACTGGGTGAAGTGGGACTAACAGGACTGAACTGGGTGAAGTGGGACTAACAGGACTGAACTGGGTGAAGTGGGACTAACTAGACTGAACTTGGTGAAGTGGGACTAACAGGACTGAACTGGGTGAATTGGGACTAACTAGACTGAACTGGGTGAAGTGGGACTAACTGGACGATAATTTATAACTCAGGCTCCGCATGGCACTGAGCTGAAAAATAACCTTTCTATACAAGGATGGGTCAATCTGACGGTTTAGTTGGCTGACCTAGATCAGCTGTGTGGCTGATCCCTGACCTCTAACCCCTGATCTACCCACCAATCATTCTCACAGACAAGCTCAGAACGATACAACACATCCCATCATCCTTCCCAACCCTGGAATGCTGGAGCTGCACACCACATGACTAGGGGTTAAGGAGCTAGGCATTAGGAAACTATGGGTTAGGGAGCTAGGCATTAGGAAACTATGGGTTAGGGAGCTAGAGGTCTTAGGAAACTGAGGATTAGGAGCAGAAGGGAGCTAGGGAGTAAAGGGACTAGGAGTTAGGGAGTAAAGGGACTAGGAGTTAGGGAGTAAAGGGACTAGGAGTTAGGGAGTAAAGGGACTAGGAGTTAGGGAGCAAAGGGACTAGGAGTTAGGGAGTAAAGGGACTAGGAGTTAGGGAGCAAAGGGACTAGGAGTTAGGGAGCTAGCAGTTAGGGAGTAAAAGGACTAGGAGTTAGGGAGCTAGGGAGTAAATGGACTAGAAGTTAGAGAGTAAAGGGACTAGGAGTTAGGGAGCTAGGGAGTAGGAGTTAGGGAGTAAAGGGACTAGGAGTTAGGGAACTAGGGCGAGCCACAGTGAGGGATGTTCAAGGTGAAGTCTCTAGCAGGTTAGGGTAAGGGGAAAAGAAGTTAGGGTGTGAGGTAAGAGTTGAAAGGTCAGAAGTCAGGTTTACCCATGAGGTCTCTGAGCAGGTAGACATCGTTCTTCTGGATCCAGTTCCTGAAGACCTCAGCTGCTGCGTTTCCTTTAGTCAGCACCAAGTCTATCAGTCTGGCTGTCTGCTGCTGAGAGGACTGGCCCTGGAGACCACTGTATTCCTCTCCACCTGAAGAGACAGGGGTCAGAGGTCAGCACCAAGTCTATCAGTCTGGCTGTCTGCTGCTGAGAGGACTGGCCCTGGAGACCACTGTATTCCTCTCCACCTGAAGAGACAGGGGTCAGAGGTCAGCACCAAGTCTATCAGTCTGGCTGTCTGCTGCTGAGAGGACTGGCCCTGGAGACCACTGTATTCCTCTCCACCTAGGTCAGGGGGTTAGAGGTCGGCTGCTGGGAGGACTGGCCCTGGAGACCACTGTACTCTTCACCTACTGTAGAGGTATCATAACATCAATATAGTACTGTAGTAGTAGCTAGTAGTTTAAGATGTAGTAGTATATTTGTAATAATATAAAGATATACTGATGGGCGCTCCAGGACCAACTAAACATGAATATTGTAGTAGTAGCAGCTTGTAGTATATACCATGTATTAGTAACATACTGATGACGTTCTGTTCTCTGAGGAGGTCCAGGACAGACTCAACACTCTTCACAACATAAATACTACTACAGTACTAATGCATATTATTAAATTATTTCAGTAGTGTAAAGACATACTGATGACGTTCTGTTCTCTGAGGAGGTCCAGGACAGACTCAACACTCTTCACAACATAAATACTACTACAGTACTAATGCATATTATTAAATTATTTCAGTAGTGTAAAGACATACTGATGACGTTCTGTTCTCTGAGGAGGTCCAGGACAGACTCAACACTCTTCACAACATAAATACTACTACAGTACTAATGCATATTATTAAATTATTTCAGTAGTGTAAAGACATACTGATGACGTTCTGCTCTCTGAGGTGCTCCAGGACAGACTCAACGCTCTTCAGACGCTGAACCAACGCTGCCTGGTGCCTCTTCAAGAACGAATTACCATCTGGAGAGACAGGGGAGAGAGCGTTGAGAGAGGGAGAGACAGGAGAGAGACAGGGGAGAGACAGGGGAGAGACAGGGGAGAGAGCGTTGGGAGAGGGAGAGAGCGTTGGGAGAGGGAGAGAGCGTTGGGAGAGGGAGAGAGCGTTGGGAGAGGGAGAGAGCGTTGGGAGAGGGAGAAAGCGTTGGGAGAGGGAGAGAGCGTTGGGAGAGGGAGAGAGCGTTGGGAGAGATAGTTTGGGAGAGGGAGAGGGAGAGAGCGTTGGGAGAGATAGTTTGGGAGAGGGAGAGATAGTTTGGGAGAGGGAGAGATAGTTTGGGAGAGGGAGAGATAGTTTGGGAGAGGGAGAGGGCGTTGGGAGAGGGCGTTGGGAGAGGGAGAGGGCGTTGGGAGAGGGCGTTGGGAGAGGGCGTTGGGAGAGGGCGTTGGGAGAGGGCGTTGGGAGAGGGAAAGAGCGTTGGGAGAGGGAGAGAGCGTTGGGAGAGGGAGAGATAGTTTGGGAGAGAGCGTTGGGAGAGGGAGAGAGCGTTGGGAGAGGGAGAGGGCGTTGGGAGAGGGCGTTGGGAGAGGGAGAGAGCGTTGGGAGAGGGCGTTGGGAGAGGGAGAGAGCGTTGGGAGAGGGCGTTGGGAGAGGGAGAGAGCGTTGGGAGAGGGAGAGAGCGTTGGGAGAGGGAGAGAGCGTTGGGAGAGAGCGTTGGGAGAGAGCGTTGGGAGAGGGAGAGGGCGTTGGGAGAGGGAGAGATAGTTTGCATTCGATTCAGTTGGACTCTGACACCAGAAGCTCATTAACTGGGCCAAGCCAGAGGACAATAACTTCTCCCTCAATGTCAGCAAGACAACGGAGCTGATCGTGGACTACAGGAAACGGAGCGCAAGAGGACAAGTACATTAGTGTCTAGTTTGAGAAACAGACGCCTCACAAGTCCTCAACTGGCAGCTTCATTAAATAGTTCGTGCAAAACACCAGTCTCAACGTCAACAGTGAAGAGGCGACTCCGGGATGCTGGCCTTCTAGGCAGAGTTGCAAGGAAAAAGCCATATCTCAGACTGGCCCCCAAAAAAGAAAAAATTCAAACAGGCAAAAGAACACAGACACAGGTCCCGTGTGGCTCAGTTGGTAGAGCATGGGGCTTGCAACGCCAGGGTTGTGGGTTCATTCCCCACGGGGGGACCAGGATGAATATGTATGAACTTTCCAATTTGTAAGTCGCTCTGGATAAGAGCGTCAGCTAAATGACTTAAATGTAAATGTAAAAATGAACTCTGCCTCCCAGAGTCGCCTCTTCACTGTTGACATTGAGACTGGTGTTTGTTGAGGACTTGTGAGGCGTCTGTTTCTCAAACTAGACCCTCAAATGTACTTGTCCTCTTGCTCAGTTGTGCACCGGGGCCTCCCACTCTTCTTTCTATTCTGGTTAGGGCCAGTTTGCGCTGTTCTGTGAAGGGAGTAGTACACAGCGTTGTACGAAATCTTCAGTTTCTTGGCAATTTCAGATGAAAGGTCTCTGTTTCTGCCTATTTTGAGCCGCCTGTAATCAAACCCACAAATGCTGATGCTCCAGATTCTTAACTCTCTCTCCCTCTCTCACCCTCTCTCTCACCCTCCCTCTCTCTCTCTCTCTCTCTCTCTCTCTCCCTCTCTCTCTCCCTCTCTCTCTCCCTCTCTCTCTCCCTCTCTCTCTCTCTCTCTCTCTCTCTCTCTCTCTCTCTCTCCCTCTCTCTCTCTCCCTCTCTCCCTCCCTCTCTCTCTCCCTCCCTCTCTCTCTCTCCCTCTCTCTCTCCCTCCCTCTCTCTCTCCCTCCCTCTCTCTCTCCCTCCCATCAGCCGTACCAGAAGCCATCTCCTCGGCCAGCATCTCTTTCTCCTCCTCTCTCTTTTGGTCCTCGGCAGACAGCAGGTCTGAGACCAGTTCCTGGACCGTCTTGTAGTTCTCTCCGCTGGTCAGGATCTTACTCTGGACCTGTAGATTATAGACACACAAGACAGTGAGTCCCTCTGCTTAATGGAAAGATATACTGAACAATAATATAAAAACGCAACATGCAACAATTTCAAAGATTTGACTGAGTTACAGTTCATATAAGGAAATCTGTCAATTGAAATAAATTCATTAGACCCTAATCTATGGATTTCACATAACTGGGAATATAGATACTGTTGGTAACAGATACCTTAAAATTTTTTAAAAAAGGGCCTCACAATGGGCCTCAAGGTCTCTTCACGTTATTTCAGTGTGTTCAAATTGCCATCGATAAAATGCAATTGTGTTCGGTGTCCGTAGCTTATGCCTGTCCATACTATAAACCCACCATGGGGCACTCTGTTCACAACGTTGACATCATCAAAACGCTCGCCCACACGACGCCATACACTGCGGTTATGAGGTCAGTTGGACTTGCTGCCAAATTCTCTAAAATAATGTTGGAGGCGGCTTATGGTAGAGAAATGAACATTCAATTCTCTGGCAACAGCTCTGATAGACATTCCTGCAGTCAGCAGCACATTTTAGAATGGTGTTTTATTGATATGCCACACCTGTCAGGTGGATGGATTATTTTGGTAAAGGACAAATGCTCACTAACAGGGATGTAAACAAATTTGTGCACAACATTTGAGAGACATACACTTTGTGTGTATGGAAAAAAATCAGGGATATTTTATTTCAGCTCATGAAACCAACACTTTACATGTTATGTTTATATTTTTGTTCAGTGTATTTTTATAGACACACACAGGACAGGGAGCGTAATGGAATATAATTATGTTATGTACCGTCTGCTTGACCAGGCCACGCTCAAATCCCATCTCTACAGCCGACACAACCACCGGAGTGTTCATCATCACTGCATCTTCCGACCGCTCCTCACCTGGACCCAGGTTGACCACTAGAGGGGGAGGGGTGAGAGGGCAGGAAGGAGAGAGGGAGAGAGTGTGAGGGAGAGAGAGAGAGAGCGGGAGGGAAGGAGGGAGAGAGAGCAGGAAAGGAAAGAGGGAGAGAGAGCGGGAGGGAAGGAGGGAGAGAGCGGGAGGGAAGGAGGGAGAGAGAGAGCGAGAGAGCGCGAGGGAGAGAGAGAGGGAGGGAGAGGGAGGGAGAGCGGGAGGAGGGAGAGAGCGGGAGGAGGGAGAGAGCGGGAGGGAGGGAAACTGTTAGCGTTATGGTTGTTGCTGTGGAAACCGGTGGTTCCCTTTCAGTGGGTCACTCGTTACAACACAGCTATGGAGAGCGGAGCTCGACCACCTCATAATGAAGAGCTCTAAAATCATCCCGCCTGACAAGCCCAATGAAAAGGTATCGGAAGCCCTGCTTTCTCCAGGAGATAAAACCCAGGCTTGGGTTAATTCACGCAATTCTTCCGCTCTTCACCTCGCTGAGCAGAACGATTCACACATTCTTAAAAACAAATATTTGAATGCGCAACTGTCAAGCTTTGCTACAACAGTGTGTTCTTCATCTCTGGATGAGTTTGGTCCCTGTTTTTGTGTTTTTCCTACAACACCTAGTTATTCTTCTGCCTGTTTAGCTAACTTGCTATAAGTAAGAAGGTAAAGTCAGGTGTTCAGTTGATTAGCTGTAAACACAGCAGCTACTATATAAAAAAATTTAAAAATACAATAATAAATGAATATATTATTATAATTTTTTGTTATATATTGTCAAGACACCAAGTGTCCAAAAACCTTAATTGTTACTCACTTGGTGGGTCCACAAACTCCCTGGAGATGCTGTCCCCATTGGTCAGGAGCTGTAGGGGGAGGAGCCAGGAGAGTTTACTTCCTGTTTCGACTGATGTTCAGATCAATCAGATGATGGATCTTTATTCACATCACAATGTTCTACCAGACAGCTAATCAATACACAGCTAATCAATACACAGCTAATCAATATATGATTGTATAAACAGGTCATTGATGTTAGGTGTGAATACAGTGTATAAACAGGTGTGAATACGGTGTATAAACAGAAGCAGGTGTTACCTGTTCAAAGAGCCGAGGGAAACGAGCCTGGATCTGATGGACAAACTCCTGACCTTTCTCCTGGAGCAGGTACACACACCTGGAGGTTACCATAGTTACATTAAAATATACTGACACCTAGAGGTTAATATATACTGACAGGTTACCATAGTAACATATACTGACAGGTTACCATAGTAATATATACTGACACCTAGAGGTTAATATATACTGACAGGTTACCATGGTAACATATACTGACAGGTTACCATAGTAACATATACTGACACCGAGAGGTTAATATATACTGACAGGTTACCATAGAAACGTATACTGAGAGGTTGCCATATTCACAGTAATATATACTGACAGGTTACCATAGTCACAGTAATATATACTGACAGGTTACCATAGTCACAGTAATATATACTGACAGGTTACCATAGTCACAGTAATATATACTGACAGGTTACCATAGTCACAGTAATATATACTGACAGGTTACCATAGTCACAGTAATATATACTGACAGGTTACCATAGTCACAGTAATATATACTGACAGGTTACCATAGTCACATATACTGACACCTAGAGGTTAATATATACTGACAGGTTACCATGGTAACATATACTGACAGGTTACCATAGTCACAGTAACATATACTGACAGGTTACCATGGTAATATATACTGACAGGTTACCATAGTCACAGTAATATATACTGACAGGTTACCATAGTCACAGTAATATATACTGACAGGTTACCATAGTCACATTAATATATACTGACAGGTTACCATAGTCACATTAATATATACTGACAGGTTACCATAGTCACATTAATATATACTGACAGGTTACCATAGTCACAGTAATATATACTGACAGGTTACCATAGTCACAGTAATATATACTGACAGGTTACCATAGTCACAGTAATATATACTGACAGGTTACCATAGTCACAGTAATATATACTGACAGGTTACCATAGTCACAGTAATATATACTGACAGGTTACCATAGTCACAGTAATATATACTGACAGGTTACCATAGTCACAGTAATATATACTGACAGGTTACCATAGTCACAGTAATATATACTGACAGGTTACCATAGTCACAGTAATATATACTGACAGGTTACCATAGTCACAGTAATATATACTGACAGGTTACCATAGTCACAGTAATATATACTGACAGGTTACCATAGTCACAGTAATATATACTGACAGGTTACCATAGTCACAGTAATATATACTGACAGGTTACCATAGTCACAGTAATATATACTGACAGGTTACCATAGTCACAGTAATATATACTGACAGGTTACCATAGTCACAGTAATGCACAGCCATTGCAGTAATCAAGTCTGAAGGTGATGTGTTGACCAGTTCCGATAGCTGACTACTGGCTCTGTCTAGTACTATTTTCCAGTTGTTCAATCAGCTTGTCACTAACACACACGTAATATGGCAGCGCTGTAAGGGGTGGTTACCTAGGGAACCATTTGGCGTGCTCCACCCAGGGGTCGTCCCCTGACTCCCAGCACCTCAGACCCCCGTCACAGCAGAAACACTTCACGTCATCATTACGCCCTGCAACACACACCATCATCATCATCATCATCATTACGCCCTGCAACACACACATCATCATCATCATCATCATTACGTCCTGCAACACACACACCATCACCATCATCATTACGCCCTGCAACACACACCATCATCATCATCATCATCATCATTACGCCCTGCAACACACACATCATCATCATCATCATTACGCCCTGCAACACACACATCATCATCATCATCATTACGCCCTGCAACACACACACACACCATCATCATCATCATCATCATCACGCCCTGCAACACACACCATCATCATCATCATCATCATTACGCCCTGCAACACACACATCATCATCATCATCACGCCCTGCAACACACACACCATCATCATCATCATCATCATCACGCCCTGCAACACACACACCGTCATCATCATTACGCCCTGCAACACACACACACATCATTACACCCTGCAACACACACACACATCATCATCATCATCATTACGCCCTGCAACACACACACACACACACACATCATTACGCCCTGCAACACACACACATCACCATCATCATCATTACGCCCTGCAACACACACACACACCATCATCATTACGCCCTGCAACACACACACACACCATCATCATCATTACGCCCTGCAACACACACACATCATCATCATCATCATTACGCCCTGCAACACACACACACACCATCATCATCATTACGCCCTGCAACACACACACACACACCATCATCATCATTACGCCCTGCAACACACACACACACCATCATCATTACGCCCTGCAACACACACACACACCATCATCATCATTACGCCCTGCAACACACACATCATCATCATCATCATTACGCCCTGCAACACACACAGGGTCTGATTAGGAGGTGTAGAGGTAAATGTTTGGGTAAAGCCCAGGGGAACACCAGGAGCTCAAGGTTCCTCCGATCACAGGAACATTACGCCCGGCAACACACACAGGGTCTGATTAGGAGGTGTAGAGGTAAATGTTTGGGTAAAGCCCAGGGGAACACCAGGAGCTCAAGGTTCCTCCGATCACAGGAACATTACGCCCGGCAACACACACAGGGTCTGATTAGGAGGTGTAGAGGTAAATGTTTGGGTAAAGCCCAGGGGAACACCAGGAGCTCAAGGTTCCTCCGATCACAGGAACATTACGCCCGGCAACACACACAGGGTCTGATTAGGAGGTGTAGAGGTAAATGTTTGGGTAAAGCCCAGGGGAACACCAGGAGCTCAAGGTTCCTCCGATCACAGGAACATTACGCCCGGCAACACACACAGGGTCTGATTAGGAGGTGTAGAGGTAAATGTTTGGGTAAAGCCCAGGGGAACACCAGGAGCTCCAAGGTTCCTCTGATCACAGGAACATTACGCCCTGCAACACACACAGGGTCTGATTAGGAGGTGTAGAGGTAAATGTTTGGGTAAAGCCCAGGGGAACACCAGGAGCTCAAGGTTCCTCTGATCACAGGAACAGTGTCTATGAGGATACAAACAGGACATTTGTTGCCAAGGACCTGTTAAACAAAACAAGTATAAAATACATGTTATATTGGAATGTAGATATTGAATATTTGTCTCACCGACGTAGTAGAACCCTGCCTTGGCCAGCTGGTCGGGGCGAACAGGGATACGTAAGGGCCAGTGGACGAAAGTCAGCAACCTCTCCTCACGCTGCTGCATGGCTGGGTTAGACACGTTACTGAGGCCTGGGGGGCTAGAGACAGGGGCTACCGCCCCGGGGGGCACTCCTACACCTCCCGCCCCGCCCGCCATGGACACGTTGTCGGCCCGGTCTCCTCTGACGAAGTGACAGTTAGGGTAATGTCTCTGGTGCTCCGACACGGCCCGGTCCCCTGGTTCCCAGTTACTGAGCTAGAGAGAGGAGACAGTAATCAATCCCCTGGTTCCCAGTTACTGAGCTAGAGAGAGGAGACAGTAATCAATCCCCTGGTTCCCAGTTACTGAGCTAGAGAGAGGAGACAGTAATCAATCCCCTGGTTCCCAGTTACTGAGCTAGAGAGAGGAGACAGTAATCAATCCCCTGGTTCCCAGTTACTGAGCTAGAGAGAGGAGACAGTAATCAATCCCCTGGTTCCCAGTTACTGAGCTAGAGAGAGGAGACAGTAATCAATCCCCTGGTTCCCAGTTACTGAGCTAGAGAGAGGAGACAGTAATCAATCACCTGGTTCCCAGTTACTGAGCTAGAGACACACAGAGAGGAAAGAGATTCCAATCATATCTCTCGCTCTCTGGACAAAGTGACCGGGAAGATTTTAATTTACCCGCCATTTGAGAAATTTAGCAGGACCCATATGCATTGGGTTCGTCACCCATTAGGGTGTCCAACTTAGTAGCACTTTTGACACCATCGATCATCACATTCTTTTGGAGAGATTGGAAACTCAAATTGGTCTATGCGGACAAGTCCTTGCTTGGTTTAGATCTTATCTGTCAGAAACATATCAGTTAATCTCTGTTTGTCCTCTGACAAATCAATGGTACGTTTCCATGTTCCTCAAGGTTCCGTTTTAGGACCACTATTGTTTTCACTATATATATTCTACCTCTTGGTGATGTCAACTTTCACTGCTATGCAGACGACACACATTTCAATGAAACATGGTGAATCTCCAACATTGCCCTCCCTGGAAGCCTGTGTTTCAGACATAAGGAAGTGGATGGCGGTAAATGTTATACTTTTAAACTGACAAAACAGAGATGATAGTTCTAGGTCCCAGGAAACAAATATATCTGCTGTTGAATCTGACAATTAATCTCGATGGTTGTACAGTCGTCTCAAATAAAACTGAAGGACCTCGCGTTACTCTGGACTCTGATCTCTCTTTTGACGAACATATCAAAAAATATTTCAAGAGCAGCTTTTCTAAAAAAAAAAAATTAAAAAAATCTGAAACTTTGTGTCTAGAAATGATGCATAAAGATGTAGACTACTGCAATGCTCTACTCTCCGCCTACCCAGATAAGGCACTAGATAAACTTCAGTTAGTGCTGAACACGGCTGCTAGAACCAAAACAATTACTCCAGCGCAGCCTGGCTTCCTGTTAAGGCTGACTTCAAGGTTTTACTGCTAACCTACAAAGCATTACATGGCCTCGCTCCTACCTATCTGTCCGAGTTGGTCCTGCCGTACATACCTACACGTACGCTACGGTCACAAGACGCAGGCCTCCTTACTGTTCCTAGAATTTCTAAGCAAACAGCTGGAGGCAGGGCTTTCTCCTATAGATCTCCATATTTATGGATAGGTAGGAATAGGCTGTGATTCGATGACAAATTAACAGGCACCGCATTGATTATATGCAACGCAGGACAAGCTAGTTAACCTAGTAATATCATCAACCATGTGTAGTTAACTAGTGATTATGTGAAGATTGATAGTTTTTTTTATAAGTTTAATGCTAGCTAGCAACTTACCGTGGCTCATTGCAGCCACAAGGTAATTTTGAAGCTGCACTCGCGTAACAGGTGGCCAGCCTGCCACGCAGTTTCCTCGTGGATTGCAATGTAATCGGCCATAATCGGCATCTATCGGCCATGGCGATTAATCGGTTGACCTCTAATTTTGACCCCCCCTTTGTTCAGGGACACATTATTCCATTTCTGTTAGTCACATGGCTGTGGAACTTGTTCAGTTTATGTCTCAGTCGTTGAATCTTACGGTCATACAAATATTTACACGTTAAATATTTACACGTTAAGTTTGCTGAAAATAAACGCAGTTGACAGTGAGAGGACGTTTCTTTTTTTGTGCTGAGTTTATATAATTACTACTTTAAAGTGGCTGTGGATAAGCTAAAAGACTAACATGTGCATGTAAAATGTAGTATATAGTAGTAGTAGTAATAATAGTATACCTGTCCTCCACAGGTGAAGCAGGCCACGCGGTCTCCCTGCCCCAGGTAATAGAAGCCAGCCGTAGCCAGCTCAAAGGCTAGTGTGTACTATAGAGTAGTAGTATAGTACAGTAGTAGTATAGTACCTGTCCTCCACAGGTGAAGCAGGCCACGCGGTCTCCCTGTCCCAGGTAATAGAAGCCAGCCGTAGCCAGCTCAGAGGGGGTGATGATGGACAGGGTCCAGGACTGGAAGGAGTCCAGGCGGTCCTGCTCTCTCCTCATACTGGGGTTGTGACAGGAAGGGGGTCTCTGGTGGGACCTACAGACACATTATCAGATATAAAGGGGCCGTACTACTATGGCTGACCCTGTAAAACATTTCACTGTGATCATCCTTTTACATGGCATTATTATATGGGCCCCCACTTTAAATATTCAACTTCTTAGTAGGTCGCTGAAGGCGAAGCGCAACTCTAGACATCAATAGTAGGGATTGATTGATGCTCAATGTTCATTTCAAATCTGCCTTCCATCATATCTGAGCCAAAATGACAACAATGTCAATGAAACTTTGTAACTTGATTGGAGATACACAACCCACTCCCTGCCATCCGGCCATTACCGAGAACCACATACCAGAGTTCTTACCTGCTCGATAGCGTTAGGGGGGAAAAATACAATTTCTTGCCAAGACGTAGCTCAATATCTAGGAAAACGACGAGACTACAGAGTCCTGAAAGTGACCATTACACTTGCCACCTTTTTCAGACAACCTCAACTCAATGTTGACAATATATCCTACCTAGCTACAGTACATTCTTCCATAAAGCACAGCTAGCTAGCTAAGTAAAGTTCATTGTCAACACCAAACTTTTGGACCTGCCATACTGCTATACTGGAACCTGCCATACCTGCCATACTGCTTTCTAATACATACAACGCTCATCTAGTTAGTTACTCCACCATGATACAGTCAAACTGGCTAGATTAGGTGTGCAGCCAGAGGTCAGTTTCAGCACAAACACTGCTAGCTAGCCTACATTTTCCTCAACCAAGACCAGCCGCTCACAACACAGTTATCTATGTTGAATCTAAACCCGGCCAATGCACATGCAAGTAGCGCGTGTAATTATCTAGATCAACACGTTGCTGTTCGAGCATCAAGGACAAATTCCAGCCCTTACCTTTATGAGGCATTAATTCAGTAATAATAATAATAATAATAATTCATTCATTCATTCACCCAACTCATGCCATTTTAATACAAATTTGCGATGAACGATCAACAGTTCCTTTTCAGTGTGTTCCCAAAAATCTGAACGCCTTACCCAGTTAGAAAAATTACAATTTAAAATATATCTGTTCCAGACGTTCAAATTAGGTTAATATTCAGTTCTGAATGTATGTTAAAAAATACTCAGCCAAAATAAATTCAACATGAAACAATTTCAATTTATTGAATTACAGTTCATATAATTTTCAAATTCTTGAAATTTTCCAGATTGACGGACCTTCATGTCTTAAAGTAATGATGGACTGTCATTGCTCTTTACTTACTTGAGCTGTTCTTGCCATAATATAGACTTGGTATTTTACCAAATAGGGCTATCTTCTGTATACCACCCCTACCTTGTCACAACACAACTGATTGGCTCAAACGCATTAAGGAAAGAAATTCCAAAAATGAACATTTAACAAGGCACACCTGTTAATTGAAATGCATTCCAGATGACTACCTCATGCAGCTGGTTGAGAGAATGCCAAGAGTGTGCAAAGCTGTCATCAAGGCAACGGGTGGCTACTTTGAAGAACCTCAATTATAAAATATGTTTTGATTTGTTTAACACTTTTTTGGTTACTACATCACTCGGGGCTCCCAAGTGGTGCAGCGGTCTAAGGCACTGCATCTCAGTGCTGGAGGCGGCACTATAGACCCTGGTTCGATTCCAGGCTGTATCACAACCGGCCGTGATTGGGAGTCCCATAGGGCGGCACACAATTGGCCCAGCACCTTGCCGATGACAAGCATACCCATAACATGATGCAGCCACCACCATGCTTGAAAATATGAAGTGGTACTCAATGATGTGTTGTTGGATTTGTGTTGTTGGATTTTCCCCAAACCTAACGCTTTCTATTCAGGACATAAAATGAATTCCTTTGGCACATTTTTTGCCGTTTTTCTTCAGTGTCTTGTTGCAAACAGGATGCATGTTTTGGAATATATTTATTCTGTACAGGCTTCCTTTTCACTCTATTATTTAGGTTAGTATTGTGGAGTAACTACAATGTTGTTGATCCATCCTCAGTTTCCTCCTATCACAGCCATTAAGTCTAACTGTTTTAAAGTCACCAAGGGCCTCATGGTGAAATCCCTGAGCTGTTTCCTTCCTCTCTGGCAACTAAGTTAGGAAGGACGCCTGTATCTTTGTAGTGACTGGGTGTATTGAGACACCATCCAAAGTGTAATTAATAACTTCACCATGTTAAAAGGATATTCAATATCTGCTTTTTATTTTATTTTGACCCATCTACCAATAGGTGCCCTTTACGAGGGATTGGAAAACCTCCCTGGTCTTTGTGTTTGAAATTCACTGCTGGACTGAGGGACCTTACAGATAATTGTATGTGTGGGGTACTGAGATGAGATAGTCATTCAAAAACCATTTAAACACTATTATTGCACACCAGTGGTGGTAGGTGCCATTTAAGATGAGTGGGGAGGATTATTTTGGGCCCTATATTTCTAGTACAGCATATTGGATGACTGTCATTCATATTCCATTCACCCAGTTCAATGTAACAGTGATAGGTTTAGGTTACTGTCATTCATATTCACCCAGTTCAATGTAACAGTGATAGGTTTAGGTTACTGTCATTCATATTCACCCAGTTCAATGTAACAGTGATAGGTTTAGGTTACTGTCATTCATATTCACCCAGTTCAATGTAACAGTGATAGGTTTAGGTTACTGTCATTCATATTCACCCAGTTCAATGTAACATCGATAGGTTTAGGTTACTGTCATTCATATTCACCCAGTTTAATGTAACATCGATAGGTTTAGGTTACTGTCATTCATATTCACCCAGTTTAATGTAACATCGATAGGTTTAGGTTACTGTCATTCATATTCACCCAGTTTAATGTAACATCGATAGGTTTAGGTTACTGTCATTCATATTCACCCAGTTCAATGTAACAGTGATAGGTTTAGGTTACTGTCATTCATATTCACCCAGTTCAATGTAACAGTGATAGGTTTAGGTTACTGTCATTCATATTCACCCAGTTCAATGTAACAGTGATAGGTTTAGGTTACTGTCATTCATATTCACCCAGTTCAATGTAACAGTGATAGGTTTAGGTTACTGTCATTCATATTCACCCAGTTCAATGTAACAGTGATAGGTTTAGGTTACTGTCATTCATATTCACCCAGTTCAATGTAACAGTGATAGGTTTAGGTTACTGTCATTCATATTCACCCAGTTCAATGTAACAGTGATAGGTTTAGGCTACTACGTGATACTCAAATTATCCCTATGCCCATCATGAGGTTGCTACAACCTAGCCTATGAATGGAAGTTACCAACATAGGTCGAGAGAAATTTGAGTAATGACATTGACACATTCAATTCCGCCTTGCACACTCTGGCCTGCATCTAGCTGATCTAGGGTGTAGTCATTAGTCCAACAGTTGTAAATGAGAGTTTCTATTGGACAAATTCAGGTATGTTTTAGAAACGTTTTCAACAGAATCGGCGGAATGAATACACCCCGATCACACATTGTTCACTTTCATCTAGCCTACCAGTCTAGAACCACGAATACAGCCTACCAGTCTAGAACCAATAATACAGCCTACCAGTCTAGAACCAATAATACAGCCTACCAGTCTAGAACCACGAATACAGCCTACCAGTCTAGAACCAATAATACAGCCTACCAGTCTAGAACCACGAATACAGCCTACCAGTCTAGAACCACGAATACAGCCTACCAGTCTAGAACCACGAATACAGCCTACCAGTCTAGAACCACGAATACAGCCTACCAGTCTAGAACCACGAATACAGCCTACCAGTCTAGAACCACGAATACAGCCTACCAGTCTAGAACCACAGATACAGGCTACCAGTCTAGAACCACGAATACAGCCTACCAGTCTAGAACCACGAATACAGCCTATCAGTCTAGAACCATGAATACAGCCTACCAGTCTAGAACCACGAATACAGTCTACCAGTCTAGAACCACGAATACAGCCTACCAGTCTAGAACCACGAATACAGCCTACCAGTCTAGAACCATGAATACAGCCTACCAGTCTAGATCCACGAATACAGCCTACCAGTCTAGAACCATGAATACAGCCTACCAGTCTAGAACCATAAATGTGCTACACAAAACTTCATTGCCCGCTAGCAGTCACATGCAATAGCAGCGGTACAACCATATTCTGCATTGCTAATGCACGTGTCATTTTACACTTTTTTGCTTATCGTTTTAATATTTGTTTGGGTTTAAACGTTATGAAAAATTGTCTATTTGTCACATCCCTAATTATTAGTCTTGTGTATTAAAGTAGTGTTATTTAATATTTATCTGGTAACACCTACAGAACGTTTTAAGAGAACATTTGACAAATAAATTATGCTTAAATAAATGTCAGTGCAGCCAACCAATCAGAGTGTAGAAACAGCCAATAAGATCGTAGAAACAGCCAATAAGAGCCTTACATGTCCTCCACTTCTCGGGAGCTCAGTGGGCTGGAGGGGGGCGGGACACCGGGCTCTTCACCGGACACCGGGTTAGGGGCAGAGACGGGGAGGGGGGCTGGGCCAGGTCCTGACACCTGGGAGAGATAACACACGTTATTAGACATCAGACATCACCCCCACCACCATCACCCCAACGATCATTATAACCCCCACCATCACCACAACGATCATTATAACCCCCACCATCACCACAACGATCATTATAACCCCCACAACTATCATTATAACCCCCACCACAACTATCATTATAACCCCCACCATCACCACAACGATCATTATAACCCCCACAACTATCATTATAACAACCACCACAACTATCATTATAACCCCCACCACCACCACAACTATCATTATAACCCCCACCACCATAACTATCATTATAACCCCCACAACTATCATTATAACCCCCACCACCACAACTATCATTATAACCACCACCACCCCAACTATCATTATAACCCCCACCACCACAACTATCATTATAACCCCCACCACCACCACAACTATCATTATAACCCCCACCACCATAACTATCATTATAACCCCCACCCCCACAACTATCATTATAACCCCCACCACCACAACTATCATTATAACCCCCACCACCATAACTATCATTATAACCCCCACCACCACAACTATCATTATAACCACCACCACCACAACTATCATTATAACCCCCACCACCATAATGATCATTTTAACCCCCCACCACCATAACTATCATTATAACCCCCACCACCACAACTATCATTATAACCCCCACCACCACAACTATCATTATAACACCCACCACCACAACTATCATTATAACCCCCACCACAACTATCATTATAACCCCCATCATCACCACAACTATCATTATAACCCCCATCATCACCACAACTATCATTATAACCCCCACCACAACTATCATTATAACCCCCACCACAACTATCATTATAACCCCCATCATCACCACAACTATCATTATAACCCCCACCACAACTATCATTATAACCACCACCACAACTATCATTATAACCCCCACCACCACAACTATCATTATAACCACCACCACCACAACTATCATTATAACCCCCATCACCACAACTATCATTATAACCCCCATCACCACAAAGATCATTATAACCCCCATCACCACAACTATCATTATAACCACCACCCCCACAACTATCATTATAACCACCACCCCCACAACTATCATTATAACCCCCACCACAACTATCATTATAACCACCACAACCACAACTATCATTATAACCCCCATCACCACAACGATCATTATAACCCCCATCACCACAACGATCATTATAACCCCCACCACAACTATCATTATAACCACCACAACCACAACTATCATTATAACCCCCATCACCACAACGATCATTATAACCCCCATCACCACAACAATCATTATAACCCCCATCACCACAACTATCATTATAACCCCCCACCCCCACAACTATCATTATAACCCCCACCACAACTATCATTATAACCCCCACCACAACTATCATTATAACCACCACCACCACAACTATCATTATAACCCCCACCACCACAACTATCATTATAACCCCCACCACCACAACTATCATTATAACCCCCACAACTATCATTATAACCCCCACCACCACAACTATCATTATAACCCCCACAACTATCATTATAACCCCCACCACCACAACTATCATTATAACCCCCATCATCACCACAACTATCATTATAACCCCCCCCCACCACCACCACAACTATCATTATAACCCCCACCACCATAACTATCATTATAACCCCCACCACCATAACTATCATTATAACCCCCACCACCATAACTATCATTATAACCCCCACCACCATAACTATCATTATAACCCCCACCACCATAACTATCATTATAACCCCCACCACCACAACTATCATTATAACCCCCACCACCACAACTATCATTATAACCCCCACCACCATAACTATCATTATAACCCCCACCACCATAACTATCATTATAACCCCCACCACCACAACTATCATTATAACCCCCACCACCACAACTATCATTATAACCCCCATCACCACAACTATCATTATAACCCCCATCACCACAACTATCATTATAACCACCACAACCACAACTATCATTATAACCCCCACCACCATAACTATCATTATAACCCCCACCACCACAACTATCATTATAACCCCCACCACCACAACTATCATTATAACCCCCACCCCCACAACTATCATTATAACCCCCACCCCCACAACTATCATTATAACCCCCACCACCACAACTATCATTATAACCCCCACCACCACAACTATCATTATAACCCCCACCACCACAACTATCATTATAACCCCCACCACCATAACTATCATTATAACCCCCACCACCACAACTATCATTATAACCCCCACCACCACAACTATCATTATAACCCCCACCACCACAACTATCATTATAACCCCCACCACCACAACTATCATTATATCCCCCACCACAACTATCATTATAACCCCCATCACAACGATCATTATAACCCCCATCACCACAACGATCATTATAACCCCCATCACCACAACTATCATTATAACCACTACCACCACAACTATCATTATAACCACTACAACTATCATTATAACCCCCACCACCATAACTATCATTATAACCCCCACAACTATCATTATAACCCCCACCCCCACAACTATCATTATAACCCCCACCACCACAACTATCATTATAACCCCCACCACCACAACTATCATTATAACCACCACCGCCATGACTATCATTATAACCACCACCACCATAACTATCATTATAACCACCACAACTATCATTATAACCCCCACCACCACAACTATCATTATAACCCCCACCACCATAACTATCATTATAACCCCCACCACCACAACTATCATTATAACCACCACCATCACCACCACAACTATCATTATAACCCCCACCACAACTATCATTATAACCACCACCACCACAACTATCATTATAACCACCACCACCACAACTATCATTATAACCCCCACCACCATAACTATCATTATAACCCCCACCACCATAACTATCATTATAACCCCCATGATCACCACAACTATCATTATAACCCCCACCACCATAACTATCATTATAACCCCCATCATCACCACAACTATCAATATAACCCCCACCACCATCACCACAACTATCATATTAACCCCCACCACCACCCCCATCATCACCACAACTATCATATTAACTCCCACCACCACATCCATCATCCCCACCACCATCATTACAACCCCCATCATCACCACATTAACCCCCACCCCCATCACAACCATCATTATAACCCCCACCCCCATCACAACCATCATTATAACCCCCACCCCCATCACAACCATCATTATAACCCCCACCACCCCCATCATCACCACAACTATCATTATAACCCCCACCCCCATCACAACCATCATTATAACCCCCACCCCCATCACAACCATCATTATAACCCCCACCCCCATCACAACCATCATTATAACCCCCCCCACCCCCATCATCACCACAACCATCATTATAACCCCCACCACCATCACAACTATCATTATAACCCCCACCACAACTATCATTATAACCCCACCATCATTATAACCCCCACCCCCATCACAACCATCATTATAACCCCCACCACCATCACAACTATCATTATAACCTCCACCACAACTATCATTATAACCCCCACCATCACCACAACCATCATTATAACCCCCACCCCCATCACAACCATCATTATAACCCCCACCACCATCATCATCCACCACCACCACCACCATCATCACCCCAGACATTCCATTCATCACCACAACCATTACCCCCATAAGGTCGACACCTGTTGTATTCGGCGCATGTGACAAATACAATGTAATCATCACCATCTCACCGGTATGACGTGTGCGCTGCATAGCGGAGAGAAGGCGCTGTGAGAAGACGAGAGGAGGTTGGCAGTAGAGGGTAGACTCTGGATGAAGGCGCAAGAAGGGGACAGCTGTCTGTGTCTCTCAGTAGGACAGTCACCTGTCTGCCAGCCCTCCGCCGTCACCTTACACCTGGAGGACGAACATTTCAATTTAACAATTAGATGTCACGTTACACCTTGAGAATTATACACACAATATCAGTTAGTAGGTAGGTCCATTTAAATGATGTAGTGAAGATCAGGGATGGGCCAGCGTGGCAGGATAATCACCTGAAACACTGCACCCTGTCTCCAACGCCAGTATAGACCCATCCTGCCCTGGCCAGGGTGCGCTCTGTTACCGCTGCAGCCGGGAAGAGGGCAAAGGTCGAGATACGGAACAGTTCTGAGGAGAAAATAATAATCACAACTTTATAAAAGGTGTGTGTACAGCGTGTCTGTCAGGTGAGTGTGTGTACGGTGTGTGTACAGCGTGTCTGTAAGGTGAGTGTGTGTCAGGTGAGTGTGTGTACGGTGTGTGTACAGCGTGTCTGTAAGGTGAGTGTGTGTCAGGTGAGTGTGTGTACGGTGTGTGTACAGCGTGTCTGTAAGGTGAGTGTGTGTCAGGTGAGTGTGTCAGGTGAGTGTGTGTACGGTGTGTGTACAGCGTGTCTGTAAGGTGAGTGTGTGTCAGGTGAGTGTGTGTACGGTGTGTGTACAGCGTGTCTGTAAGGTGAGTGTGTGTCAGGTGAGTGTGTGTCAGGTGAGTGTGTGTCAGGTGTGTGTACAGCGTGTCTAAGGTGAGTGTGTGTCAGGTGAGTGTGTGTACGGTGTGTAAGGTAGGTGAAACTCGGATGAGCATGCTTTATAATGTAAAACTATACAGTGTATAATAACAGAGGTCATGTGGTACACTACAAAGTATTCAGGCCCCTTGATTCTTTCCACCGTGTTACGTTACAGCCTTATTCTAAAATGTATTAAATTAAAATGTTTTCCTCATCAATCTACACACAACACCCCATAATGACAAAGCGAACACAGGTTAATATTTTTTCGCACATTTATTAAAAATAAAAAACAGAAATACCTTATTTACATCAGTATTCAGACCCTTTGCTATGAGACTCGAAATTGAGCTCAGGTGCATCCTGTTTCCATTGATCATCCTTGAGATGTTTCTACAACTTGAGTGGAGTCCACCTATGGTAAATTCAATTGATTGGACATGATTTGGAAAGGCACACACCTGTCTATATAAGGTCCCACAGTTGACAGTGCATGTAAGAGCCAAAACCAAGCCATGAGGTCGAAGGAATTGTCTGTAGAGCTCCGAGACAGGATTGTGTCGAGGCACAGATCTGGGGAAGGATACCAAAAAAAATCTGCAGCATTGAAGGTCCCCAAGAACACATTGGCCTCCATCATTATTTAATGGAAGAAGTTTGGAACCACCAAGACTCTTCCTAGAGCTGGCCGCCTGGTCAAACTGAGCAATCTGGAGAGAAGGGCCATGGTCAGGGAGGTGACCAAGAACCTGATGGTCACTCGGACAGAGCTCCAGAGTTCCTCTGTGGAGATGGGAGAACCTTCCAGAATGACAACCATCTCTACAGCACTCCACCAATCAGGCCTTTATGTTAGAGTGACCAGAAAGAAGCCACTCCTCAGCAAAAAGACACATGACAGCCCACTTGGAGTTTCCCAAAAGGCACCTAAAGGACTCTCAGACCATGATGAAACCAATATTGAATTGTTTGGCTTGAATGCCAAGCTTCACATCTGGAAGAAACCAGGCACCATTCCCTACGGTGAAGCATGGTGGTGGCAGCATCATGCTGTGGGGATGGTTTTCAGTGACTGGGAGACTAGTCAGGATCGAGGGAAAAATGAACGGAGATATCCTTGATGGGTAGAGAGCTCCAGAGAGCTCAGGGGGTGAAGGTTCATCTTCCAACAGGACAACGACCCTAAGCACACTGCCAAGACCACGCAGGAGTGGCTTCGAGAAAAGTCTCAATGTCCTTCATTAGCTGAGCCAGAGCCCGGACTTGAATCCGAACTAACATCTCTGGGACCTGTACAGCAACACTCCCCATCCAACCTGACAGAGCTTGAGAGGATCTGCAGAGAAGAAGGAGAGAAACTCCCCAAATAAAGGTGTACCAAGCTTCATACCCAAGAAGATAAGGCAGTAATCGCTGCCGAAGGTGCTTCAACAAAGTCCTGAGTAAAGGGTCTAAACACTTACAGTTGAAGTCGGAAGTTTACATACACCTTAGCCAAATACATTTCAACTCAGTTTTTCACAATTCCTGACATTTTAATCCTAGTAAAGATTCCCTGTCTTAGGTCAGTTAGGATCACCACTTTATTTTAAGAATGTGAAATGTCAGAATAATAGTAGAGAGAATTATTTATTTCAGCTTTTCTTTCTTTCATCACATTCCCAGTTTACATGCACTCAATTAGTATTTGGGGGCATTGCCTTTAAATTGTTTAACTTGGGTCAAACGTTTTGGGTAGCCTTCCACAAGCTTCCCACAATAAGTTGGGTGAATTTTGGCCCATTCCTCCTGACAGAGCTGGTGTAACTGAGTCAGGTTTGTAGGCCTCCTTGCTCGCACACGCTTTTTCAGTTCTGCCCACAAATGTTCAAAAGGATTGAGGTCAGGGCTTTGTGATGGCCACTCCAATACCTTGACTTTGTTGTCCTTAAGCCATTTTGCCACAACTTTGGAAGTATGCTTGGGGTCATTGTCCATTTGGAAGACACATTTGCAACCAAGCTTTAACTTCCTGACTGATGAGATGTTGCTTCAATATATCCACATCATTTTTCTACCTCATGATGCCATCTATTTTGTGAAGTACCCCCACAACATGATGCTGCCACCCCCGTGCTTCACGGTTGGGATGGTGTTCTTCGGCTGGCAAGCCTCCCCCTTTGTCCTCCAAACATAACGATGGTCATTATGGCCAAACAGTTCTATTTTTGTTTCATCAGACCAGAGGACTTTTCTCCAAAAAGTACAATCTTTGTTCCCATGTGCAGTTGCAAACCGTAGTCTGGCTTTTTTATGGTCCTTTGCTGTTGTTCTGGGACTGATTTGCACTTTTCGCACCAAAGTACGTTCATCTCTAGGAGACAGAACGCGTCTCCTTCTTGAGCGGTATGGCGGCTGCGTGGTCCCATGGTGTTTATACTTGTGTACTATTGTCTGTACAGATGAACGTGGTACCTTCAGGCGTTTGGAAATTGCTCCCAAGGATGAACCAGACTTGTGGAGGTCTACAATTTTTTTTATGAGGTCTTGGCTGATTTCTTTTGATTTCCCATGACGTCAAGCAAAGAGGCACTGAGTTTGAAGGTAGGCCTTGAAATACATCCACAGGTACACCTCCAATTGACTCAAATTATGTCAATTAGCCTATCAGACTTTCCCTAGCTGTTTAAAGGCACAGTCAACTTAGTGTATGTAAACTTCTGACCCACTGGAATTGTAATACAGTGAATTATAAGTGAAATAATCTGTCTGTAAACAATTGTTGGGAAAATGACTTGTGTCATGCACAAAGTAGATGTCGTAACCGACTTGCCAAAACTATAGTTTGTTAACAAGAAATTAGTGGTGGTTGAAAAACGAGTTTTAATGACTCCACCCTAAGTGCATGTAAACTCCCCACAGCAATGTTCCAACATCTAGTGGAAAGCCTTCCCAGAAGAGTGGAGGCTGTTATAGCAGCAGAAGGGGGACCAACTCCATATTAAAGCCTTCCCAGAAGAGTGGAGGCTGTTATAGCAGCAGAAGGGGGACCAACTCCATATTAATGACTTCCCAGAAGAGTGGAGGCTGTTATAGCAGCAGGAGGGGGACCAACTCCATATTAAAGCCTTCCCAGAAGAGTGGAGGCTGTTATAGCAGCAGAAGGGGGACCAACTCCATATTAAAGCCTTCCCAGAAGAGTGGAGGCTGTTATAGCAGCAGAAGGGGGACCAACTCCATATTAAAGCCTTCCCAGAAGAGTGGAGGCTGTTATAGCAGCAGAAGGGGGACCAACTCCATATTAAAGCCTTCCCAGAAGAGTGGAGGCTGTTATAGCAGCAGAAGGGGGACCAACTCCATATTAAAGCCTTCCCAGAAGAGTGGAGGCTGTTATAGCAGCAGGAGGGGGACCAACTCCATATTAAAGCCTTCCCAGAAGAGTGGAGGCTGTTATAGCAGCAAAGGGGGGGACCAACTCCATATTAAAGCCTTCCCAGAAGAGTGGAGGCTGTTATAGCAGCAGGAGGGGGACCAACTCCATATTAATGACTTCCCAGAAGAGTGGAGGCTGTTATAGCAGCAAAGGGGGGGACCAACTCCATATTAAAGCCTTCCCAGAAGAGTGGAGGCTGTTATAGCAGCAGGAGGGGGACCAACTCCATATTAATGCCTTCCCAGAAGAGTGGAGGCTGTTATAGCAGCAAAGGGGGGGACCAACTCCATATTAAAGCCTTCCCAGAAGAGTGGAGGCTGTTATAGCAGCAAAGGGGGGGACCAACTCCATATTAAAGCCTTCCCAGAAGAGTGGAGGCTGTTATAGCAGCAGGAGGGGGACCAACTCCATATTAATGACTTCCCAGAAGAGTGGAGGCTGTTATAGCAGCAGGAGGGGGACCAACTCCATATTAATGACTTCCCAGAAGAGTGGAGGCTGTTATAGCAGCAAAGGGGGGGACCAACTCCATATTAAAGCCTTCCCAGAAGAGTGGAGGCTGTTATAGCAGCAGGAGGGGGACCAACTCCATATTAATGACTTCCCAGAAGAGTGGAGGCTGTTATAGCAGCAAAGGGGGGGACCAACTCCATATTAAAGCCTTCCCAGAAGAGTGGAGGCTGTTATAGCAGCAAAGGGGGGGACCAACTCCATATTAAAGCCTTCCCAGAAGAGTGGAGGCTGTTATAGCAGCAGGAGGGGGACCAACTCCATATTAATGACTTCCCAGAAGAGTGGAGGCTGTTATAGCAGCAGGAGGGGGACCAACTCCATATTAATGACTTCCCAGAAGAGTGGAGGCTGTTATAGCAGCAGGAGGGGGACCAACTCCATATTAATTAATGACTTCCCAGAAGAGTGGAGGCTGTTATAGCAGCAGGAGGGGGACCAACTCCATATTAATGACTTCCCAGAAGAGTGGAGGCTGTTATAGCAGCAGGAGGGGGACCAACTCCATATTAATGACTTCCCAGAAGAGTGGAGGCTGTTATAGCAGCAGGAGGGGGACCAACTCCATATTAATGACTTCCCAGAAGAGTGGAGGCTGTTATAGCAGCAGGAGGGGGACCAACTCCATATTAAAGCCTTCCCAGAAGAGTGGAGGCTGTTATAGCAGCAGGAGGGGGACCAACTCCATATTAAAGCCTTCCCAGAAGAGAGGAGGCTGTTATAGCAGCAGAAGGGGGACCAACTCCATATTAAAGCCTTCCCAGAAGAGTGGAGGCTGTTATAGCAGCAGGAGGGGGACCAACTCCATATTAAAGCCTTCCCAGAAGAGAGGAGGCTGTTATAGCAGCAGAAGGGGGACCAACTCCATATTAAAGCCTTCCCAGAAGAGTGGAGGCTGTTATAGCAGCAGGAGGGGGACCAACTCCATATTAAAGCCTTCCCAGAAGAGTGGAGTCTGTTATAGCAGCAGAAGGGGGACCAACTCCATATTAATGACTTCCCAGAAGAGTGGAGGCTGTTATAGCAGCAGGAGGGGGACCAACTCCATATTAAAGCCTTCCCAGAAGAGTGGAGGCTGTTATAGCAGCAGAAGGGGGACCAACTCCATATTAAAGCCTTCCCAGAAGAGTGGAGGCTGTTATAGCAGCAGAAGGGGGACCAACTCCATATTAAAGCCTTCCCAGAAGAGTGGAGGCTGTTATAGCAGCAGAAGGGGGACCAACTCCATATTAAAGCCTTCCCAGAAGAGTGGAGGCTGTTATAGCAGCAGAAGGGGGACCAACTCCATATTAAAGCCTTCCCAGAAGAGTGGAGGCTGTTATAGCAGCAGAAGGGGGACCAACTCCATATTAAAGCCTTCCCAGAAGAGTGGAGGCTGTTATAGCAGCAGAAGGGGGACCAACTCCATATTAAAGCCTTCCCAGAAGAGTGGAGGCTGTTATAGCAGCAGAAGGGGGACCAACTCCATATTAAAGCCTTCCCAGAAGAGTGGAGGCTGTTATAGCAGCAGAAGGGGGACCAACTCCATATTAATGCCTTCCCAGAAGAGTGGAGGCTGTTATAGCAGCAGGAGGGGGACCAACTCCATATTAAAGCCTTCCCAGAAGAGTGGAGGCTGTTATAGCAGCAGGAGGGGGACCAACTCCATATTAAAGCCTTCCCAGAAGAGTGGAGGCTGTTATAGCAGCAGAAGGGGGACCAACTCCATATTAATGACTTCCCAGAAGAGTGGAGGCTGTTATAGCAGCAGGAGGGGGACCAACTCCATATTAATGACTTCCCAGAAGAGTGGAGGCTGTTATAGCAGCAGAAGGGGGACCAACTCCATATTAATGACTTCCCAGAAGAGTGGAGGCTGTTATAGCAGCAGGAGGGGGACCAACTCCATATTAATGACTTCCCAGAAGAGTGGAGGCTGTTATAACAGCAGAAGGGGGACCAACTCCATATTAAAGCCTTCCCAGAAGAGTGGAGGCTGTTATAGCAGCAGAAGGGGGACCAACTCCATATTAATGACTTCCCAGAAGAGTGGAGGTTGTTATAGCAGCAGGAGGGGGACCAACTCCATATTAATGACTTCCCAGAAGAGTGGAGGCTGTTATAGCAGCAGAAGGGGGACCAACTCCATATTAAAGCCTTCCCAGAAGAGTGGAGGCTGTTATAGCAGCAAAGGGGGGGACCAACTCCATATTAATGACTTCCCAGAAGAGTGGAGGCTGTTATAGCAGCAGGAGGGGGACCAACTCCATATTAAAGCCTTCCCAGAAGAGTGGAGGCTGTTATAGCAGCAGGAGGGGGACCAACTCCATATTAAAGCCTTCCCAGAAGAGTGGAGGCTGTTATAGCAGCAGAAGGGGGACCAACTCCATATTAATGACTTCCCAGAAGAGTGGAGGCTGTTATAGCAGCAGAAGGGGGACCAACTCCATATTAAAGCCTTCCCAGAAGAGTGGAGGCTGTTATAGCAGCAGAAGGGGGACCAACTCCATATTAATGACTTCCCAGAAGAGTGGAGGTTGTTATAGCAGCAGGAGGGGGACCAACTCCATATTAATGACTTCCCAGAAGAGTGGAGGCTGTTATAGCAGCAGAAGGGGGACCAACTCCATATTAATGACTTCCCAGAAGAGTGGAGGCTGTTATAGCAGCAGAAGGGGGACCAACTCCATATTAATGACTTCCCAGAAGAGTGGAGGCTGTTATAGCAGCAGGAGGGGGACCAACTCCATATTAATGACTTCCCAGAAGAGTGGAGGCTGTTATAGCAGCAGAAGGGGGACCAACTCCATATTAATGACTTCCCAGAAGAGTGGAGGCTGTTATAGCAGCAGGAGGGGGACCAACTCCATATTAATGACTTCCCAGAAGAGTGGAGGCTGTTATAACAGCAGAAGGGGGACCAACTCCATATTAAAGCCTTCCCAGAAGAGTGGAGGCTGTTATAGCAGCAGAAGGGGGACCAACTCCATATTAATGACTTCCCAGAAGAGTGGAGGTTGTTATAGCAGCAGGAGGGGGACCAACTCCATATTAATGACTTCCCAGAAGAGTGGAGGCTGTTATAGCAGCAGAAGGGGGACCAACTCCATATTAAAGCCTTCCCAGAAGAGTGGAGGCTGTTATAGCAGCAGGAGGGGGACCAACTCCATATTAAAGCCTTCCCAGAAGAGTGGAGGCTGTTATAGCAGCAGAAGGGGGACCAACTCCATATTAATGACTTCCCAGAAGAGTGGAGGCTGTTATAGCAGCAGGAGGGGGACCAACTCCATATTAAAGCCTTCCCAGAAGAGTGGAGGCTGTTATAGCAGCAGGAGGGGGACCAACTCCATATTAAAGCCTTCCCAGAAGAGTGGAGGCTGTTATAGCAGCAGAAGGGGGACCAACTCCATATTAATGACTTCCCAGAAGAGTGGAGGCTGTTATAGCAGCAGAAGGGGGACCAACTCCATATTAAAGCCTTCCCAGAAGAGTGGAGGCTGTTATAGCAGCAGAAGGGGGACCAACTCCATATTAATGACTTCCCAGAAGAGTGGAGGTTGTTATAGCAGCAGGAGGGGGACCAACTCCATATTAATGACTTCCCAGAAGAGTGGAGGCTGTTATAGCAGCAGAAGGGGGACCAACTCCATATTAATGACTTCCCAGAAGAGTGGAGGCTGTTATAGCAGCAGAAGGGGGACCAACTCCATATTAATGACTTCCCAGAAGAGTGGAGGCTGTTATAGCAGCAGAAGGGGGACCAACTCCATATTAATGACTTCCCAGAAGAGTGGAGGCTGTTATAGCAGCAGAAGGGGGACCAACTCCATATTAATGACTTCCCAGAAGAGTGGAGGCTGTTTTAAAGCAGCAGAAAGGGGACCAACTCCATATTAATGTCCATGACTTTGGAATGAGATGTTCAACTAGCAGGTGTCCAGATACTTTTTTTCATTTTTTGCGACCCGGGTCTTTTCTTTGTTGTGTTCAAGTGTTTGTTTGTATTATTTTTAAGAAAGGTACAGTACACAAAACAGGTACGCCTAGACACAGGAAAGAGTGACCAGACGAACAAGACAAAACAGTTCCCATCCCACCCACAGGAATTCCCCAAGTCAAAGTTAGATTAGTGATTCACAATAGCAGTCTTTTGACAGAGTCATACGTTGATGAGAACAAATATGTTTCAGTCACTAGTCCCATGCGTCCTACAGATATTTCCATGTTTCTAATGTCCACATGTCCACTGGTGTCAGCTTCAAAAGAATGAGGCGCCTGCCAACGTTAATCCAGCCAATTTGTATTTTACTTTATTTAAAATAGGCAAGTCAGTTAACAAAAAATTCTTATTTACAATGACGGCCTACCTGACGACCGAGGTCAGCCTGCAGGCGCCCGGTCCTCCACAAGGAGTCGCTAGAGCGCGATGAGCCAAGTAAAGCCCCCCAGGCCAAAACCTCCCCTCACCCAGACGACGCTGGGCAAATTGTGCGCCACCCTATGGGACTCCCGATCACGGCCAGTTGTGATACAGCCAGGGATCGAACCAGGGTCTGTAGTGACCCCTCTAGCACTGCGATACAGTGCCTTAGACCGCTGCGCCATTCCCTAGTCCATGCTGATGACAAGCATACCCATAACATGATGCAGCCACCACAATGCTTGAAAATATGAAGTGGTACTCAGTGATGTGTTGTTGGATTTTCCCCAAAACATAACGCTTTGTATTAAGGACATAACGTTGATTAATTTGCCACATTTTTTGCAGTTTTTCTTCAGTGTCTTCTTGCAAACAAAATGCATGTTTTGGAATATATTTATTCTGTACAGGATTCCTTGTGTCTAACGTGTTTGTGTCTGTGTGAGGCCTACCTGAGGAGTTGTCATACTGCAGGTCAACTGGGGCTCCGTTTCGACACAGACCAATGAGGAACGGGCTGTTCTGGAGATGGACCAGGGTGTCCATTTACAAATAGGGTAGACAGTCTAGATATAGACAGCCTAGAATCTAGATATACAGGTATTAGAGTCTAGATTTAGCTTCTAGATGGAGTTTTTTTGATGAAGAGTTTGTAGAATTAGAGAAAAGGAAGGGCCATTCTCCTCAGGGAGAGAGGGATGAGTAACCCAGGGAACACACACACAGACACAGACACACACACACACACACGCACACGCACACGCACACGCACACGTGATTGATGGAAACAGTATGGGTTTCCCGTCATCTCACACATCAGCCTGGAAATTAAACCGAAGGTTTCCGAACTGATCTGACTAACAACCTAAAGAAGAGAAACTGCCAACCTTCTGTCATAATATATCACAATATGCCAGAACACCTTCTGTCATAATAATAATATATCACAATATGCCAGAACACCTTCTGTCATAATAATAATATATCACAATATGCCAGAACACCTTCTGTCATAATAATAATATATCACAATATGCCAGAACACCTTCTGTCATAATAATAATATATCACAATATGCCAGAACACCTTCTGTCATAATAATAATATATCACAATATGCCAGAACACCTTCTGTCATAATAATAATATATCACAATATGCCAGAACACCTTGTCATAAAAATATCACAATATGCCAGAACACCTTATAATAATATATGATATGCCATTTAGCAGATGATTTTATAAAAAGCAAGTCGTCAGTCATGTCTGAGCCACAGAGAAGTGTCTGTCTGTCTGTCTGTCTGTACATCCAGACTAGGCCACACTACTCTGTCCGCTTGGTGAATATGAACTGAACTGAACAGAACACACACACACACACACACACACACACACACACACACACACACACACACACACACACACACACACACACACACACACACACACACACACACACACACACACACACACACACAGCCCTGGGTATGGCTGGCCAACCCTCTCCCCTGAGTGGAACACCCCTCCTGGGGTTGTTTATGTCTCCATGGCAGCAGAGATTAACCAGACAAAGAAATAACTCTTGTCTGAGAGAAAGGTTTAATGGGAGAATAAAAGTTGTCCTCCTTTACTGCATAAATGTCGATAACACCTGTAGGGGAGACAGAAATATCACATTAGTAGAATGTTATAGTAGTAGTATTTATTAGGATCAACAATTAGCTGGTGCAGAGGCAGCGGCTACACTTCCTGGATCCAAATTACAGCTAAATTACATACAACTAATTCCATATTTATACAACAGCAGGTGTCGCGGCTTGTAGGGGAGAGACAGAGGAACATCGCATTAATAGAATGTGTCCTACTGGTTGATTTCCCCTGTAATTAATGCATTACATAGCTACGTGGTTCAACATATTCAGACGACAGCAGGTGTGGCAGGTTCAGGACTTCCTGCTTTTGAATTGGAGGAAATGAATCGGTCCTAGACAAGGACATATAGCTACACAGTAACGATTTTATCATACCATTAATGTAGTGTTTCCTCAGACCAGGTATAATGTTGCCTACACGCACACACCGCGTATATTTTAAAATATGTTGAAATATAGCAGGCTGACTTGCTACAGTGGTAGTCAGCTAGCTAGCACAGTCAAGTTAGGCTAAAATTGCATTGTATTATATGGAGCACGAAGTCACATTGCTTTATTCAACGAGTTAATTTCCCCTCCAGTACAACCTTTAGGATCTGCTGTGATTTCACATTGTAGATGTGGTGCAGAAACATGTATTAATTGTCTGAGATGGTGAAACTTTTTCAACGAGAGTTAGCTAACTATAGCTAGCTAACGTTAGCTGGTGTTGTCTGTGTAGCTAAATGGCGTTGTTGTTATCCACAACTGCTAACTAGCTACGTGGTTACAGGGGATAATATGTAAATATTACAGTCACAACAGAGCCAGATGGGGAACCCTGCCTGAATACTGGTTAAATACTACTGTTAAGTCCCTGTCCTCCTGGCGTTAGACCAGTGACTCACCCTTCAGAAATCTCTCTGATCAAAGGCGAGTCTGTGGAAGTCCCCTTCTGCGGTCTGTGTGCTATTCTGCTGTCACTTCCCAGTAAATGTGATGACGACGTTTTTCAACCGACAAGAAACCAAGTAGTAAATTCCACTGTCTATAGTCCCCTATATGGAAAGAAACATCAATGTGAAAAACTATTAGTTATCATGATAATTCCATCCATAATGACAGGCCATTTCATAGCAAAACGAAATAACATAACACATGTAATATTTCCTTATATAATAATATCACATGTTTTTGAACATAATTAATTACAAAATCAAACAACATTTTAATTTCAACAAGTTATACACACCAAGTTGTTTAAAATGTACAGTAGGCGAGGCAACAACATCCATTATAGGAAATGTATGCTTGTCCATAAATGGACATTGCTGGTTTTAATTTAGATCACATGAGCGATAATTTTATGGTGTGAATATGAACATGACAACAGAGTAATAAAATGGTTAACTTACCGTTGTACCTTTGTCCAACAGTTTGCAGGCAGATCACAGGGAGGAAGTATAACTAAACTTTACAGCAGCCTAACCAGAAATACTACATGTGGAACCTTATATCTATGCTATGACTAGACTCGCCTCCACACAAAGGGAAATTTGCAACTTACCTCGTGGGTGGTTTAGTCAAATATGGCGTGAATGTGTTATAGTGTAACATCTGCAAGGTTATTGCATTAAACTTTTGATCGACGTTACCCTCATAGTCAACGGCCAGTTTACCAGTTTATGTTTTCCCAGTGGTGGGAAAAGTACCCAATTGTCATACTGTAGTAAAAGTAAAGATACCCTAATAGAAAGTTACTCAAGTAAAAGTGAAAGTTACCCAGTAAAATACTACTTGAGTAAAAGTCTAAAATGATTTGGTTTTAAATGTACTTAAGTACAAAAAGTAAATGGAATTGCTAAAATATACTTAAAAGTATACATGGATTTTCCTGTATTATTATTATTTTTTTACTGATAAATCAAATCAAATTGTATTTGTCACATCTGCCAAATACAACAGGTTGTAGACCTTACTTACAAGCCCTTAACCAACAATGCAGTTTTAAGATTTTTTGGATTATTTTTTGGATTATTTTTTTGCCAGAGGTACATGATAAAATTGATACAACTATTGTGAGGGCTGTCTTTTTAGACTTCAGTGTGGCTTTTGACATTATCGATCATAGTCTGCTGCTGGAAAAACTTGTGTTATGGCTTTACACCCCCTGCTATAATGTGGATAAAGAGTTACTCGTCTAACAGAACACAGAGGGTGCTCTTTAATAGAAGCCTCTCCAACATAATCCAGGTAGGATCAGGAATTCGCCAGGGTAGCTGTTTAGGCCCCTTGCTCATTTCAATCTTTACTGATGACATGCCACTGGCTTTGAGTAAAGCCAGAGTGTCTATGTATGCGGATGACTCAACACTATACACGTCAACTACTACAGCGACTGAAATGACTGCAACACTTAAAGAGTTGCAGTTCGTTTCAGAGTGGGTGGCAAGGAATAAATTAGCCCTAAATATTTCTAAAACTAAAAGCATTGTATTTAAACAAATCATTCACTAAACCTTGTCGTGGAGAATTGTTTCAGAAATATAACACTCCTACAAGAACTTGTGAATTCAATATAGACTTTAATATAAAGTAGCAAAAATGAGCTCCTCCATGGAAGGACCCTATCACAAACGTAACAGAGCCGAGCCCCTCCATGGAAAGAGACTCAATTCTTATATTACAGAGTCCTGCCTTTATAGGATTCTGTCTTTGCATAACGTATAGAGTCCCCTCCCTCTATATGTATAGAGTCCCCTCCCTCTATATGTATAGAGTCCCCTCCCTCTATATGTATAGAGTCCCCTCCCTCTATATGTATAGAGTCCCCTCCCTCTATATGTATAGAGTCCCCTCCCTCTATATGTATAGAGTCCCCTCCCTCTATACGTATAGAGTCCCCTCCCTCTATACGTATAGAGTCCCCTCCCTCTATATGTATAGAGTCCCCTCCCTCTATATGTATAGAGTCCCCTCCCTCTATATGTATAGAGTCCCCTCCCTCTATATGTATAGAGTCCCCTCCCTCTATATGTATAGAGTCCCCTCCCTCTATATGTATAGAGTCCCCTCCCTCTATATGTATAGAGTCCCCTCCCTCTATACGTATAGAGTCCCCTCCCTCTATACGTATAGAGTCCCCTCCCTCTATATGTATAGAGTCCCCTCCCTCTATATGTATAGAGTCCCCTCCCTCTATATGTATAGAGTCCCCTCCCTCTATATGTATAGAGTCCCCTCCCTCTATACGTATAGAGTCCCCTCCCTCTATATGTAGAGTCCCCTCCCTCTATATGTATAGAGTCCCCTCCCTCTATATGTATAGAGTCCCCTCCCTCTATATGTATAGAGTCCCCTCCCTCTATACGTATAGAGTCCCCTCCCTCTATATGTATAGAGTCCCCTCCCTCTATATGTATAGAGTCCCCTCCCTCTATACGTATAGAGTCCCCTCCCTCTATACGTATAGAGTCCCCTCCCTCTATACGTATAGAGTCCCCTCCCTCTATATGTAGAGTCCCCTCCCTCTATACGTATAGAGTCCCCTCCCTCTATATGTATAGAGTCCCCTCCCTCTATACGTATAGAGTCCCCTCCCTCTATATGTAGAGTCCCCTCCCTCTATACGTATAGAGTCCCCTCCCTCTATACGTATAGAGTCTAGACTTAGGAAAATTGCAAATGATTCAGAACAGAGCAGCACGGCTGGCCCTTGGATGTACACGGAGAGCTAATATTAATAATATTCATGTCAATCTCTCCTGGCTCAAAGAGGAGGAGAGATTGACTTTATCACTACTTGTAAGTGTTGACATGTTGAATGCACCGAACTGTCTGTTTGAACTACTGGCACACAACTCGGACACCCATGCATACCCCTGTCATGACATTGCCCTCTTTGGGTACAGCCAGCACCATCCCCCTCTCTCTGTCTCCTACAACCAGGCTGCTGTGGTCAGAGAGGTCGTAAATTCCTGGAGTAGATTATCTCCTCATGGCCACAGTATAGAGACAGAGTGAGTTTCATAGAGAGAACAAAGGAACTTCTTCCACCTCACAGAACTGGAGAACCGAACAACATTTATGTTCCGGAGAAGGTATAAAAGATCGGTGAAGAATCCAGCTACGAACTGGTCCATTTGGTACAATTTTGTAAAACTCATGAAAGACAGTGCGGCCACATTACCATAGCACTGTTTATATAATAGCCTCAGATATATGAGGTTTACATCTAATTGTTGTGTAAGATGAATGAGTGAGGATGTTACTGTTTGTGAAATTGTGTGATGTGATTTTGTACTGTTTAATGAAGGAAACTCCAATTCCCTAAAAAAGTTTCACTAAGTCATTGGCACGCCCCCAGGGGCACAGAGAGGACCTGACTTCATGAGACGGCCCTTTTCGATGTTCTGAATAAAACCCCCACCTGGGTTTTCTATCACCAGACCTCGATAACGAGATGGCTAAAGGTTGCAGACCAGCTTACCTCGATAACGAGAGGGCCAAGGTTTGAGAGGAGACCAGCTTACCTCGATAACGAGAGGGCCAAGGTTTGAGAGGAGACCATAAACCTGAGGTTTGAGAGGAGACCATAAACCTGAGGTTTGAGTAGAGACCATAAACCTAAGGTTTGAGAGGAGACCATAAACCTGAGGTTTGAGTAGAGACCATAAACCTAAGGTTTGAGTAGAGACCATAAACCCAAGGTTTGAGTAGAGACCATAAACCTAACGTTTGAGTAGAGACCATAAACCTAAGGTTTGAGTAGAGACCATAAACCTAAGGTTTGAGTAGAGACCATAAACCTAAGGTTTGAGTAGAGACCATAAACCTAAGGTTTGAGTAGAGACCATAAACCTAAGGTTTGAGTAGAGACCATAAACCTAAGGTTTGAGTAGAGACCATAAACCTAAGGTTTGAGTAGATGGCTGAATCTTTTAACCACGTGGTTGAACTCTTAGACTATCGATACCGACAGAATAAGAACAAGTCTTTGATTTTAATTTCCAGTCTGCAGCTAGGAATTCGGTATCATTGAACACGAAGACCGACAACCGTCGAAACATCTATTCTATAACGACATGAATGAATGTCACTCTGAACTATCCATTCTAACCACGACAGAGAGAGAGAGAACGGAAACTCTCCAACAGGAACAAACTTCTCAGCAGAGATCCCGACGACACACTGAGCGTAAATATATATATTGATTGCAATTGTTCCCGAATGAGTGAGCGTTTATGTGCAAAGGATTAGCATTTCAATTGTTATAATTATCACTCTGTCTAACAAGCCGCCATACCGGTTTAGCCCACTAGGGCACATCCCCCTATCATTTATTTGTAAACATCTATTTTGTTTGTTTGTGTGATGCATTTCTGTGAATGATTTAGTTAGTAAATAAATATGACTCATAGTGAAGACTGGGTTCGTGCAGATAACCAACAATTTACGACGTTTGGAATGAGACTGACGTGAGGTAAATAATAATTCATTAATTCGAAGACTAATTGATCAGATATTAAAAGATCTGAAAGTTATATTAGGAAATGTATAACTTTATAATCTGAATATTTTCCTTGGTGCCCCGACTTCCTAGTTAATTACAGTTACATGATTAATCAGTTTAATCACGTAATAATAATTGCAGAGAGCTATTTGATAAATAAGTCTTCAGTTTTAATAATGTCAATGACACGACACCCCACAACGTGACACCAGAGGTCTCTTCACAGTCCCCAAGTACAGACCAGACTATGGGAGGCGCACAGTACTACATAGAGCCATGACTACATGGAACTCTATTCCACATCAAGTAACTGATGCAGCAGAAGAATCAGATTTAAAAAACAGATACAAATACACCTTATGGAACAGCGGGGACTGTGAAGCAACACAAACATAGACACACACACACACACACACACACACACACACACACACACACACACACACACACACACACACACACACACACACACACACACACACACACACACACACACACGCACTATACACACACGTTATCATGTTTCAGGAGACCCAGATGCTGACAGTGTCAAAGTAACAAAAGTTTATTACTAGAACAGGAGGAAATACAACAGGTCAAAGGGCAGGCAGAGGTCAGTAATCCAGATCAGAGTCCATAAGGTACAGATGGGCATGCAGTCTCGGGGTCAGGGCAGGCAGAGGTCAGTAATCCAATCAGAGTCCATAAGGTACAGATGCAGTCTCGGGGTCAAAGGGCAGGCAGAGGTCAGTAATCCAGGATGGTGTGACAAGGTACAGAATGGCAGACAGTGTCAGGCTCAGGGTCAGGGCAGGCAGAATGGTTAAAACCGGGAAAACTAGAAAACAGGAATTAGAAAAAGACAGGAGCAAGCGGAAACTGCTGGTAGGCTTGACGAACAAAACTAACTGGCAACAGACAAACAGAGAACACAGGTATAAATACCCAGGGGATAATGAGGAAGATGGGCGACACCTGGAGGGGGGTGGAGACAAGCACAAAGACAGGTGAAACAGATCAGGTTGTGACACACATACACATGGATTTAGTACTGTAGATATGTGGTAGTGGTGGAGTAGGGGCCTGAGGGCACACAGTGTGTTGTGAAATCTGTGAATGTATTGTAATGTTTTTAAAATTGTATAAGCTGCCTTAATTAATTTTGCTGAACCCCAGGAAGAGTACCAATGGGGATCCATAATAAATACAAATACAAACACTCAGACATAATTTATAACACATCATTTACAAAGAAGAATTAGCGTTTAGGGACAGATCGACATTTACAGGGGGAGGGGTGGTCCAAAATAGGTCCAAAATAGGGGAGGGTTGTGTGGTTTTGGGGGGGACATAGGGCATGGTAGTGCATTATTTCCCTGGTTTACATGAGCTCTTCTGCTCGTATTTTCCCTATAAGCAATGACTGTCACGACTTCGGCCGAAGTCGGCTCCTCTCCTTGTTCGGGCGGCGTTCGGCGATCGACATCACCGGCTTTCTAGCCATCGCCACTCCATTTTTCATTTGTCTTGTCTTGTTCCATACACACCTGGTTTGCATTTCCCCAATCAATCTACATGTATTGAACTCTCTGTATCCCATCATGTCTTTGTGTGTAATTGTTTATTGTTACGTGGTTTGTTCAGGTGCATTACTGTTGTTATTTTCTGTAGTTTTGGCACTTACATGTTTTTGTGCTGTCTATTTTGGAACGGAAATAAAGTGCGCCTGTTTGCTACACTCTGCTCTCCTGCACCTGACTTCGCCTACGCTAGACACGCTTAACAATTACTTACTTTTGATATGTGATCCGTTTCAGGAAATTAGGCCTAGGTCACGACTTCACAGGACAGCCATTTAAAAAAAAAAAACTTATTTTTTTATACAACAAGTTTATCTTTAAAATGGTGTGAAATACTTGTATGCTTGAGGAATTTTAATTATGGGATTTCTGTTGTTTTGAATTTGGCGCCCTGCACTTTCACTGGCTGTTGTTGAGGTGGGACGCTACCGTCCCGAATATCCCAGAGAGGTTAACAGAACCTGGTATGGGCCTTCCCAACGGGGCTGCTTCCAGTCTGTTCTCCTCAGGGACTGGATCCCCCCCCAGTCTCCTGGTTGGATTGAGTGAATCCCCTTCTCCTGTAATTCACCTGTTGGACACAACATCTTGGACATACGGGTTTGGTTAACAAACAGTCTTCTCATGTGTTCTGCTAGTATATCTTCAACTTCTATGTCTACCTGTTCTGGTCTCCCTAACTCTGTTATTCTAAATGGTTTACCTGATTAGCTAAAATGCAATCCATTATTTAAAGAGATAAATCCTAGTAAACCAACTCTAGGGATAATATCTGGACCTAATATTTTAGCTACCCTAAACGTGTCTGCCGAGTAAGCTGGGAACGCTTCTACCCATTTAATATACATATCTATTATTGTTAAACACCACTTCTTTCCCTCACTTCGGGATAGTTCAATGAAGTCCATTTCCAATTGTTGGAATAGATACTCCACCCAAGTAGTCATCCCATAGGCTACTAAGTCTTTCCTAACCTGCTCTACCATTGTAGTAGTAACATAAGGCAACTGGATGCTAATGGTAGAAGAGACATATAGTCTGACAATTCCAATAAGACACATACCAGAGAAATATGCCTAAGACAATTGGACACATTAATGAAAGGGGGAGACACATGGTCTGCTGACCTGACACACTAATGATAAAAAAGAACCCATAGTCAGCTCCTTCTAAAAAGAAGGCGAATAGGACAGAATCTGCTGATTCCAATAAAGGCAAACTGAACAAAGAGTACATTGACACATTAATGAAAGGAAGTGACAAATTATGCTGACACACTAATGATAGATATGCTGACACACTAAGATAGAGGGTCCGGTCACCATTATAAACTAATTGAAAGCAGATATGGGCGTTATTGGGCGTGAACAAGTAGGAAGCTTGAATACTATGTGTGGATAAATAGAGTAGCTGGAGTTCTGAGAAAGGGTGTGTTCCGCGGACATTCCAGATTGTGATACAATTTGTATTAAAAATCTTATTTGAGTTCACAAAGTTCTTGTAAGAGTTATATTTGAAGTGATTTTCTACGACATAATTGGCGAGCTGGTCCAGGAGTGACAGGGACGGAGACGTTCTTGGCTGGCGGGTTCTTTGGACAATCTAAACAAACAGAGGTGGCCACCCAACTATATACGGTAAGCAAGTTCTTACAATAGTTGAAATGTTTGTGTAGATTGCTTCAGAGTCCTGTCTCAGCGGGAGGAATGTCATGTAGGTCTCTCTCTCAAATTTCCTAAAAACGATAAAAACGAAAGAACTTTTGAATTCAAATAAATGTGCATGCATGTGTGAGTTTGGGTTTTGTATGAATGCGCATGTCTAGAGATTGAGTGAACTGGAACTGTGAACTTTGATTGTGTCGGGTGTTTGGCTGGGGGGAGCGGGCATTTGTTCTGGTTGGACTGCTCGAGACAGGTTCATGTGTCTGGTTTGATTAGGGGAGTTGTTCCGTCTGATTCTGCTTGGCCGGGTTCGACCGTATCAGGATCTGTTTTGGGATGTGCGTAAACACACCTCAGTCAACCTGAGCGGGCGACTCGTGTCGGGTGTGTGTGATTCGGACTGCCCCTCTCGTCGGACCATTCATTTTGAGCAGCCTTGTGTGGGCTGATCGGCGCAACTGTTTGTACTCTCTAGTTGAGCGGCTGGGCTCAGGCGCAGGACTGCAAAAGTAGCTTATACAGTCAAAGCATAAAACAGTAGGTTGTAGGAAAACGTTAGCCCGATTGTGCGGCGTTCAACTGCAAAAGTAGCTTATACAGTCAAAGCATAAAACAGTAGGTTGTAGGAAAACGTTAGCCCGATTGTGCGGCGTTCAACTGCAAAAGTAGCTTATACAGTCAAAGCATAAAACAGTAGGTTGTAGGAAAACGTTAGCCCGATTGTGCGGCGTTCAACTGCAAAAGTAGCTTATACAGTCAAAGCATAAAACAGTAGGTTGTAGGAAAACGTTAGCCCGATTGTGCGGCGTTCAACTGCAAAAGTAACTTATACGGTCAAAGCATAAATCGGTAGGTTGTAGGAAAACGTTGGCCCGATTGTGCGGCGTTCAACTGCAAAAGTAACTTATACGGTCAAAACATAAATCAGTAGTTAAATAAATATTCATAGTTTCCGCTCTGAAAGGAGGACTGTATGAGTGAAGTAGTAGGTGCAGGAAAAACGTTGGCCCGATTGTGCGGCGTTCAAATGCAAAAGAAATCCTGCGAATAAAAAACCGCTCTGTCTAGCTACCAGGGTTTGGTAATTCAGTAGGTCACGCCATAATACTACTCTAATAATAGAAGAAAAGATAAGTATTGGGGGTTGAATAGGATATGAAGACAAGCTGATCCGATTAGACAGTAGTCTCGTCATATTGTAGAAGTCTAGGCTTATGTAGGAGGAAGTGAATTAAGTTAATAAAGAAAGACTGAGTTGTTTTGAGGTAAAAACAAAGGGATTGAATGAACGGATGAAACATAAAAGGATGAATGATAATGTTGTAAGAAATGAGTAGATCTGTGTAAAAATAGAAGATTAGGACGGAAAGACAAGTTGTGTGTGTGTGTAGGCAGAACGTCCAGGAGAGGGAGCGCGCAGCTCTCCTGTGACAGAGTAGAGTTGATGAAGGGTGTCGTTAACTGCTATTAGGCAGAGGGAAAGAAGTTAAGAAACATCGAAGTAAAATAAGTTATAAGCAAGGATAAAAACACTGATGTGATAAAGTAGTAAGCGACCATAGTAAAATTACTAAAAAGGTATCAAAATAAATAATGAATAAAAATAATTAAAGAGGAGTTAACCGAATAGTATAATATGAATAGAACAGTGTGGTAACAAAACAGAAAGTAGAATCGATGATAAAATGAAATTGTACTATAAAGTTAAAAACGAATCTAGGTTAGTTAAGATAAATAGTGATAAATAGTGAAATTCAGGACAGATTAAGGATTCACGAACGGTGTAACAAAGGAAGAGGAAAAAACAGGCCGTCGATCACTCTGTGTCTACAGAAGCTACGGTCTAAAAATAGCCTGATGAGTAGACAGTGGTGCAAAATCGAGTGACCAGGATAAAAAGGAGACAAGGGGAGGCTTGATACACTAATCAATTGAATTTAGGATCAAGCAATAAGGAACATGAAGTAGAGGTAAGAAAGTATAAACAATATAAATAAATAAAGATAAAGATAAGGTATTAAAAAGAAATCATAAAATTGATTAGAACTATAATAAAATGAATAGAACACCAGTAGAGATCTTAGGGGCAAGGCATCCCTTGAGTAAAAAAGAAATAATAAAAACTTCAATAAAATGGGAGAAACGCACAAGAAAACTAAATACCAAATGGCCAGCGGTGGGAACGTTGGATGTCTCGGTGTGTGAGGAAATGGAGACACTAATAAAGAACCACAAACCAAATGACAAGAAACAAAAAAGAAGAAATAAACGAGAAAGAGAAAATGAAATACTAAAAATGTTCAAAGAAGAAGGATCTGGTTTGTTAAAAAGCATGAAAAAGGCAAGAGAAATGCTGAAGAAAGATGATAAAACAATGAAAATGAAAAATGAATGGATGCTTAACCCCCCACCTTATTTCAATGGACAATTTCCAATGATAAAGGGTCATTTGGATATACAAGGCGAAATAGACTTAACAGAAGGGGAAGAAAGGGCTGAGCCTGAAGCAGCATGTGCATCATCTTATTCAGCAGACAAGGACCAGAGAAAGACTACAAGAGATTCTAGGATTGAGGGAGATGGCTTCAATTGTTATGGGGGTTTAAGAAAGGCTCTGGCAGCATTAGAAACAGCAAGAGTAGATAAGGAGTTATCAGAAGAAGAAGAGGAAGATAGTGATAGACAATATAGGGACAGACTAGAAGAAGAGGGTCAATTACTTGGACAAAAAATAGATAAGGAATTGGGACTATTAAAGTCAAACCTAGAAGAAAGCAAGAGAAGACTAGATAAACAAGAAAAAGCTCGGGCCCGCAGCACCAATAAGGATTTAACTGATGAGTTGGTGGAAAACTACCCCAGGGCTCGTAGAGAAGGGTCAAGAAAAGAATCTGGCTTTTATGGAAAACAATGTCCGATTCTGATAAAAGGCGATCAGGGACATTATACGCCATGGGCTACGCAGGATTTGGAGGGTTTGGTTGTCCGTCTACCTGATTTACATGAGGGGGCAGGTAAATGGATCAGAACATTTGAAGAACATACAGTGGGGAAATTGCTGGCGGTGGGGGACATAAGGGCACTACTGGCCAGGGTGACGAGCATGCATACTATGGGAGAGATCATGCAGGACGGTGGCATCGATGGTACGGATGGGGGAGTGATAAATGATGGATTACTGTTCGACAGATACAGACCAGCCATCTGGCGTGCTTTAAGAGAAACATATCCAACAAAAGTGGATCCCAAAGCACTAAGAGGTGGAATTATCGGGGACACAGAAAACCCAGCTACCTACCTACAGTGGGGAGAACAAGTATTTGATACACTGCCGATTTTGCAGGTTTTCCTACTTACAAAGCATGTAGAGGTCTGTAATTTTTATCATAGATACACTTCAACTGTGAGAGACAGAATCTAAAACAAAAATCCAGAAAATCACATTGTATGATTTTTAAGTAATTCATTTGCATTTTATTGCATGACATAAGTATTTGATACATCAGAAAAGCAGAACTTAATATTGGGTACAGAAACCTTTGTTTGCAATTACAGAGATCATACGTTTCCTGTAGTTCTTGACCAGGTTTGTACACACTGCAGCAGGGATTTTGGCCCACTCCTCCATACAGACGTTCTCCAGATCCTTCAGGTTTCGGGACTGTCGCTGGGCAATACGGACTTTCAGCTCCCTCCAAAGATTTTCTATTGGGTTCAGGTCTGGAGACTGGGTAGGCCACTCCAGGACCTTGAGATGCTTCTTACGGAGCAACTCCTTAGTTGCCCTGGCTGTGTGTTTCGGGTTGTTGTCATGCTGGAAGACCCAGCCACAACCCATCTCAATGCTCTTACTGAGGGAAGGAGGTTGTTGGCCAAGATCTCGCGATACATGGCCCCATCCATCCTCCCCTCAATACAGTGCAGCCGCCCTGTCCCCTTTGCAGAAAAGCATCCCCAAAGAATGATGTTTCCACCTCCATGCCTCACGGTTAGGATGGTGTTCTTGGGGTTGTACTCATCCTTCTTCTTCCTCCAAACACGGCGAGTGGAGTTTAGACCAAAAAGCTCTATTTTTGTCACATCAAACCACATGACCTTCTCCCATTCCTCCTCTGGATCATCCAGATGGTCATTGGCAAACTTCAGACGAACCTGGACATGCGCTGGCTTGAGCAGGGGGACCTTGCGTGCGCTGCAGGATTTTAATCCATGGCGGCGTAGTGTGTTACTAATGGTTTTCTTTGAGACTGTGGTCCCAGCTCTCTTCAGGTCATTGACCAGGTCCTGCCGTGTAGTTCTGGGCTGATCCCTCACCTTCCTCATGATCATTGATGCCCCACGAGGTGAGATCTTGCGTGGAGCCCCAGACCGAGGGTGATTGACTGTCATCTTTAACTTCTTCCATTTTCTAATAATTGCGCCAACAGTTGTTGCCTTCTCACCAAGCTGCTTGCCTATTGTTCTGTAGCCCATCCTAGCCTTGTGCAGGTCTACAATTTTATCCCTGATGTCCTTACACAGCTCTCTGGTCTTGGCCATTGTGGAGAGGTTGAAGTCTGTTTGATTGAGTGTGTGGACAGGTGTCTTTTATACAGGTAATGAGTTCAAACAGGTGCAGTTAATACAGGTAATGAGTGGAGAACAGGAGGGCTTCTTAAAGAAAAACTAACAGGTCTGTGTGAGCCGGAATTCTTACTGGTTGGTAGGTGATCAAATACTTATGTCATGCAATAAAATGCAAATTAATTACTTAAAAATCATACAATGTGATTTTCTGGATTTTTGTTTTAGATTCCGTCTCTCACAGTTGAAGTGTACCTATGATAAAAATGACAGACCTCTACATGCTTTGTAAGTAGGAAAACCTGCAAAATCGGCAGTGTATCAAATACTTGTTCTCCCCACTGTACATGGACAGCTGAAAAGGTGGAGGATGGAAACAGAGCAAGACCCTGAGGGCAATGACCTAATGACAACTATGTTCCGAAATTCAATAATAGAAGCCATGCCCCAGCCAGTAAGGAGAAGGCTGGAGGATGTGGTGGGACTTACTTCAAAACCTTACAGGGAATTCTGTGACTACGTGGTCCATGCAGTAGAGAAACACAGAAAAGATGAACAGAGACAGATAGATCAAGGCAAAGACATTCAGAGAAGACTGACCCTGCTGCAGTTGGATGAGCTAACCAACAAAGGGAAGAAGAAAGTCCAGGCTGTCGTCACTACCCCTGGGCCAGAGATGGGAACAATGGCTGCTGTCTCCCCAGGAGAGCCACAGCTGTTCGGCCCTGGTCGGGCTCAAGTGTTACCTGCACCGCCAGTAGTAAATGTGTACACACAGCCCCCGATTTGGAATGGGGGGAAAAAACAACAGAAAACTGTACAATTTGATAAAGGCAAGGGATCTGTAGACTCTCGAGGGCCACCAGGCACCTGTTGGGGATGTAGGCAAACAGGACACAACAGGCGAGAGTGCCCTACACGCCCATGGCAGAATCGGACTGGGGGAAATAGAAATAGTAGATCGCCACCGACGAATAATACCCCAAACTTCCAACAAAATCAGAATGGTTGGAATCAAAATAATGATTGGCGAGGCAACCCTAACCAACCTTCAGGTCCTGTGAACACATGGTCAGGGCCTAATCAACAAAACTAGGGATGCCCAGGGAATCTCAAAGGGGAGGGTCAGTTTCCAATAATAACAACAAGGGCTGATCAAGAACCTATACTGCAGGTTCAATTAGAAAACAGAGGTACACCCATGATGATAGATACTGGAGCTACTTATACATGTGTGAGTCCAAATTATGCCTCTCATCTCCCCATGTCTGGTAAATATGCCAAAACAATAGGATTCTCGGGAAATACGCAGTTAATTCCAATGACCGCTCCAGTTCGGCTAACGACTGATGGTAAATCAGTCACAATTCCAATTTTAGTGTCAGATCAAACACCAGTTAATCTATTAGGAAGAGACGCACTATGCAAGTTGGGCTTACAAATTAAATGTTCTCCTGATGGAGTAATAATTGAAAAAACAGGATTACAATTACCAGTGATGGGTACAGAAGGAACAGCTAATGTATATTGGCTAGGAGGCATTGAAGCAGATGTGGATAGAACTGTCAGGAAATGGGGTAAATTCATCCAGGCCCAAATACCTAAAGCAGTTAGAGCTAAATCTGAATATCATTGCACAATGTAATTTGACCCACATCTGGACCCATTGCTTGAACAACTTTGGGTTATGGGGGCATATGGAAGGAAAGCACCAATAATGTCTCAAATTATAGTTATTGGAAAGCAGGGAGCCGCAATGGATGTGATGGATGGAGACGGGTCTGAATTTGTGAAGACGTGGTTCAATGTCTCTGACTCTGTTCCTCACATTACATTACTGGTAAATCAGGGTTATACATCTAAAGATCTAGGATCGATGATGAAGGAAGTTGGGAAACAGAAGTGGGATAAAACTGACAATCCACTAATCTTTCATTCAAAGGATAAATCATTCATCAAAATAGTTACCACTACTATGTTGATTGGTGATCCAAGGGAGGTAGAGGTTAGTGCAGGCCAGCAGGTAGTGTTAGGTGAAGGAATAGGATTAATCAGTGAACTTAGAGCAGAAATGGAGAAAACCATACCAACTGAGGTATGGTCGCAACACGATACAGACGTAGGACTAGTTAAATCTGCTAGTCCCGTTTCTGTCAAAATAAAACCTAATGCCAAACTTCCATGGAAAACCCAGTATCCTATGAAGCCTGAGGCTGAAGAAGGAATAAGATTGACAATAGAAGGACTGCTCAGGGCAGGAGTATTGATAGAGATGCCCAGTGATTGCAATACACCCTTGCTACCTGTTCTTAAAGCCGATGGTAAAAAATGGAGACTGGTCCATGATCTAAGAGCTGTTAACGATATAGTGCAGGATTGTCCTGCTGAAGTCCCAAACCCTCACACTCTGCTGACCAATGTTCCCCCGGAGGCCAAATACTTCACGGTTATTGACCTATGTGGAGCGTTTTTTAGTATACCCCTGGCGGAGGAGTGCAGACATTTGTTTGCATTTAGATATAGGGGCAAAACTTTGTCTTATACTAGGACCCCACAGGGTTTTAAGGATAGTCCACATTTTTTCAATCAGATATTGAGAGCAGACCTGGAAGAATTAATGTTAGATGGCACACTGATCCAATATGTGGATGACCTGTTGATCTGTGCCTCAACTTTGGAACAATGTCATTCTGACTCACTAAAAGTACTGCAACGCTTAGCAGAAGGAGGACACAAAGTCTCTAAAACAAAACTACAGTACTGTCAACCTCAGGTTGAGTACTTAGGCAGAACAATAGCTCATGGAACTAAAGCAATAGCTCCTGGACAGCTAGAGGGTATTAGCAAAGCACCGTTACCACAAACGGTAGCTCAAATGATGACCTTTTTGGGAATGACAGGATTTAGTTCTGATTGGATAGAAGAGTATGTAGTTAAAACAGCTCCTCTGAGAGAAATAATGAAAGAAGCTGGACAGCTTAATCTAAGAGCAAGACTAGATTGGAACACTGATGCGTTGGTTGCATTTGAAACACTTAAAACAGAAATGCAAACAGCACCAGCTCTAGCCACCCCAGATTACACTAAACCATTCTTGTTATACGTCGCAAACAGGTGCAACAATTATGCAGCAGCTGTTCTTATGCAAGAAACTTGTAGTGGTAGGAAGAAACAACCTATTGCTTATTATAGCTCTAAATTGGATCCGGTAGCTCAGGGATACCCACCGTGTTATCAGGGATTAGCGGCATTGCATTATGCATATGACAAAGCATCAACTATAACCATGGGGTATCCGGTGATTATCAGCACTCATCATAAAATAGTGGAGTTGATAGAACAGGGTAAATTTGTGTTAACTAATGCAAGGACGATGGATTATATGAGCTTACTCACGTACCCTGACGTTCTCATTAAAAGATGTAACACTGTGAATCCGGCAGAAAGGATTCCATTTGATTTTGAAGGAGAAGCACATGATTGTGTAGCCGAGGCTTTAACATTTACCAAACTACGTCCAGACTTAGAATCAATTCCATTAATAGGTCAAGAGGGATATGACCTGGAAAGTTACTTTGTAGATGGTTCTTGTTTTAAAGATTATACAGGTACTCATGCAGGGTTTGCGGTAGTTAAGCAAAAGGGGAAAGCTTTCACTGAGGAAATATTAGAGCATTGTCCTCAGCCTTGCTCTGCCCAGCTAGCTGAATTACAGGCTCTGACTGCAGCATGTGGGCTAGGAAGAGGTAAAACAGTTAATATCTATACTGATTCCGCTTACGCACACGGCGTATGTCATTTGTTTGGTGCAGTCTGGAAACAGAGAGGTTTTCGAAAGAGTGATGGAACTCCCATCCAACATCATGCTCAAATTGTTAAATTAATGACAGCATTAATGTATCCTCGGAAGTTAGCTATAATCAAGTGTCAAGCGCACAAAAAAGGTAATGATTTTGTTATTAGGGGCAATAATGCAGCGGATGAAGCTGCCAAAAAAGCATCTAAATGTATTGTTCCTATTCTCATTGCACCATTAATGGACATGGTTGCTATTGCACCTCTTACATCTCCGGCTGAGCTAATTCAAATTCAGGCTCGTGCTGGTATTACTGAACAGAATACCTGGCTACAGAGGGGGGCCTCGGTAGATAGACATGGGATATGGAGAACACATGATGGTGCCATATTGGCCACCACCACTCTACTGACGCTACTTATTAATGATGCACATGATATTGATCATTGTGCAAGGGGGGAGGTGATAAGAAAAATCAAAAAACAAGGTTTTTGGTCACCTTATCTACAGGCAACAGTAGATGAGATTTTGTCAAAATGTGAAATATGTGCAAAAAACAACATACGTAAAGGTATAGCTACGCCTATAGGTCACATACCGGTTCCAGAAGGCCCATTTAGACATATTGTGATGGACTATGTAGACATGATAAAACCTATAAGGGGTAAAAGGTACATGTTAGTTATCATAGACAGGTTCAGCAGATGGGTGGAAGCAGTACCATCAGTGGATCAGGGGTCAGGAACAGTGATAAAATTCTTATCAACAGAAGTAATTCCCAGATTCGGGATTCTGTCCGAAATTAGTTCAGACAATGGTTCAGCGTTTATACAAAAAGTTGTAAAAACAATAATACAGCAGCTAAGGATGAAACAAAGGCTGGGATGTGTCTATCATCCCCAATCGCAGGGGATGGTTGAGAGAGTTAACGGTTTTCTGAAAAACAAGATAACAAAGATTTGTAGATCTACAGGGCTTAATTGGGTGGATGCTTTACCGCTTGCACTAATGAGTTGCCGCATGGAAACTAACAGAAACACGCATCTATCGCCGCATGAAATGATTACGGGTCGACCCATGCCTATACCAATGTTAGGAGGATTGTATAAAGGTCCCTCCTTGGATATATTGCAAAGTGAATTAAAATCGTATGTGATGTATCTAACCAAAATACACAAAGCTATATATTCACAGGAGAAAAAGACGGTGCCGGAGCCTGGACCTGAAGGACCTCTCCCAGTGATACCAGGAGATCTGGTCTACGTTCGAGTGTTCCGAAGGAAGTGGGATCAGCCGAGGAGAGAAGGACCCTACGAGGTGGCCGCAGCCACAAAAACAGCAGTCCAGGTGAAAGGAAGCAAGACGTGGTATCATCTAAACCACTGCACACGAGTCCCAACAGAGAAAAGGATACAACCACATAGAGATGAGAACACAGAGGATGCTGATACACCAGGCGGGAGCCCGGAGGGAGCAGGAGCAGAGGAAACGATCAAAACACCAGGGAGGAGTCAAGAAAATGGCAGACCAGATACAAGCCAAGATACGACGAGTGCATCAATTCAAAATCTCAGAAGAAGTACCAGGGGAAAACAGTCTAAACAGGAAAGGGACAAACAACCAAAGCTTCCTCAGGTATGGTCAGAGAGCCCAGAAATGGGGGGGAGTAACATGCCTGTTACTCCTGATGACATACCTGCTGTGGCAGACCTCTTTGATAGAAGCCCTCCACAATGGGATCCCGAAGTACCACCTGCAGAATGGGAACATCTCTTCCCTGAAATTGATACCCTTCCAGATGAAAGCCCAGTTCGGCCTGAGGAGGGAGCCTCAGGGGAAGAAACAGGAAGAGAAGCCTCACAAGAGAGGGAAGGGGATTTCCCCACAATTGACTTTTCAACTCTTGAAGGGTCCCCCTAACAAACAATTGAAGTTAGAACGGCAGAAGAAAGACATTGACATAGCAAAAATAATAATCAACACTAGTACAGTAACAACAGACTCACACACAATCAAGAAGTATGGTGGAAGCAGGAAGAGAAGAGAGGAATCAGCCGAACAATTAAAAAAGACTGACAAGGTTAGAATCTCTGTTCCACCTCAACTCATAACTGAAACAGGAGAACAGAAGACAATCTCAATCAAAAGGATCAAGCCTCTACCTGAGATTGCATTCTGTGGATGGACACATCACCAAACAAAGGGAGAAGTCATTTGGGACCCAAAAGGATGTGACCTGACATTAACCAAAGAAGTAGACGAGTGGGTGCTCACCATGAATCAGATTGAACCAGTTGAAGGTGAAGACTTAATAGTTGAAATAACGAGAACCAGATTGACCAAAGGGAGTAGCACCACAGTCATTAGAATTGGTCCTACGCCAATACCTAAACAGGAAGAGCTGGTGATAACTAAAACGACAACAACAGTGGAAACTGCTGCAAGGATTACAGCGGTTACTACCAAGGTATCATCCATTGCTATTAACAAACAGTCTAATGTACCCACAAAGAAACCTGAGGCATCAGAACCAAAAGGGTTTTTTACTGACATTTGGAACTTTCTGAAAAACACTAACAATCTGCCTCGAGAAAAGGACAATGTGACTCCAACTGATGCTTTAACCCCAGAACTATACAAGGACAAATCATTGAAGAAATTAGTAGGAAATGAATGGTATGAATGGGCTCAATATACAGCAATGAAATTAAAATTGACAAATTGCTTACTATGTGCACCCTCTCCGCTGACAGAATTAGTGGTGGTACCAAGTCCTTATGATTACAAGGACTGTGCTGATTTTAATAAGAACTTTTGTCATTTGAGTAGACCAGAAAGGCCTTATTGCCCAGCTGAATGTTTGTCATATTTGGGTAATCCATATTATCATCAGTATTACAATCAAACTGGTTGGGGAAAGTGGTGTAAAGAATTGGATATAAGGATGGAAGTACAGAAGCTAGAGGTCCCACATAAATATCGGATAGATTATCAACAAACATATGAATGTTTTAACAGCACAAAAGGACAGAATGAGATGGGGAAGTTTAAAGGTCAATGCGAGATCACATGGCACTTAACTACGGATACCACATGGAATGCAGACACTCCAAGAAGGGCTACTTATCAAGTAGCTGGAAGTTGGGTGGGAAAAGTGGTCATTCATGATAGTTGTCAAAATCAAACTCTAGCACTACCTTTAATTGCACCATATGAAGAACAGACCAAGGTAGTTGCAGATTTCTTCTGGATATGTGGGGGAAAGAGATTAAGGGCAACATTGCCAAAGGGATGGACAGGTCTCTGTGCAAGAGTTAGGTTGATTCAACAGATAACTATCATTGAATGGGATCCTAGTGATGCTAGGCAACAAAATACTAAAAATAGAGTAAAAAGAGAATATGAGTCTGACCCCAAGGTCTATTTGGATGCAATAGGCCAACCTAGAGGTGTTCCTAACGAGTACAAAGCAAGAGATGAGATTAAATCAGGATTTGAATCAATCTTTTTGTGGATAACACCTAATAAGAATTTAGAGTGGATTAATTATATTTACTATAACCAACAGAGATTTATTAACTATACCGACTCGGCTCTAACAGCGTTGGGGGAACAGGTACAGGCTACAAGTAAAATGACTTGGCAAAACAGACAGGCTCTCAATTGGCTATTAGCGGAGAAGGGTGGAGTTTGTGTTATGTTTGGAGATGACTGTTGCACCTTTCTTCCCAATAACACTGATGGATCCTTCGCTATGGCTATGGCTAAACTCAAAGGTTTACGAGCAGAGGTTATGACAAATGCTGGGTTTGACTCTCATGTTTGGGATTGGTTGGATCTAGCATTAGGAAAGTGGGGAGCTGTGTTTGCTAGGATGGCTATTGTGCTGGGAGGGGGGTTATTGGCTCTGGGTCTTGTATTTTGTTGTGTTTTACCCTTGATAAAATCACTTGTGGTCCAGACAACAGTTAAACAGATGTCTGTAAGGAGTGCTGACCCTCCAGTGATAATTAATCCTGTACCTGGGAGCCCAGGCCATTATACCAATAAATATGGAAAACTTTGCAATGCAGTTGGTGGACCTCTGGACTGCCCCTTTGGCAATCCAAACTGTCTCTATGGAGTGATGCCGGGAGGTGGTTATGCTTGCCATGATTTCAGTAAGGATGGTCTGCCTGTATATGCTGTATTCCCAAATTCAGACGACTGTCTACTGGTACATGTCCACAAAAAGTGTCATTTGCGCCGTAGGTGCAAGTGGTGCACAAAATTTAATGTGGAAGGCCATGACCATCACGGAGACCCCGTGTTTTGCGCAAAATGTCAAAGAGGTGATTGTAGAATCTGTCAGGATGAGGACTGTGCTCCTATGTAAGGATTTTAGTATATCTATTTTTGTTTAAGGCCTTGTGTTTCTGTATGTTTGGTTGAATTTTTAGATATGTATATCAATGAATATATATATGGTTTCCTTTAATTAAAGCTAGTTATGCCTTCTAAAAACTAGGTTAATTTAAAAAAAACATGTTAGATAACAAAGGGTATTCCGGTTACAAGTGTCTATGGACCATGTCCTTAATCTTCTAAACAAAGGTTGATATCATTGATATCACTTTATTAGAGAGGTGTCTGCGAGGGAGGATCATGTTGAAATGCTTAAATTTAGAATGATGTTGTGTCAATTTTCTTTTGTAACTGCATGTAGGTCTTTGATTTTTTTTTTCTTATTCATTTATTATTATACTCCTTGTATTATTTTGATTTTCACATAACTGAGATAACCTCAGGCAAGGCTATGTACCTACACGCTCATGCTTCATCAAATATGTAATATTTTATCCTTATATTTTTTATACCAAATTTGATCTATTACTCTTATGACAATTGGAGATGTTTGGTCTAGTTAGTTTTTGTTTTTTTATGTTTCTGATTAGATCTTTTACTCCTATTTCACATTGGAGATGTTTGGTCTAGTTGGTTTATATGCTTCACTTTGTTTTTATTTTTTGTATTTTCTTGTTTATCATAGGTATTTTCTTTTACTATCCCAAAGTCTTATTTGTATCATTTATGTGGCTAAATAGCCCCAGAGGGGGGATTGTAGTAGTAACATAAGGCAACTGGATGCTAATGGTAGAAGAGACATATAGTCTGACAATTCCAATAAGACACATACCAGAGAAATATGCCTAAGACAATTGGACACATTAATGAAAGGGGGAGACACATGGTCTGCTGACCTGACACACTAATGATAAAAAAGAACCCATAGTCAGCTCCTTCTAAAAAGAAGGCGAATAGGACAGAATCTGCTGATTCCAATAAAGGCAAACTGAACAAAGAGTACATTGACACATTAATGAAAGGAAGTGACAAATTATGCTGACACACTAATGATAGATATGCTGACACACTAAGATAGAGGGTCCGGTCACCATTATAAACTAATTGAAAGCAGATATGGGCGTTATTGGGCGTGAACAAGTAGGAAGCTTGAATACTATGTGTGGATAAATAGAGTAGCTGGAGTTCTGAGAAAGGGTGTGTTCCGCGGACATTCCAGATTGTGATACAATTTGTATTAAAAATCTTATTTGAGTTCACAAAGTTCTTGTAAGAGTTATATTTGAAGTGATTTTCTACGACACCATCCTCCCAGTTGACACATGGGCAGAGCCCTATTGCCACATATCTAAACAGTGTCTTTGGTAAGATTAGTAAATTATCTTTATGTCAAACATTATCTTCTAGGATTGCCCCTTTCTTTTTTCCACATGTCCAATTCTTTCTGGGGCGTTCGTTCTTGGCTATCCTGTAACAATTCTCTGTCAATTGTCTTATCTTCTTTAAGATTTATCTGCGCTGCTTTGTAAGGTTTTAAATGCATATGCACTGTCTGTGTAATTAGTAACCTTTCTCTCCTTTCTTATTTCGCCGGTTCTAGTCAATGCTGCTATTTCAGCCTGCTGTGCAGAATCATTTCTGGGCAATGGTTCAGTGTCTAACACCTTAGTTCCTGAAACCAACTAAGCTTTCATTCCCCTTTTAGTTAGGGTAACAACTACGTTCAACAAAATCATCATATCTCTTCCTAGCGAATTTACTAAACATAAACTTAAAATAAAAACTAAAATACCTGCCTGCCCTCCTAACTTTTCATATTTTTAAAACTAATGGAGCAGACAGTCTTTCCACGCATTAATATCCTAAATCCAAATTCTCTTCCCCTTTTATTTTTATTCCTTCAGGCTTATCGGCCGCGCAAATGGCAGTCCGACAAGTGCCAATATCACTCAACATTTTTTATTTTCTTCCCTAACACTGTCAATGTCAGATTTAATTTCTGCTCCTGCTGCAGTGCTAAATCTACAGTGGCCAATGCAAACACTTCACAGATCCAATAAGTCCTCTCTTCTTCCTGTCTCCTCCTATTATTTTTCTGTCTATCACGTGTCGTGGTAATTTCCTGTATTACTAAATGATGAGAGTTTACAAACCACACACAAGTCAGAGTTATATTTTAAAGTCCATCTTTAATATATATACAAGCTTCACCATAGCCCTTTAATACTCTCAGATCAATTCAGTGTCTATAAATGAATTCTCTGAGAGTGTCTACAAAACAATTCTTAGTTTCATTTATAGCCAAGATACACCCCTCTCAACTCACATGACGAACCACAGATCTTAGGAACTTCACAAAGGGCCTTTTACTTGAAAGAGGAGTATCCCATAGCCAGATAGCATTAGCTATAAATTATCGTACAGTTTGGTCTCTTGGGCGAGGTTCTACTTCTTGTTCTTGGTACTTCGTAGTACCAAAACATTACCTCATCCAATGGCATATAACAATTTCAATTCTAGATACTCCCATCTCAAATACACCCCCTCTTCTCCCCACTTCTGGAGAAGGGGAGTGAACCTCTAGGTCATATACTAGAGCCTCTATCCCTGCTCAATACGCCTTAGTTAACACTTTAGTTCCAGCTCCCACACATGTGGTGACATCACCTGGTTTAAATTATATTTCTAGAGACAATATCTCTTTCATCACACTCCCCCAACCTGGATGTCCTAGCCGTGTCTGAAAAATGTCATCGTCACTCTATGCACAGGTTTACCCCCACTGTATTCACATCCTACCATACCTTTGTCTGTACATTATGCCTTGAATCTATTCTACCGTGCCCAGAAACCTGGTCCTTTTACTCTCTGTTCCGAACGTACTAGACGGCCAGTTCTTATAGCCTTTAGCCGTACCCTTATCCTACTCCTCCTCTGTTCCTCTGGTGATGTGGAGGTTAATCCAGGCCCTGCAGCCCCCAGCATCACTCCCATTCCCCAGGCGCTCTCATTTGTTGACTTCTGTAATCGTAAAAGCCTTGATTTCATGCATGTTAACATTAGAAGCCTCCTCCCTAAGTTTGTTTTATTCACTGCCCAAGCACACTCCCCCAACCTGGATGTCCTAGCCGTGTCTGAATCCTGGCTTAGGAAGACCACCAAAAACCCAGAAATTTCCATCCCTAACTATAACATTTTCCGACAAGATAGAACTCCCAAAGGGGACGGAGTTGCTTTCTACTGCAGGGATAGCCTGCAGAGTTCTGTCTTACTATCCAGGTCTGTGCCCAAACAATTTGAGCTTCTACTTTTAAAAATCCACCTCTACAGAGCAAGTCTCTTACAGCTAAAGAGAGCAGTAACAAAAAGCAGGAATAGAGATAAAATGAATCACTAACCTTTGATGATCTTCATCAGATGACACTCATAGGACCTCATGTTACACAATACATGTCTTTTTTGTTCGGTAAAGTTCATATTTATATCCAAAAATCAGAGTTTAGGCAAGATGCTACTGTCTCACTTGGCAAAAAGCGTGAGAAATTGCAGAGCGCCATATTCAAATTAATTACTATGTAAATTACAATAAAATCTAACTTTCATTAAATCACACATGAAAGATACCAAATTAAAGCTACACTGGTTGTGAATCCAGCCAACATGTCAGAATTCAAATAGGCGTTTCGGCGAAAGCAAACGATGCTATTATCTGAGGATAGCACCATAGTAAACAAAGAGAGATAAGCATATTTCAAACCTGCAGGCGCGACACAAAACGCAGAAATAAAAATATAATTCATGCCTTACCTTTGACGAGCTTCTGTTGTTGGCACTCCAATATGTCCCATAAACATCACAAATGGTCCTTTTGTTAGATTAATTCCGTCGATATATATCCAAAATGTCAAATTATTTGGCGCGTTTGATGCAGAAAAACACAGGTTCCAACTTGCTCAAATGTGACGACAAAATATCTCAAAGGTTACCTGTAAACTTTGCCAAAAAATGTCAAACTACTTATGTAATACAACTTTAGGTATTTTTTAACGTTAATAATCTATAAAATTGAAGACGGGATGATATGTGTTCAATACAGGATTAAAACGATATGTAGCATGCTTTCTGTTTGATTGAAGCGCATGTCCAGGACACCTGGAGTGCCTCGACTTCAAGATGGCCGTATTTCTTCATTACACAAAGGAATAACCTCAACCTATTTCTCACGACTGTTGACATCCAGTGGAAGCCGTAGGAACTGCAAGCAAGTCGCTTAGAAATCTGGTTTCCCAATGAAAACCATTGAAGAGACAGTGACCTAAAAAAAAAAAAGAATCTGAATGGTTTGTCCTCTGGGTTTCGCCTGCTAAATAAGTTCTGTTATACTCACAGACATAATTCAAACAGTTTTAGAAACGTCAGAGTGTTTTCTATCCAAATCTACTAATACTATGCATATCTTATCTCCTGGGGATGAGTAACTGGCAGTTGAATTTGGGTATGCTTTTCATCCAAACGTGAAAATGCTGCCCCCTACCCTAGAGAAGTTAAGAACAAATTCTTACTTACAATGACTGCCTACCAAAAGGCAAAATGCCTCCTGCATGGACGGGGGCTGGGAATAGAAATAAAAAAATAAAAGTAAAATATAGGACAAAACACACATCACGACAAGAGAGACACCAGAACACTACATAATGAGAGACCTAAGACAACAACGCAGCATGGTAGCATCACAACATGACAACAACATGGTAGCATCACAACATGACAACAACATGGTAGCAACACAACATGACAACAACATGGTAGCATCACAACATGACAACAACATGGTAGCAACACAACATGACAACAGCATGGTAGCAACACAACATGACAACAACATGGTAGCATCACAACATGACAACAACATGGTAGCATCACAACATGACAACAACATGGTAGCAACACAACATGACAACAACATGATAGCATCACAACATGACAACAACATGGTAGCAACACAACATGACAACAACATGGTAGCAACACAACATGACAACAACATGGTAGCAACACAACATGACAACAGCATGGTAGCAACACAACATGACAACAACATGGTAGCAACACAACATGACAACAGCATGGTAGCAACACAACATGACAACAACATGGTAGCAACACAACATGACAACAACATGGTAGAAACACAACATGACAACAACATGGTAGCAACACAACATGGTAGCAACACAACATGACAACAACATGGTAGCAACACAACATGACAACAGCATGGTAGCAACACAACATGACAACAACATGGTAGCAACACAACATGACAACAACATGGTAGAAACACAACATGACAACAACATGGTAGCAACACAACATGGTAGCAACACAACATGACAACAACATGGTAGCAACACAACATGACAACAACATGGTAGCAACACAACATGACAACAACATGGTAGCAACACAACATGACAACAACATGGTAGCAACACAACATGACAACAACATGGTAGCAACACAACATGACAACAACATGGTAGCAACACAACATGGTAGCAACACAACATTGGTCGGCTATTTGAGCCAGTAAAGGGGGCTTTACTAATCTTAGGTAGCGAAATGACTGTCAGTTGTTACAGTAAGAAGTGGTTTAGTGTTTAACCATGTTAAGTTGTTTCAGTAGGAAGTGGTTTAGTGTTTAACCATGTTAAGTTGATTCAGTAAGAAGTGGTTTAGTGTTTAACCATGTTAAGTTGATTCAGTAAGAAGTGGTTTAGTGTTTAACCATGTTAAGTTGATTCAGTAAGAAGTGGTTTAGTGTTTAACCATGTTAAGTTGATTCAGTAAGAAGTGGTTTATTGTTTAACCATGTTAAGTTGATTCAGTAAGAAGTGGTTTAGTGTTTAACCATGTTAAGTTGATTCAGTAAGAAGTGGTTTAGTGTTTAACCATGTTAAGTTGATTCAGTAAGAAGTGGTTTATTGTTTAACCATGTTAAGTTGATTCAGTAAGAAGTGGTTTAGTGTTTAACCATGTTAAGTTGATTCAGTAAGAAGTGGTTTAGTGTTTAACTATGTTAAGTTGATTCAGTAAGAAGTGGTTTATTGTTTAACCATGTTAAGTTGATTCAGTAAGAAGTGGTTTATTGTTTAACCATGTTAAGTTGATTCAGTAAGAAGTGGTTTAGTGTTTAACCATGTTAAGTTGATTCAGTAGGAAGTGTTTGGATCACCACCACCAACGGAGAAAGACAGTGAAAACAGAGATTGAGGAAATAAACCTACTGACTCATGTATTTTAGTGTGTGTGTGTGTGTGTGTGTGTGTGTGTGCGTGTGTGTGTGCGTGTGCGTGTGCGTGTGCGTGTATGTGTGTGTGTGTGATCAATGTAATAACTGCAGGATGGACTTTATTCAACATAACTAAAAAGACGGAACAGACAGACAAGACATCTCTGGTCTACGCTGATCAAAAACACTGGTGAGTGACACATATTAAACGTATTAAACAGACATGTTATATACAGATTTATTTGTAATAGAGTTTAGTCAATGATTTTTGTAGTTTTGGAGAGCAGGAAAGGATTAGAGGTAGAAAGAGTTACCAGCTCCATGCTCTAACCCAGGTTTTCCCAAACCTCTCCTCTGCCTTGTGAGACATCTTGGTGGGGGGGGGGGGGGGGGGGGGGTTACGAAACCCTGTTCTAACCAACTGAAACTTCAGAGACTTCTGTTCTATTCTGGATCTGAACATGTAGACACATGAAACGCTACAGCTGTTTCCCAGATCTGTCCTCTTGCCTCCCTGCCAGGACACATATTAGTTCCATTCCAGTAGCAGCATATCACCATCAAGCCTTTGGGTGAACCAATCAACTAACCATCAAGCCTTTGGGTGGACCAATCAACTAACCATCTAGCCTTTGGGTGAACCAATCAACTAACCATCAAGCCTTTGGGTGAACCAATCAACTAACCATCAAGCCTTTGGGTGAACCAATCAACTAACCATCTAGCCTTTGGGTGAACCAATCAACTAACCATCTAGCCTTTGGGTGAACCAATCAACTAACCATCAAGCCTTTGGGTGAACCAATCAACTAACCATCTAGCCTTTGGGTGAATCAATCAACTAACCATCAAGCCTTTGGGTGAACCAATCAACTAACCATCAAGCCTTTGGGTGAACCAATCAACTAACCATCTAGCCTTTGGGTGAACCAATCAACTAACCATCAAGCCTTTGGGTGAACCAATCAACTAACCATCTAGCCTTTGGGTGAACCAATCAACTAACCATCTAGCCTTTGGGTGAACCAATCAACTAACCATCTAGCCTTTGGGTGAACCAATCAACTAACCATCTAGCCTTTGGGTGAACCAATCAACTAACTATCTAGCCTTTGGGTGAACCAATCAACTAACCATCTAGCCTTTGGGTGAACCAATCAACTAACCATCTAGCCTTTTATTCAGCCCATCAACTAACCATCTAGCCTTTGGGTTCAGGTGTGTTGGTGGAATAATAGAACTTGAGCAGCCATCTGGAGTTATCTGGGATGGAGGGAAAGTATTCTAGTGTCATCTCTCCTGTGACGGCATGTTTGACCCTCTATGATGTCATCTCTCTGCGTCCTGTCCTCTCAGGGTTCCTGAGGATGATGTCAGGGTATTCACTGTCTGTGGTGGGTGTGGCGCTGCTCCTATCCTTGGGGCGATGCCAGAACGGATGCTTTGTCCAGGACGGAACACCAGGAGCGAAAGGAACTCCAGGCCGTGATGGACGACAAGGAGCAAAGGGAGAAAAAGGAGAGCCAGGTAACAGAGACATGGAGGGATTGGAGAGACTATACAGAAGGGAGAGAAGGGAGAAGAAGAGAAGGGGAGAGGAGGGAGAGGGGGAGAGGGGAGGGAGAGGGGGGGAAATAAGTAGAGAGAGGGAGAGGAGGGGAGAGGAGATAGGAGGGAGATAAGGGAGAGGAGGGGAGAGGAGGGAGATAAGGGAGAGGGGAGAGGAGGGAGATAAGGGAGAGGAGGGGAGAGGAGGGAGATAAGGGAGAGAGGGAAAGAGGGAGAGGAGGAGAGAGGAGGGAGATAAGGGAGAGAGGGAAAGAGGGAGTGGAGGGGAGAGGATGGAGATACGGGAGAGAGGGAAAGAGGGAGAGGAGGGGAGAGGAAGAAACAGCATGTTACATAACCTGTCAGTAAAGAGGACTGTGTGGTTAGTGTCTGTTATAGTGTGGTGGTCAGGGTCTGTTACAGTGTGGTGGTCAGGGTCTGTTACAGTGTGGTGGTCAGGGTCTGTTACAGTGTGGTGGTCAGGGTCTGTTACAGTGTGGTGGTCAGGGTCTGTTATAGTGTGGTGGTCAGGGTCTGTTATAGTGTGGTCAGGGTATGTTACAGTGTGGTCAGGGTCTGTTACAGTGTGGTGGTCAGGGTCTGTTACAGTGTGGTGGGTCTGTTACAGTGTGGTGGTCAGGGTCTGTTACAGTGTGGTGGTCAGGGTCTGTTATAGTGTGGTGGTCAGGGTCTGTTACAGTGTGGTGGTCAGGGTCTGTTACAGTGTGGTGGTCAGGGTCTGTTACAGTGTGGTGGTCAGGGTCTGTTACAGTGTGGTGGTCAGGGTCTGTTACAGTGTGGTGGTCAGGGTCTGTTACAGTGTGGTGGTCAGGGTCTGTTACAGTGTGGTCAGGGTCTGTTACAGTGTGGTGGTCAGGGTCTGTTACAGTGTGGTGGTCAGGGTCCGTTACAGTGTGGTGGTCAGGGTCTGTTACAGTGTGGTGGTCAGGGTCTGTTACAGTGTGGTGGTCAGGGTCTGTTACAGTGTAGTGGTCAGGGTCTGTTACAGTGTGGTGGTCAGGGTCTGTTACAGTGTGGTGGTCAGGGTCTGTTACAGTGTGGTAGTCAGGGTCTGTTACAGTGTGGTCAGGGTCTGTTACAGTGTGGTGGTCAGGGTCTGTTATAGTGTGGTGGTCAGGGTCTGTTATAGTGTGGTGGTCAGGGTCTGTTACAGTGTGGTGGTCAGGGTCTGTTACAGTGTGGTGGTCAGGGTCTGTTACAGTGTGGTGGTCAGGGTCTGTTACAGTGTGGTCAGGATCTGTTACAGTGTGGTGGTCAGGGTCTGTGGTATTGATCTGAAAAGTGAAGTGGTTGCTGTTTAGTAAACCTCGGTCCCTCCCTCATCTTTCTCCCAGCTGTGCTGGATGCGGTGTTGCCCGGTGTACTGAAAGGGATGAAGGGGAGCCGGGGGGTTCCGGGGGACATGGGGCCTAAAGGCTTAAGTGGAGATCTGGGACCTGAGGGTCTTTCTGGGCCCCCTGGTGCCCCTGGTCCCGCAGGGAGAGGCGGGGACCAATCCCATCAACACCGTGCGGCCTTCTCCGTGTCCCGGACAGACATCTCCTACCCCCCCTACAGACGAACCCTGACCTATAACTCCGCAATCACCGATAGCAGCCTGATCAGTTTGACCTCTGGAATATTCACCTGCAGCATACCTGGAGTCTACTACTTTGTCTTCCACTCAGCGGCCAAGGTAGGCAGACAGGTATTACACAGGTAGGCAGACAGGTATTACACAGGTAGGCAGACAGGTATTACACAGACAGGTAATACACAGGTAGGCAGACAGGTATTACACAGGTAGGCAGACAGGTATTACACAGACAGGTATAACACAGGTAGGCAGACAAGTATTACACACACAGGTATTACACAGGTAGGCAGACAGGTATTACACAGGTAGGTAGACAGGTATTACACAGATAGGCAGACAGGTATTACACACACAGGTATTACACAGGTAGGCAGACAGGTATTACACAGGTAGGCAGACAGGTATTACACAGGTAGGCAGACAGGTATTACACAGACAGGTATAACACAGGTAGGAGACAGGTATTACACACACAGGTATTACACAGGTAGGCAGACAGGTATTACACAGTTAGGTAGACAGGTATTACACACACAGGTATTACACAGGTAGGAAGACACACAGACAGGTATTACACAGGTAGGCAGACACACAGACAGGTGTTACATAGACAGGTATTACACACACAGGTATTACACAGGTAGGCAGACACACAGACAGGTATTACACAGGTAGGAAGACACACAGACAGGTATTACATAGACAGATATTACACAGGTAGGCAGACAGGTATTACACAGGTAGACAGACAGGTATTACATAGACACACAGGTATTACACAGGTATTACATAGACAGACAGGTATTACACAGACACACAGGTATTCAATAGACAGGCACACAGTTATTACACAGGTAGGCAGACACACAGGTATTACACAGACACACAGACACACAGACAGGTATTACATAGACAGACAGACACACAGACAGGTATTACATAGACAGACAGACAGACAGACAGACAAGTATTACATAGACAGACAGACAGACAGACAGACAGACAGACAGACAGACAGACAGACAGACAGACAGACAGACAGACAGGTATTACATAGATAGACAGGTATTACATAAACAGACAGACACACAGACAGGTATTACACAGACAGACAGACAGACAGACAGACAGACAGACAGACAGACAGACAGACAGACAGACAGACAGACAGACAGACAGACAAGTATTACTCTCTCTTTCGACATCTTGTAAAACTGTGTGTGTGTGTGTGTGTGTGTGTGTGTGTGTGTGTGTGTGTGTGTGTGTGTGTGTGTGTGTGTGTGTGTGTGTGTGTGTGTGTGTGTGTGTGTGTGTGTGTGTGTGTGTGTGTGTGTAGGTGGGCATGTGTCTGTATCTGAATAGTGACGTGCTGGGAGAGAGGAAGCTGGGTTTCTGTGACTACAACAGCAGAGCCACTACCCAGGTAGGGTTACTATGACAACACCAAGTAGGGACTGATGACACCAAATTGGGTTACTATGACGACACCAGGTTGGGTTACTATGACGAAACCGGGTAAAGAGTTTAAGAATGTTAATTTATCAATTTCAGTATCAACCGTATACAGCTTTAACAACAACATATATTGCCATGAAGCCAAATATCTTAACACTATTTTATCGTTAATTCCATGATGTGTAGGTTCTGTCCGGAGGTGTGGTGTTGGACCTATCACGTGGCAACAAGGTGGGAACCATCCTCCATACTAACCAATCAGCACATACTATCATCCATATTAACCAATCACCACACAGCATCCTCCTAACTAACCAATCACCACACAGCATCCTGCTAACTAACCAATCACCACACAGCATCCTCCTAACTAACCAATCACCACACAGCATCCTCCATACCAGTGGTTCCCAAACTTTTTATAGTCCCGTACCCCTTCAAACATTCAACCTCCAGCTGTACCCCCTCTAGCAGCAGGGTCAGCGCACTCCAGCTGTACCCCCTCTAGCACCAGGGTCAGCGCACTCCAGCTGTACCCCCTCTAGCGCCAGGGTCAGCGCACTCCAGCTGTACCCCCTCTAGCACCAGGGTCAGCGCACTCCAGCTGTACCCCCTCTAGCACCAGGGTCAGCACACTCCAGCTGTACCCCCTCTAGCACCAGGGTCAGCGCACTCCAGCTGTACCCCCTCTAGCACCAGGGTCAGCGCACTCCAGCTGTACCCCCTCTAGCACCAGGGTCAGCTGTACCCCCTCTAGCACCAGGGTTAGCACGCTCTCAAATGTTGTTTTCTGCCATCATTGTAAGCCTGCCACACACACTATACGATACATTTATTAAACAGGAGAATGAGTGTGAGTTTTTGTCACAACCCGGCTCATGGGAAGTGACAAAGAGCTCTTATAGGACCAGAGCACAAATAATAATATAATAATAATCAATCATTTTACTCTTTATTTAGACATCTTACATATTAAAACCTTATTTGTTCATAAAAAATTGTAAATAACTCACCACAGATTAATGAGAAGGGTATGCTTGAAAGGATGCACATAACTCTGCAGTGTTGGGTTGAATTGAAGATAATCTCAGTCTTAATTTTCCACACACAGTCTGAGCCTGTATTTAGTTTTCATGTTAGTGAGGGCCGAGAATCCACTCTCACACAGGTACGTGGTTGCAAAGGGCATCAGTGTCTTAACAGCTCGATTTGCCAAGGCAGGATACTCTGAGCGCAGCCCTATCCAGAAATCTGGCAGTGGCTTCTGATTAAATTCAATTTTTTACAGAACCGCTTGTTGTAATTTTGATGAGGTTCTCTTGTTCAGATATCGGTAAGTGGACTGGAGGCAGGGCATGAAAGGGATAACGAATCCAGTTGTTTGTGTCGTCCGTTTCTAGAAAGTACCTGTGTAATTGTGAACCCGACTCACTCCGGTGCTTCACTATATCACAGCTGACGTTGTCTGTAAGCTTGAGTTCGTTTGCACACAAAAATTCATACAATGATGGATTTCTATCTTTTCAATAATATTTAAATGGTAATCTGATTATTTTATTATTTTCAATGATATTCTAATTTAATGTCTTCAGTTTGTGTTGGAAAGGAAAGGGTTAACGCTGAAGAGAAAAAATATCCAATCAGGATTTTCTTTGGTGGTCTCTGGGGAGATAAAACCAGCCAACTAGCTTAGCTATTGGCTTTCAGAAGCTAGAAAGAATGCCTCTGCCAGTCAACTGTATTAGAGCAGAATTTTGGAGTGACAGTGGAATCAACCAATCACATTTTGACTTGCAATGGGTGGGACAGTTTTACACAAAAAAAAGGAAAATGTAGGGCTAGAGACACGTCACTACTGAGAGTGTGAGCCAATAGCACGAGCTCTAGCTTTCCTATGGTCAAGTTAGTTTGTGTTGTAGACTAGTGTGTAGGTGTTATCTTTGAGGACTGAGGAGGACAGGTTTGCTCATTTGTTACCATCGCCCTTTTCAAGATTAACTTTCAAACAAGAAGTTAAAATTATCATAATCATGCCACTGTTTTATTATAGCATCTCGCTTGCTGTTAACTATCTACGGGTGACCGTGACTGGGTGAAACACGGGTGACCGTGACTGGGTGAAACACGGGTGACCGTGACTGGGTGAAACACAGGTGACCGTGACTGGGTGAAACACGGGTGACCGTGACTGGGTGAAATACGGGTGACCATGACTGGGTGACTGGGTGAAACACGGGTGACCGTGACTGGGTGAAACACAGGTGACCGTGACTGGGTGAAACACGGGTGACCGTGACTGGGTGAAATACGGGTGACCATGACTGGGTGACTGGGTGAAACACGGGTGACCGTGACTGGGTGAAACACAGGTGACCGTGACTGGGTGAAACACAGGTGATCATGACTGGGGGAAACACGGGTGACCATGACTGGGTGAAACACAGGTGATCGTGACTGGGGGAAACACAGGTGACCATGACTGGGTGAAACACAGGTGACCGTGACTGGGTGAAACACAGGTGATCATGACTGGGGGAAACACAGGTGACCGTGACTGGGGGAAACACGGGTGACCGTGACTGGGTGAAACACAGGTGACCGTGACTGGGTGAAACACAGGTGACCGTGACTGGGTGAAACACAGGTGACCGTGACTGGGTGAAACACGGGTGACCGTGACTGGGTGAAACACGGGTGACCGTGACTGGGTGAAACACGGGTGACCGTGACTGGGTGAAACACGGGTGACCGTGACTGGGTGAAACACGGGTGACCGTGACTGGGTGAAACACAGGTGACCATGACTGGGTGAAACACAGGTGATCATGACTGGGGGAAACACAGGTGACCATGACTGGGTGAAACACAGGTGACCGTGACTGGGTGAAACACGGGTGACCGTGACTGGGTGAAACACGGGTGACCATGACTGGGTGAAACACAGGTGACCGTGACTGGGTGAAACACGACTGCATTAAACTTTAGATCACCGGTTACTTTGTGTGCAGAACTTGGTGAAAGAAGTTTGCAATGGGAAGAAGTAGCTAGCTAATAGTAATACATTTTGATTTGGAAATGCTAAACGGTTGTATTTTTATTGTCATGATTGGGGCCTAACTCTTCTTATTATGTCAGATTGAATGGGATGTGACTGCTGTCTTTGTGTAGCATCGTCCATACCAACAACACACAATGATTCTATAAACAGGTGTGTAACCAGGTGTGTTAATATAACCAGGTGTGGCTGGAGCCGTTTAAAGACGAGCAGCCGGAGAATGTGAAGGAAGACAAGAAGGACAAGAAGATCGTGTTCAACGGCTTCCTGCTCTTCCCCACCGGGAAGTGATGTCACAACGCCATGCAGTGACCTCGTCACAACGCCACGCAGTGACCTCGTCACATGAGCTGTCCCAGGAACCAACCGTTACTAACACTGTTCTATACTGATCTATACTTTTCTATACTGATCTATACTGTTCCAAACAGTTCTATACTTTTCTATGCTGATCATCTATACTGATCTATACTGTTCTATACTGATCTACACTTTTCTATTCTGTTCTATACTGATCTACACTTTTCTATACTGTTCTATACTGTTCTATACTGATATATATACTGTTCTATACTGTTCTATACTGTTCTATACTGATATATATACTGTTCTATACTGTTCTATACTGATCTATACTGATATATATACTGTTCTATACTGATCTATACTGTTCTATACTGATATATATACGGTTCTATACTGTTCTATACTGTTCTATACTGTTCTATGCTGATATATATACTGTTCTATACTGATATATACTGTTCTATACTGATATATATACTGTTCTATACTGATATATATACTGTTCTATACTGATATATATACTGTTCTATATTGTTCTATGCTGATATATATACTGTTCTATACTGATATATATACTGTTCTATACTGTTCTATGCTGATATACTGTTCTATACTGTTCTATACTGTTCTATATTGTTCTATACTGTTCTATGCTGATATACTGTTCTATACTGTTCTATACTGTTCTATACTGTTCTATGCTGATATACTGTTCTATACTGTTCTATACTGATCTATACTGATATATATACTGTTCTATACTGATCTATACTGTTCTATACTGATATATATACGGTTCTATACTGTTCTATATGTTCTATACTGTTCTATGCTGATATATATACTGTTCTATACTGATATATACTGTTCTATACTGATATATATACTGTTCTATACTGATATATATACTGTTCTATACTGATATATATACTGTTCTATACTGTTCTATGCTGATATACTGTTCTATACTGTTCTATACTTTTCTATATTGTTCTATACTGTTCTATGCTGATATACTGTTCTATACTGTTCTATACTGTTCTATACTGTTCTATACTGATATATATACTGTTCTATACTGTTCTATACTGTTCTATACTGATATATATATACTGTTCTATATTGTTCTATGCTGATATATATACTGTTCTATACTGATATATATACTGTTCTATACTGATCTATACTGATATATATACTGTTCTATACTGATCTATACTGATCTATACTGATATATATATATATATATATACTGTTCTACACTGATACTGATACTAACCCTGCCCTGATATAAATACAGTGCCTAGTGAAAGTCACACACACCCCTTGCAGTCTCCAGATGTTGATGCCTTAAATCTAAAAAGGGATTACATGTTTTTCCTATTCCACATTTTAAAGAAATGATAGAACATTTTCCAAATGAATAATAAAAATACAATTTAAAACCAAGATGTCTTGATTGTGTATGTCTTCACATCCAAGAGTTAATACATACTGGAAGCACCTTTGGCAGCCATTACAGCTGTGAATCATGTTGAATAAGATTCTACCAACTTTTGCACAACTCTTAGGGCAACATACAGTGACGTCAGAGATGATTCATAACCGTTGATTTATTCCACATTTTCTTGTGTTACAGCTTGGATTCAAAATGGATTAAATATTATGACAAAGTGAAAACGTTTTTTTTTAAATTAATGTAGCACATTTATTGAAAATGAAATACAGAAATGTCGCAATGACATAAGTATTCACACCCCCGAGTCAATACTTTGTAGAATAACCTTTGGCAGTGATTACAGCTGTGAGTCTTTCTGGGTAAGTCTCTAAGAGCTTTCCACATCTGGATTGTGCAACATTTGCCCATTATTCTTATAAAATTCTTCAAGATCTGTCAAAGTGTTTTATTGATCATTGCTAGACAATCATTTTCAAGTAGATTTAAGTCAAAACTGTAACTCGGCCACTCAGGAACATTCACTATCTTTAGGTTATTGTCCTGCTGAAAGGTGAATTCATTTCCCAGGGTCTGTTGGAAAACAGACTGAACCAGGGTTCCCTCTAGGATTTGGCCTGTGCTTAGCTCCAGTCCGGTTCTTTTTTATAATGAAAAACTCCCTAGTCCTTAACGATGACAAGCATACCCATAACATAATGCAGCCACCACCATGCTTGAAAATATGGAGAGTGGTACTCAGTGATGTGTTGTATTGGATTTGCCCCAAACATAACACTTTCTATTCAGGACAAAAAGTTAATTTCTTCGCCACTTTTTTTGCAGTATTACATTAACATATGTAATAACATATTAATAAACATATTAATAACATATTAATAAAACAAACTCTGCAGGGATTTTTCTGCTGACCTACAATTGAGAAATGTATGAACTGAGTCAGAGGAATAAGGACCTTTGTTAACTTTCAGTAAAGTAATTTTGACTTCTGAATAAAACATATGAGCTAGTTTAATTTGACACTTAAAAAAAATAAAACTTCATAACTATGAATGCAAATGCCACATTACAGTAAGCCTAGCACTTAAGTAATTGTGACAATTTGGGTTGTTCAAATCAAGGCCAAAATAAAATAAAAAAATGACTGAACAATAGCAAAACTTCCCCACCTTGTTGTCAACAGGATGCATGTTTTGGAATATTTGTATTCTGTACAGGATTCCTTTTCATTCTGTCATTTAGGTTAGTATTGTGGAGTAACTACAATGTTGTTGATCCATCCTCAGTTTCCTCCTATCACAGCCATGTAACTGTTTTAAAGTCACCATTGGCCTCTTGGTGAAATCCCTGAGCTGTTTCCTTCCTCTTCGGCAACTGAGTTAGGAAGGACGCCTGTATCTTTGTAGTGACTGGGTGTATTGATACATTATCATCATCCAGAGTGTAATTAAGAATGTCGCTCAAAAGGATACTCAATGTCTGCTTCTTATTTTATTTTTGCCCCACAAATGATGGATGCTTTTCTTTGAGAGGCATTGGAAAACATCTCTGGTATTTGTGGTTGAATCTATGTTTGAAATTCAACTGAGGGACCTTACATATAATTGTAAAAAAGTAACGTCCTCTCACTCTCAACTGCGTTTATTTAAAACATTTTTTTTTTTTTTTTTTTTTTCACTACATCACCAGATTCCTGCCGCAAGCTCTGGACCATTACACCGGATCATCGCAGCTACAGATGATGTCGGAAGTTTATATACACCAAATACACCAAATACATTTAAACTCAGTTTTTCACAATTCCTGAAATTTAATCATAGTAACAATTCCCTATCTTAGGTCAGTTAGGATCACCACTTTATTTTAAGAATGTGAAATGTCAGAATAATAGTAGAGAGAATGATTTATTTCAGTTTTTATTTATTTCATCACATTCCCAGTGGGTCAGAAGTTTACATACACTCAATTAGTATTCGGTAGCATTGCCTTTAAATTGTTTAACTTGGGTCAAACGTTTCGGGTAGCCTTCCACAAGCTTCCCACAATAAGTTGGGTGAATTTTGGCCCATTCCTCCTGACAGAGCTGGTGTAACTGAGTCAGGTTTGTAGGCCTCCTTGCTCGCACACGCTTTTTTCAGTTCTGTCCACAAATGTTCTATATGATTGAGGTCAGGGCTTTGTGATGGCCACTCCAATACCTTGACTTTGTTGTCCTTAATGCATTTTGCCACAACTTTGGAAGTATGCTTGGGGTCATTGTCCATTTGGAAGACCCATTTGCGACCAAGCTTTAACTTCCTGATTGATGTCTTGAGATGTTGCTTCACGGTTGGGATGGTGTTCTTCGGCTTGCAAACCTCCCCCTTTTTCCTCCAAACATAACAATGCTCATTATGGCCAAACAGTTCTATTTTTTGTTTCATCAGACCAGAGGACATTTCCCCAAAAAGTACGATCTTTGTCCCCATGTGCAGTTGCAAACCAACTACAATACCTCTCCTGCCAATAGGCCTGGACCCTTTCTTGACATGGAGCCCCACTGATCCATCACGACTGGCCTGCTATTCGGCTGATGTGCTCTCAACCGGCCTCTGCGTCGTGGATGTTGGTGAAGATTCATCTGCTACCCCCAGCCCGCTAGCTTCCTGAACGCCGTGTCTCCCGCTCGCCTAGCGTAGTAATCGACTACCCAACGGCTCCCTGTTTCATCCATTACTGCTCATTGGACCCTAATCACTCGGCTACACAGCTGATGCCTGCTGGACTGTTCATTAACCCGGTACTTCATTTTGTTTATCCGTCGGCTCCAGCCTCGAACTCAGGCCCTGTGTGTAGCTAACTGACCCTCTCTGCCCATTCATCGCCATTGACCCGTTGTTGTGGTCTTAGCTGTTTACCTGTTGTTGTCTCACCCGTTGTCTTAGCTCTCCCAATCAACACCTGTGATTGCTTTATGCCTCTCTCTAATGTCAATATGCCTTGTATACTGTTGTTTAGGGCAGCTCTCATTGTTTTATTTTACTGCGGAGCCCCTAGTCCTGCTCAACATGCCTCAGGTAGGCCCTTTGTCCCACCCCCACACATGCGGAGACCGCACCTAGCTTAGATGCAACCTCTCTCATCGTCACTCAATGCCTTTGTTTACCTCCACTGTACTCTCACCCCACCATACCCCTGTCTGTACATTATGCCCTGAATCTATCTTACCACGCCCAGAAATCTGCTCCTTTTATTCTCTGTTCCCAAAGCACTAGACGACCAGTTCTTATAGCCTTTAGCCGTACCCTCATCCTACTCCTCCTCTGTTCCTCTAGTGATGTGGAGGTTAACCCAGGCCCTGTGTGTCCCCAGGCTTGACTTCTGAAACCGTAAAAGCCTTGGGTTCATGCATGTTAACATTAGAAGCCTACTCCCTAAGTTTGTTTTACTCACTGCTTTAGCACACTCCGCCAACCCTGATGTCCTAGCCATGTCTGAATCCTGGCTTAGGAAGGCCACCAAAACTTCTGAAATTTCCATCCACCAACTACAACATTTTTAGTCAAGATAGAACTGCTAAAGGGGGCGGAATTGCAATCTACTGTAGAGAGAGCCTGCAGAGTTCTGTCATACTATCTGTCATACTATCCAGGTCTATGCCCAAACAGTTCGAGCTTCTACTTTTAAAGATCCATCTCTGCAGAAATAAGTCCCTCACTGTTGCTGCTTGTTATAGACCCCCCACAGCTCCCAGCTGTGCCCTGGACACCATATATGAATTGATTGCCCCCCATCTATCGTCAGAGTTCGTACTGATAGGTGACCTAAATTGGGATATGCTTAACACCCCGGCCGTCCTACAATCTAAGCTAGATGCTCTCAATCTCACACAAAAGATCAAGGAACCTACCAGGTACAACCCCAAATCCGTAAATTTGGGCACCCTCATAGATATCATTCCTCTATTCCTAAAATTATCCGCCGCCATTGTTGCAACCTCTATTACTAGTCTGTTCATCCTCTCTCTCGTATCGTCTAAGATTCCTAAAGATTGGAAAGCTGCCGCGGTCATCCCCCTCTTCAAAGCAGGAGACACTCTAGACCCAAACTGTTACAGACCTATATCCATCCTGCCCTGTACTTTCTAAAGTCTTCAAAAGCCAAGTTAACAAACAGATCACCGACCATTTCGAATCCCACCGTACATTCTCCGCTACGCAATCCGGTTCCGAGCTGGTCATGGGTGCACCTCAGCCACGCTCAAGGTCCTAAACGACATCATAACCGCCATCGATAAAGACAGTACTGTGCAGCCGTCTTCATCGACCTGGCCAAGGCTTTCGACTCTGTCAATCACCGTACTCATATCGGCAGACTCAACAGCCTTAGTTTCTCTAATGACTGCCTCGCCTGGTTCACCAACTACTTCTCAGATAGAGTTGAGTGTGTCAAATCGGAGGGCCTGTTGTCCGGACCTCTGGCAGTCTCTATGGGGGTGCCACAGGGTTCAATTCTCGGGCCGACTCTTTTCTCTGTATATATCAATGATGTCGCTCTTGCTGCGGGTGATTCTTTGATCCACCTCTACGTAGACGACACCATTTTGTATACATCTGGCCCTTCTTTGGACACTGTGTTAAAAAACCTCCAAACGAGCTTCAACACTTCACTTCAATACCATACAACACTCCCTCCGTGGCCTCCAACTGCTATTAAATGCTAGTAAAACTAAATGCATGCTCTTCAACCGATCGCTGCCCGCACCCGCCCACCCACCTAGCATCACTACTCTGGACAATTCTGACTTAGAATATGTGGACTATAAATACCTAGGTGTCTGGTTAGACTGTAAACTCTCCTTCCAGACTCATATTAAGCATCTCCAATCCAAAATTAAATCTAGAATCGGCTTCCAATTTCGCAACAAAGCATCCTTCACTCATGCTGGCAAACATACCCTCGCAAAACTGACTATCCTGCCGATCCTTGACTTCGGCGATGTCATTTACAAAATAGCTTACAATACTCTACTCAGCAAATTGGATGCAGTCTATCAGAGTGCCATCCGTTTTGTCACCAAAGCCCCATATACTACCCACCACTGCGACCTGTTTGCTCTCGTTGGCTGGTCCTCGCTACATATCCATCGCCAAACCCACTGGCTCCAGGTTAAGTCTTTGCTAAGTAAAGCCCCACCTTATCTCAGCTCACTGGTCACCATAGCAACACCCACCCGTAGCACGCACTCCAGCAGGTATATCTCACTGGTCATTCCCAACTTAACAAGATTCAACAACTGAGACATAAACTGAACAAGTTCCACAGACATGTGACTAACAGAAATTGAATAATGTGTCCCTGAACAACGGGGGGGTCAAAATCAAAAGTAACAGTCGCAGCCACCAGCTGCGTTAAGTACTGCAGTGCATCTTCTCCTCATGGACTGCACCAGATTTGCCAGTTCTTGCTGTGAGATGTTACCCCACTCTTCCACCAAGGCACCTGCAAATTCCCGGACATTTCTGGGGGGAATGGCCCTAGCCCTCACCCTCCGATCCAACAGGTCCCAGATGTGCTCAATGGGATTGAGATCCGGGCTCTTCGCTGGCCATGGCAGAACACTGACATTCCTGTCTTGCAGGAAATCACACACAGAATGAGCAGTATGGCTGGTGGCATTGTCATGCTGGAGGGTCATGTCAGGATGAGCCTGCAGGAAGGGTACCACATGAGGGAGGAGGATGTCTTCCCCGTGACGCACAGCATTGAGATTGCCTGTAATGACAACAAGCTCAGTCCGATGATGCTGTGACACACCACCCCAGACCATGACGGACCCTCCACCTCCAAATCGATCCCGCTCCAGAGTACATGCCTCGGTGTAACGCTCATTCCTTCGACAATAAACGCGAATTCGACCATCACCCCTGGTGAGACAAAACCACAACTCATCAGTGAAGAGCACTTTTTGCCAGTCCTGTCTGGTCCAGTGACAGTGGGTATGTGCCCATAGGCGACGTTGTTGCCGGTGATGTCTGGTGAGGACCTGCCTTACAACAGGCCTACAAGCCCTCAGTCCAGCCTCTCTCAGCCTATTGCGGACCATCTGAGTACTGATGGAGGGATTGTGCGTTCCTGGTGTATCTCGGGCAGTTGTTGCCGCCGTCCTGTACCTGCCCCGCAGGTGTGATGTTCGGATGTACCGATCATGTGCAGGTGTTGTTACACGTGGTCTGCCACTGCGAGGATGATCCGCTGTCCGTCCCTTCTCCCTGTAGTGCTGTCTTAGGCGTCTCACAGTACGGATATTGTAATTTATTGCCCTGGCCACATCTGCAGTCCTCATGCCTCCTTGCAGCATGCCTAAGGCACGTTCACGCAGATGAGCAGGGACCCTGGGCATCTTTCTTTTGGTGTTTTTTTCAGAGTCAGTAGAAAGGCCTCTTTAGTGTCCTAAGTTTTCATAACTGTGACCTTAATTGCCTACCGTCTGTAAGCTGTTAGTGTCTTAACGAGATACAACCATCCCAGCTCTGCAGATTTTGCTGCGAAGAGACAGAATCATTAGATCATTTGTTTTGGTACTGTCCATATGTAACTTGTTTTTGGTCGAAGGTGTTATGCTGGTGAATGAGGACCCAAAAGCGACGTAATAGAAACAGAGTCTTTATTCCAGTATTAAACAAATAATGATTCTCCTGGATATATCGATGGTAAATCCAAAACAGGAAACTGAAATCCTCTCGTCAGTAGAGAGGAACGACTGGAGACGCGACCACAGACTGCAGGTCGCTTCAGGAAGGCACAGGCCGTAGCTGATATAGACACCTGCTCACACGCAGCATCTGAAGAAGGCAAAAACACGACAGGGCGGAACAAGGACAGAACAGCAAACATCAAACGAGAATCCGACAAGGACAGAAGCGGAAAACAGAGGGAGAAATAGGTACTCTAATCAGAGGGCACAATAGGGGACAGGTGTGAAAGAGTAAATGAGGTCGTTAGGAGAATGAGAAACAGCTGGGAGCAGGAACGGAACGATAGAGAGAGAGAGCGGGAGAGGGAGAGAGGGAGGAGGAGAGAGAGGGATAGAAAGAGGGAAAGAACCTAATAAGACCAGCAGAGGGAAGCACAGGGACAAGACATGATAATCAATGACAAAACATGACAGTACCCCCCCACTCACCGAGCGCCTCCTGGCGCACTCGAGGAGGAACCCTGGCGGCAACGAAGGAAATCATCAATCAACGAACGGTCCAGCACGTCCCGAGATGGAACCCAACTCCTCTCCTCAGGACCGTAACCCTCCCAATCCACTAAGTACTGGTGACCACGTCCCCGAGAACGCATGTCCATGATCTTCCGTACCTTGTAAATAGGTGCGCCCTCGACAAGGACGGGGGGGGGGGAGGGAAGACGAACGGGAGCGCGAAGAAAAGGCTTGACACAGGAGACATGGAAGACAGGGTGGACGCGACGAAGATGTCGCGGAAGAAGCAGTCGCACGGCGACAGGATTGACGACCTGAGAGACACGAAACGGACCAATGAACCGCGGAGTCAACTTGCGAGAAGCTGTCGTAAGGGGAAGGTTACGAGTGGAAAGCCACACTCTCTGACCGCGACAATACCTAGGACTCTTAATCCTACGTTTATTGGCGGCTCTCACAGTCTGCGCCCTGTAACGGCAAAGTGCAGACCTGACCCTCCTCCAGGTGCGCTCACAACGTTGGACAAAAGCCTGAGCGGAGGGAACGCTGGACTCGGCGAGCTGGGACGAGAACAGAGGAGGCTGGTACCCAAGACTACTCTGAAACGGAGATAGCCCGGTAGCAGACGAAGGAAGCGAGTTGTGAGCGTACTCAGCCCAGGGGAGCTGTTCTGCCCAAGACGCAGGGTTTCGAAACGAAAGGCTGCGTAATATGCGACCAATCGACTGATTGGCCCTTTCTGCTTGACCGTTAGACTGGGGATGAAACCCGGAAGAGAGACTGACGGAAGCACCAATCAAACGACAGAACTCCCTCCAAAACTGTGACGTGAATTGCGGGCCTCTGTCTGAAACGGCGTCTAACGGGAGACCATGAATTCTGAACACATTCTCAATGATGATTTGTGCCGTCTCCTTAGCGGAAGGAAGCTTAGCGAGGGGAATGAAATGTGCCGCCTTAGAGAACCTATCGATAACCGTAAGAATCACAGTCTTCCCCGCAGACGAAGGCAGACCGGTAATAAAGTCTAAGGCGATGTGAGACCATGGTCGAGAAGGAATGGGAAGCGGTCTGAGACGACCGGCAGGAGGAGAGTTACCTGACTTAGTCTGCGCGCAGTCTGAACAAGCAGCCACGAAACGGCGCGTGTCACGCTCCTGAGTAGGCCACCAAAACCGCTGGCGAATAGAAGCAAGCGTACCCCGAACGCCGGGGTGGCCAGCTAACTTGGCAGAGTGAGCCCACTGAAGAACAGCCAGACGAGTAGAGACAGGAACGAACAGAAGGTTACTAGGACAAGCGCGCGGCGACGCAGTGTGAGTGAGTGCTTGCTTTACCTGTCTCTCAATTCCCCAGACAGTCAACCCGACAACACGCCCTTCAGGGAGAATCCCCTCGGGGTCGGTAGAAGCCACAGAAGAACTAAAGAGACGGGATAAGGCATCAGGCTTGGTGTTCTTATTTCCCGGGCGATAGGAAATCACGAACTCGAAACGAGCGAAAAACAACGCCCAACGAGCTTGACGTGCATTAAGTCGTTTGGCAGAACGGATGTACTCAAGGTTCTTATGGTCAGTCCAAACGACAAAAGGGACGGTCGCCCCCTCCAACCACTGTCGCCATTCGCCTATGGCTAAGCGGATGGCGAGCAGTTCGCGGTTACCCACATCATAGTTGCGTTCCGATGGCGACAGGCGATGAGAAAAGTAAGCGCAAGGATGAACCTTATCGTCAGAATGGAAGCGCTGGGACAGAATGGCTCCCACGCCCACCTCTGAAGCGTCAACCTCGACAATGAATTGTTTAGTGACGTCAGGAGTAACAAGGATAGGAGCGGATGTAAAACGCTTCTTGAGGAGATCAAAAGCTCCCTGGGCGGAACCGGACCACTTAAAGCAAGTCTTGACAGAAGTCAGCGCTGTGAGAGGGGCAGCCACTTGACCGAAATTACGAATGAAACGCCGATAGAAATTAGCGAAACCGAGAAAGCGCTGCAACTCGACACGTGACTTAGGAACGGGCCAATCGCTGACAGCCTGGACCTTAGCGGGATCCATCTGAATGCCTTCAGCGGAAATCACAGAACCGAGAAATGTGACAGAGGAGACATGAAAGGCGCACTTCTCAGCCTTCACGTAGAGACAATTCTCTAAAAGGCGCTGGAGTACACGTCGAACGTGCTGAACATGAATCTCGAGTGACGGTGAAAAAATCAGGATATCGTCAAGATAAACGAAAACAAAGATGTTCAGCATGTCTCTCAGTACATCATTAACTAATGCCTGAAAGACAGCTGGAGCATTAGCGAGACCGAACGGCAGAACCCGGTATTCAAAATGCCCTAACGGAGTGTTAAACGCCGTTTTCCACTCGTCCCCCTCTCTGATGCGCACGAGATGGTAAGCGTTACGAAGGTCCAACTTAGTAAAGAACCTGGCTCCCTGCAGAATCTCGAAGGCTGACGACATAAGGGGAAGCGGATAACGATTCTTAACCGTTATGTCATTCAGCCCTCGATAATCCACGCAGGGGCGCAGAGTACCGTCCTTCTTCTTAACAAAAAAAAACCCCGCTCCGGCGGGAGAGGAAGAAGGCACCACGGTACCGGCGTCGAGAGAAACAGACAGATAATCCTCGAGAGCCTTACGTTCGGGAGCCGACAGAGAGTATAGTCTACCCCGAGGAGGAGTGGTCCCCGGAAGGAGATCAATACAACAATCATACGACCGGTGAGGAGGAAGAGAGTTGGCTCTGGACCGACTGAAGACCGTGCGCAGATCATGATATTCCTCCGGCACTCCTGTCAAATCACCAGGTTCCTCCTGAGTAGAGGGGACAGAAGAAACAGGAGGGATAGCAGACATTAAACACTTCACATGACAAGAAACGTTCCAGGATAGGATAGAATTACTAGACCAATTAATAGAAGGATTATGACATACTAGCCAGGGATGACCCAAAACAACAGGTGTAAAAGGTGAACGAAAAATCAAAAAGGAAATGGTCTCACTGTGGTTACCAGATACTGTGAGGGTTAAAGGTAGTGTCTCACATCTGATACTGGGGAGAAGACTACCATCTAAGGCGAACATGGGCGTGGGCTTCCCTAACTGTCTGAGAGGAATGTCATGTTTCCGAGCCCATGCTTCGTCCATAAAACAACCCTCAGCCCCTGAGTCTATCAAGGCACTGCAGGAAGCAGCCGAACCGGTCCAGCGTAGATGGACCGACAAGGTAGTACAGGATCTTGATGGAGAGACCTGAGTAGTAGCGCTCACCAGTAGCCCTCCGCTTACTGGTGAGCTCTGGCTTTTACTGGACATGACATGACAAAATGTCCAGCAGAACCGCAATAGAGGCAAAGACGGTTGGTGATTCTCCGTTCCCTCTCCTTAGTCGAGATGCGAATACCTCCCAGCTGCATGGGCTCAGTCTCTGAGCCGGTGGGAGGAGATGGTTGAGATGCGGAGAGGGGAAACACCGTTAACGCGAGCTCTCTTCCACGAGCTCGGTGACGAAGATCTACCCGTCGTTCTATGCGGATGGCGAGTGCAATCAAAGAGTCCACGCTGGAAGGAACCTCCCGGGAGAGAATCTCATCCTTAACCTCAGTGTGGAGTCCCTCCAGAAAACGAGCGAGCAACGCCGGCTCGTTCCAGTCACTGGATGCAGCAAGAGTGCGAAACTCTATAGAGTAATCCGTTATGGATCGATCACCTTGACATAGGGAAGCCAGGGCCCTGGAAGCCTCCTTCCCAAAAACTGAACGATCAAAAACCCGTATCATCTCCTCTTTAAAGTTCTGATAAACGTTAGAACACTCAGCCCTTGCCTCCCAGATAGCTGTGCCCCACTCCCGAGCCCGACCAGTAAGGAGTGATATGACGTAAGCGATCCGAGCTCTCTCTCTAGAGTATGTGTTGGGCTGGAGAGAGAACACAATATCACACTGGATGAGAAAGGAGCGACACTCAGTGGGCTGCCCAGAGTAACATGGTGGGTTATTAACCCTAGGTTCCGGAGACTCGGAAGACCAGGAAGTAGCTGGTGGCACGAGACGAAGACTCTGAAACTGTCCTGAGAGATCGGAGACCTGAGCGGCCAGGTTCTCAACGGCATGACGAGCAGCAAACAATTCCTGCTCGTGTCTGCCGAGCATTGCTCCCTGGAACTCGACAGCAGTGTTGCGAGAATCCGTAGTCGCTGGGTCCATTCTTGGTCGGATTCTTCTGTTATGCTGGTGAATGAGGACCCAAAAGCGACGTAATAGAAACAGAGTCTTTATTCCAGTATTAAACAAATAATGATTCTCCTGGATATATCGATGGTAAATCCAAAACAGGAAACTGAAATCCTCTCGTCAGTAGAGAGGAACGACTGGAGACGCGACCACAGACTGCAGGTCGCTTCAGGAAGGCACAGGCCGTAGCTGACATAGACACCTGCTCACACGCAGCATCTGAAGAAGGCAAAAACACGACAGGGCGGAACAAGGACAGAACAGCAAACATCAAACGAGAATCCGACAAGGACAGAAGCGGAAAACAGAGGGAGAAATAGGTACTCTAATCAGAGGGCAAAATAGGGGACAGGTGTGAAAGAGTAAATGAGGTCGTTAGGAGAATGAGAAACAGCTGGGAGCAGGAACGGAACGATAGAGAGAGAGAGCGGGAGAGGGAGAGAGGGAGGAGGAGAGAGAGGGATAGAAAGAGGGAAAGAACCTAATAAGACCAGCAGAGGGAAGCACAGGGACAAGACATGATAATCAATGACAAAACATGACAGAAGGTCCAGGAATGGCTGAATTTCAACATTTACCTGGAGCTAACTCTGCAAATAGCACTGCTGGGTGATTTGAAAACCTAGTCAATCTAGTCAATCGATCAATAATATAATAATACTCTTAGCAAAAATTTTTATCTTTCATTTATAATCTGTAGAAACTATGAGAATAGAAAGGTTCAGAACTTTTGTGAAGCATCACAGCACATAAAAATATATGGCCAATACAAATCAAACTGGATGGTGTTCAGAGATAGATGGGAGGGGTTGGGTGGAGCTGAAGGATGGGACTTAAAACAACAAGATAACTAATGTAAAATATAAATATATAAAATGGAAGTAGAAGCCATTAGTTGTCTCCAATTAGGGGAGGGGTGGTAGGGAACATAATAAAGGAAAATATATTTACAAAAAATTGGTGGGGGGATTGGGGGGATTGGAAATGGTGCATTACATTGATGGAAGCTACAATCTTTCTACAATGTTACAGTTAATAAAGAAAAAGAAAGCAAAACCTCGGTGAGAAACCACAGTCACACGTTGCTCCTTTCATAGTTCTATTGATCCTGTATTGATCCTGTATTGACCCTGTCATCAGCATCATGTTATGGGTATGACTGCCAGGGACCAGGGTGTTTGTCAGGATCTACAAATATGAAAGGAGCAAAGTTAGAGGAAGACCTGCCTCAGTCTTCTGAAACCCTAATGGAGTTGTATTTTTCACACACACACACACACACACACACACACACACACACACACACACACACACACACACACACACACACACACACACACACACACACACACACACACACACACACACACACACACACACACACACACACACACACACACACACACACACACACACACACACACACACACACACACACACACACACACACACAAACACGTACACACACACACACACGTGACCATGGCCCTGGAGATGTGAAACCTGCTGAGGATGCAGATGTGACCAAAGGTTCCGCTTTGGTTCCAGTTCCTGGAGGACATAACACCTCCCCCCCCCCCTCTCTCTCTCTCTCTCTCTCTCTCTCTCTCTCTCTCTCTCTCTCTCTGTCTCTCTCTCTCTCTGTCTCTCTCTCTCTGTCTCTCTCTCTCTCTGTCTCTCTCTCTCTCTCTCTCTCTCTCTCTCTCTCTCTCTCTCTCTCTCTCTCTCTCTCTCTCTCTCTCTCTCTCTCTCTATCTCTCTCTCTCTCACTCTCTCTCCGTCTGTCTCCTCATACTACAATCACACGCATACAGTATTGTACAATATTGTGCATCTTCTCTACTGCAGGTAAGTCTGTTTTATTTGACATATAACCAGATATAACCTGTGATAATATATTAACTTCTGTCCTCTGCTGCTGTAGTTTGTGTCAGAACAGTTGAACTGAACTTGTTTATAAAGTTGTTAAATCAGCATGACTTTCTGTCTTTGGATATACACAGGTTTTTGTGTTGTAGACATAATTAAAACAAACAGATTTCAGCTGATGTTGATCGTTTTATCTCTCCTCTCCTCTCTCTACTTTTCTCCTGTCCCGTCTCTTCTTCCTCTCAACTCTCTACGCTTTCCTCTCTCCTCTCTTTTCCAGGTCTCTCTTCAGTGGTTGCTATGGTCTGTTTTTGCATTGCTATGGGAGCTATGCTCTCATTGGCTCTGCCTGACCTGGTTACCATGGAGACGTGTACATCGGCGGGGACGCCTGGACTGCATGGTTTCCCAGGGTTACCAGGAAGGGACGGACGAGATGGAGAGACGGGGGAGAAGGGAGTGCCAGGTACACCCCCCCCCCCACCAGGTACATTCCAGGGTACATGATCACATCTCAAAACGTTCCCTCTTCTGTCCAGGTGTTGTATCTGGACCAGGCCAGAGACCAGAGGGGGGCCAGAAGGGGGAGCCGGGTGTGAAGGGAGCAGTTGGGAAGCTGGGTCGTAGCGGTGTGAGAGGAGATAAGGGATCCCCAGGGCCAGAGGGACCCCAGGGAGAGCCAGGGGAGTCGGGCTCGGCAGGGTCTCTGCTCCATTCTGCCTTCAGCGTGGCCAGAGGCACCGCCAGCCCTCCAGAGAAGGCCAGCCCCATCAGATTTACCTCGGTCATCACTGATGTTAACAAGGACTACAACACAGAGACGGGACGCTTCAGGTAACGCCGGGCTACACGACTTTTCTAAATTCTAACATTGCTGAGGCTCTCACAACGATCCTGTAGTTTTGTCTTGCCAACGTACGTAGGTCTTCTCTTGGTTCTGACGATTCTCGATACCAAGCTCTTAACGTAGCTAGAACGAGCTGTGACGAGTCAGACATTCACGCTTGCCATACAAAGTTGAAATATCTAGCCAATACATTTTGAATTGAATATCATTGCTTGTGAATATCAGAGTTGTAACCATTTGACACATTGGCTAAAGCAAATACCAACCCATAGTACTCATGTCTCCACATTCTGGGTGATGACGGCATCATCTCACTGGCTTCTCTTCTGAGCTCTCATTGGCTATTGCTGGACACTGTTCTCAAAACGTGTCATCACATATATCACACTACAAGAGCATTGCAGATTTTATGCCGATAAAATCAAAACATTTGAACATTTTGGGCCGTCTGGGAGGGAATCTCTTAGCCCTCAGATAACATCTCTGACCTGCTCTGTGCTGTCTGTATGCCCGAGTAGGCAACAACATTGGGATTTTGTCTCTGATCTTAAAAATGTCTCTAGGAAAGTTAAATCAGGGCCAGAATCATGTCGTGTACGCCTTGTCCGACTGTCTGAGATATCCTTTCAATGCTGAGAGCCCGTACCGCAGCATTTAATGTCAGCAGAATGAACCCCGGGGACTCAGTCGCTCGCGACGTGTACAAGGCAAGCAGGTACGAGCTCCGCAAATCCAATAGGGCTGCAAAAAAGACAATAGACTCAAACTTGAATTGATGTTCGACAACTCAGACTTGCGACACGTGGCAAGGACTACAGACTATAACAGACTGCAAAGATAAATCGAGCTGTGTGGTGCCCACCGAAGCCTCCCCCCCAGACGAGTTTAACACATTCTATGCTCGCTTCGAGGCAGACAATACCGAGCCGTCCAGGAAGACTCTCGCTGCTCCAGACAACCAGGTGCATTCCCTCTCCGTGACTGACGTGAGGAAAACTCTCAAAAGAGTGAATACTCACAAAGCTGCCGGCTCAGATGACATCTCTGGCCGCGTCCTCAGATTGTGTGCTGACCAGCTGGCTGGCGTCTTCTCGGACATCTTCAACCTTTCCCTGTCCCAGGCTGTAGTCCCCACTTGCTTCAAGGAGACACTCCCTGTCACGCTGACCTGGTCGTCATGAAGTTCTTCGAGAGGCTGGTCATAGCCCACATCAAGGCCAGCGTGCCAGGCACACTGGACACACTAGTGAGGAGGGAACCCGATCCACATCAACGGCAGTAGAGAGAGTCAGCAGTTTGAAGTTCCTCGGCGTCCACATCACCGAGGACACGACATGGACCAACAACACCACCACTCTGGTCAAGAGGGGGCAACAGCGTCTCTAGTTCTTAAGGCGGTGAAGATATTCTGCACGCCGCACGAGGTCCTCTCCAAATACTACCGCTGCACCATCGAGAGCATCCGGACCAGTTGCATCACAGCCTGGTACAGGAATTGCGCCGTCCACAATTGCAAGGCCCTTCAGTGGGTGGTGAAGACCATGCTCCCACACATCCAGGACAACTACTTGACACGGTGCCCGAGGAAGGCACCCAGCACCATCAAGGACCCCGCACACCCCAGCCAAAAGCTGTTCTCTCCCTTACCGTTGGGCAGACGGTATCGGAGCATGAGGTCTGATACCAAAAGGCTCACAGACAGTTTCTATCTACAAGCCATCAGACTGCTGAACACTTAATCTGGACTGACCACCTGCTCTGATTCTCCACACCTTAGCACACACCCACACACCCACACATATATCCATTCATCCACACAGACACAGGTATCAAATCAAATCAAATCAAATGTATTTATTTAGCCCTTCTTACATCAGCTGATATCTCAAAGTGCTGTACAGAAACCCGGCCTAAAACCCCAAACAGCAAGCAATGCAGGTGTAGAAGCACGGTGGCTAGGCTAAAAACTCCCTAGAAAGGCCAAAACCTAGGAAGAAACCTAGAGAGGAACCAGGTTATGAGGGGTGGCCAGTCCTCTTCTGGCTGTGCCAGTGCTAGTCAGCCAGTCAGTCAGTCAGTCAATCAGCTAGTCAGCCAGTCAGCTAGTCAGTCAGTCAGCAAGTCAGTCAATCAGCTAGTCAGTCAGTCAGCAAGTCAGTCAGTCAGTTGTCAGCCAATCAGCTAGTCAGTCAGTCAGAAAGTCAGTCAGTCAGCTAGCCAGTCAGTCTGTCAGCCAGTCAGTCAGTCAGCCAGCTAGTCAGCCAATCAGCTAGTCAGTCAGTACGTCAGCTACTCAGTCAGTCAGTCAGCTAGCCAGTCAGTCAGTCAGTCAGCCAGCTAGTCAGTCAGCTAGTCAGTCAGTCAGTCAGTCAGCCAGCTAGTCAGTCAGCCAGTCAGCCAGTCAGTCAGCTAGTCAGTCAGTACGTCAGCTACTCAGTCAGTCAGTCAGTCAGCCAGCTAGTCAGTCAGCTAGTCAGTCAGTCAGTCAGTCAGCCAGCTAGTCAGTCAGCTAGCCAGTCAGTCAGTCAGTCAGTCAGTCAGCTAGTCAGTCAGACAGTCAGTCAGTCAGTCAGTCAGCTAGTCAGTCTGTCAGCTAGTCAGTCAGCTAGTCAGTCAGTCAGCCAGTCAGTCAGTACGTCAGCTACTCAGTCAGTCAGTCAGCCAGCTAGTCAGTCAGCTAGTCAGTCAGTCAGTCAGCCAGCTAGTCAGTCAGCCAGTCAGTCAGCTATTCAGTCAGTCAGTCAGCCAGTCAGTCAGCCAGTCAGCCAGCTAGTCAGTCAGCTAGTCAGTCAGTCAGTCAGTCAGCCAGCTAGTCAGTCAGCCAGTCAGTCAGCTAGTCAGTCAGTCAGTCAGCCAGTCAGTCAGCCAGTCAGCTAGTCAGTCAGTCAGTCAGCTAGTCAGACAGTCAGTCAGCCAGTCAGTCAGCTAGCCAGCCAGTCAGTCAGCCAGTCAGCCAGTCAGTCAGTCAGCTAGCCAGCTAGTCAGCCAGTCAGTCAGTCAGCCAGTCAGTCAGCTAGTCAGTCAGTCAGTCAGTCAGCTAGTCAGTCAGTCAGTCAGTCAGTCAACTAGTCAGTCAGTCAGCTAGTCAGTCAGTCAGTCAGTCAGCTAGCCAGCCAGTCAGTCAGTCAGCTAGTCAGTCAGTCAGCTAGTCAGCCAGTCAGTCAGCTAGCCAGCCAGTCAGTCAGTCAGCCAGTCAGTCAGCTAGTCAGTCAGTCAGCTAGTCAGTCAGTCAGCTAGCCAGCCAGCCAGTCAGTCAGCTAGTCAGTCAGTCAGCTAGTCAGTCAGTCAGCTAGTCAGTCAGTCAGCTAGTCAGCCAGTCAGTCAGCTAGTCAGTCAGTCAGCTAGTCAGTCAGTCAGCTAGTCAGTCAGTCAGCTAGTAAGCCAGTCAGTCAACCAGTCAGCCAGCCAGCCAGTCAGTCAGTCAGTCAGCTAGTCAGTCAGTCAGCTAGTCAGCCAGTCAGTCAGCTAGCCAGCCAGTCAGTCAGTCAGCCAGTCAGTCAGCTAGCCAGCCAGTCGGCTAGTCAGTCAGTCAGCTAGTCAGCCAGTCAGTCAGCTAGCCAGCCAGTCAGTCAGTCAGTCAGCCAGTCAGTCAGCTAGTCAGTCAATCAGCTAGTCAGCCAGTCAGCTAGTCAGTCAGTCAGCAAGTCAGTCAATCAGCTAGTCAGTCAGTCAGCAAGTCAGTCAGTCAGTTGTCAGCCAATCAGCTAGTCAGTCAGTCAGAAAGTCAGTCAGTCAGCTAGCCAGTCAGTCTGTCAGCCAGTCAGTCAGTCAGCCAGCTAGTCAGCCAATCAGCTAGTCAGTCAGTACGTCAGCTACTCAGTCAGTCAGTCAGCTAGCCAGTCAGTCAGTCAGTCAGCCAGCTAGTCAGTCAGCTAGTCAGTCAGTCAGTCAGTCAGCCAGCTAGTCAGTCAGCCAGTCAGCCAGTCAGTCAGCTAGTCAGTCAGTACGTCAGCTACTCAGTCAGTCAGTCAGTCAGTCAGCCAGCTAGTCAGTCAGCTAGTCAGTCAGTCAGTCAGTCAGCCAGCTAGTCAGTCAGCTAGCCAGTCAGTCAGTCAGTCAGTCAGTCAGCTAGTCAGTCAGACAGTCAGTCAGTCAGTCAGTCAGCTAGTCAGTCTGTCAGCTAGTCAGTCAGCTAGTCAGTCAGTCAGCCAGTCAGTCAGTACGTCAGCTACTCAGTCAGTCAGTCAGCCAGCTAGTCAGTCAGCTAGTCAGTCAGTCAGTCAGTCAGCCAGCTAGTCAGTCAGCCAGTCAGTCAGCTAGTCAGTCAGTCAGTCAGCCAGTCAGTCAGCCAGTCAGCCAGCTAGTCAGTCAGCTAGTCAGTCAGTCAGTCAGTCAGCCAGCTAGTCAGTCAGCCAGTCAGTCAGCTAGTCAGTCAGTCAGCCAGTCAGTCAGCCAGTCAGCTAGTCAGTCAGTCAGTCAGCTAGTCAGACAGTCAGTCAGCCAGTCAGTCAGCTAGCCAGCCAGTCAGTCAGCCAGTCAGCCAGTCAGTCAGTCAGTCAGCTAGCCAGCTAGTCAGCCAGTCAGTCAGTCAGCCAGTCAGTCAGCTAGTCAGTCAGTCAGTCAGTCAGCTAGTCAGTCAGTCAGTCAGTCAACTAGTCAGTCAGTCAGCTAGTCAGTCAGTCAGTCAGTCAGCTAGCCAGCCAGTCAGTCAGTCAGCTAGTCAGTCAGTCAGCTAGCCAGCCAGTCAGCTAGTCAGTCAGTCAGCTAGCCAGCCAGCCAGTCAGTCAGTCAGTCAGCTAGTCAGTCAGTCAGTCAGTCAGCTAGTCAGTCAGTCAGTCAGCCAGCTAGTAAGCCAGTCAGTCAACCAGTCAGTCAGCCAGCCAGCCAGTCAGTCAGTCAGTCAGCTAGTCAGTCAGTCAGCTAGTCAGCCAGTCAGTCAGCTAGCCAGCCAGTCAGTCAGTCAGCCAGTCAGTCAGCTAGTCAGTCAGTCAGCTAGTCAGTCAGTCAGCTAGTCAGTCAGTCAGCTAGCCAGCCAGCCAGTCAGTCAGCTAGTCAGTCAGTCAGCTAGTCAGTCAGTCAGCTAGTCAGTCAGTCAGCTAGTCAGCCAGTCAGTCAGCTAGTCAGTCAGTCAGCTAGTCAGTCAGTCAGCTAGTCAGTCAGTCAGCTAGTAAGCCAGTCAGTCAACCAGTCAGCCAGCCAGCCAGTCAGTCAGTCAGTCAGCTAGTCAGTCAGTCAGCTAGTCAGCCAGTCAGTCAGCTAGCCAGCCAGTCAGTCAGTCAGCCAGTCAGTCAGCTAGCCAGCCAGTCGGCTAGTCAGTCAGTCAGCTAGTCAGCCAGTCAGTCAGCTAGCCAGCCAGTCAGTCAGTCAGTCAGTCAGTCAGCCAGTCAGTCAGCTAGTCAGTCAGCTAGTCAGTCAGTCAGCTAGCCAGTCAGTCAGTCAGCCAGTCAGTCAGCTTGTCAGTCCGTTCGTCCATCCATCCATTCTCTCTCTGGCTGTAGGTGCCGCGTGCCGGGGACGTACTACTTTGTGTACCACGCGTCGTCTGAGGAGAGACTCTGTCTGGTGTTCAAACTGGATGGAACCAGTCTGGCCTCCTTCTGTGACCTGGTGTACGGGGGCACAAAGAGACAGGTACACACACACACACACACACACACACACACACACACACACACACACACACACACACACAATGTTAACCCTCTCTTCTCCTCTCCTCTCCTCTCCTCTTCCTCTCCTCTCCTTTCCTCTCCTCTCCTCTCCTCTCCTCTCCTCTCCTCTCCTCTCCTCTCCTCTCCTCTCCTCTCCTCTCCTCCCATCTTCCTTCCCTCTCCCGCTACCTCTTCCTCTCCTCTTTTCTCCTCCCCTCTCCTCTCCTCTCCTCCCCTCTCCCTCTCCTCCCCCTCTCCATCTCCTCCCCCTCCCCTCCCCTCTCCCTCTCCTCCCCCTCTACTCCCCTCTCCAGGTGAATTCGGGGGGTCTGGCTACGTACTTGAAGAAGGATCAGGAGGTGTGGTTAGAGACCAACGATTACAACGGCATGACGGGAAAACCTGAAGGGAACAGTCTCTTCTCTGGCTTCCTGCTCTACTCTCACTAACCTGAAGGGAACAGTCTCTTCTCTGGCTTCCTGCTCTACCCTCACTAACCTGAAGGGAACAGTCTCTTCTCTGGCTTCCTGCTCTACCCTCACTAACCTGAAGGGAACAGTCTCTTCTCTGGCTTCCTGCTCTACCCTCACTAACCTGAAGGGAACAGTCTCTTCTCTGGCTTCCTGCTCTACTCTCACTAACCTGAAGGGAACAGTCTCTTCTCTGGCTTCCTGCTCTACTCTCACTAACCTGAAGGGAACAGTCTCTTCTCTGGCTTCCTGCTCTACTCTCACTAACCTGAAGGGAACAGTCTCTCCTCTGGCTTCCTGCTCTACTCTCACTAACCTGAAGGGAACAGTCTCTTCTCTGGCTTCCTGCTCTACTCTCACTAACCTGAAGGGAACAGTCTCTTCTCTGGCTTCCTGCTCTACTCTCACTAACCTGAAGGGAACAGTCTCTTCTCTGGCTTCCTGCTCTACCCTCACTAACCTGAAGGGAACAGTCTCTTCTCTGGCTTCCTGCTCTACTCTCACTAACCTGAAGGGAACCGTCTCTTCTCTGGCTTCCTGCTCTACTCTCACTAACCTGAAGGGAACAGTCTCTACACTGGCTTCCTGCTCTACTCTCACTAACCTGAAGGGAACCGTCTCTTCTCTGGCTTCCTGCTCTACTCTCACTAACCTGAAGGGAACAGTCTCTACACTGGCTTCCTGCTCTACTCTCACTAACCTGAAGGGAACAGTCTCTACTCTGGCTTCCTGCTTTACCCTCACTAACCTGAAGGGAACAGTCTCTACTCTGGCTTCCTGCTCTACTCTCACTAACCTGAAGGGAACAGTCTCTACACTGGCTTCCTGCTCTACCCTCACTAACCTGAAGGGAACAGTCTCTTCTCTGGCTTCCTGCTCTACTCTCACTAACCTGAAGGGAACAGTCTCTTCTCTGGCTTCCTGCTCTACCCTCACTAACCTGAAGGGAACAGTCTCTCCTCTGGCTTCCTGCTCTACTCTCACTAACCTGAAGGGAACAGTCTCTTCTCTGGCTTCCTGCTCTACCCTCACTATATCTCTCTCTCTATCCCTCCATCTATCCATCCAATCAATCAATCAATCAATTAATTAATTACTTGATAATGTACTTATATTATTCTGTTTTGAACAATAAAGGCGTTTTAACTCATGTGTTTTGGTGTTATTATCCATCACTGTAAAGGCATTTTGATTAAATGAATCAAGGTCAACTGTGTTTTTATGCTGAACAGGAACGATCTCCATGGTTACCGTTGTTATCTTCACCAGGGTTGGGTTGGGTCAAATACATTTAAATTCCAGTAAATTCCGAAAGTTTCCTCATTTTAAACCATTCAACAGAATTGGTATTGTGATTTCAGTGTACTTCCTGAATTGACTGGAATTTAAATAGAATTGGCCCAACCCTGCAATCCAAGATGCTGTGTTTCAAATGGAACCCTATTCCCTATATAGTGCACTACTTTAGACCAGAGTCCTATGGAACCCTATTCCCTATATAGTGCACTACTTTAGACCAGAGCCCTATATAGTGCACTACTTTAGACCAGAGCCCTATGGCCCCTACTCCCTATATAGTGCACTACTTTAGACCAGAGCCTATGGCCCCTACTCCCTATATAGTGCACTACTTTAGACCAGAGCCTATGGCCCCTACTCCCTATATAGTGCACTACTTTAGACCAGAGCAAAACTAGAGAAGCTGTTCGACTGCTGATTGCGAGAGGTGCAAAAAATCAAATCAAATTGTATTTGTCACATAAACGCGTTTAGCAGATGTTATTGAGGGTGGAGCTAAATGCTTGTGTTTCCAGCTCCAACAGTATGGTAATATCTAACTAAATGCTTGTGTTTCCAGCTCCAACAGTATGGTAATATCTAACTAAATGCTTGTGTTTCCAGCTCCAACAGTATGGTAATATCTAACTAAATGCTTGTGTTTCCAGCTCCAACAGTATGGTAATATCTAACTAAATGCTTGTGTTTCCAGCTCCAACAGTATGGTAATACCTAACTAAATGCTTGTGTTTCTAGCTCCAACAGTATGGTAATACCTAACTAAATGCTTGTGTTTCCAGCTCCAACAGTATGGTAATACCTAACTAAATGCTTGTGTTTCTAGCTCCAACAGTATGGTAATACCTAACTAAATGCTTGTGTTTCCAGCTCCAACAGTATGGTAATATCTAACTAAATGCTTGTGTTTCCAGCTCCAACAGTATGGTAATATCTAACTAAATGCTTGTGTTTCCAGCTCCAACAGTATGGTAATATCTAACTAAATGCTTGTGTTTCCAGCTCCAACAGTATGGTAATACCTAACTAAATGCTTGTGTTTCTAGCTCCAACAGTATGGTAATACCTAACTAAATGCTTGTGTTTCCAGCTCCAACAGTATGGTAATACCTAACTAAATGCTTGTGTTTCCAGCTCCAACAGTATGGTAATATCTAACTAAATGCTTGTGTTTCCAGCTCCAACAGTATGGTAATATCTAACTAAATGCTTGTGTTTCCAGCTCCAACAGTATGGTAATATCTAACTAAATGCTTGTGTTTCCAGCTCCAACAGTATGGTAATATCTAACTAAATGCTTGTGTTTCCAGCTCCAACAGTATGGTAATATCTAACTAAATGCTTGTGTTTCCAGCTCCAACAGTATGGTAATACCTAACTAAATGCTTGTGTTTCTAGCTCCAACAGTATGGTAATACCTAACTAAATGCTTGTGTTTCCAGCTCCAACAGTATGGTAATACCTAACTAAATGCTTGTGTTTCCAGCTCCAACAGTATGGTAATACCTAACTAAATGCTTGTGTTTCCAGCTCCAACAGTATGGTAATATCTAACTAAATGCTTGTGTTTCCAGCTCCAACAGTATGGTAATATCTAACTAAATGCTAGTGTTTCCAGCTCCAACAGTATGGTAATATCTAACTAAATGCTTGTGTTTCCAGCTCCAACAGTATGGTAATACCTAACTAAATGCTTGTGTTTCCAGCTCCAACAGTATGGTAATACCTAACTAAATGCTTGTGTTTCCAGCTCCAACAGTATGGTAATACCTAACTAAATGCTTGTGTTTCCAGCTCCAACAGTATGGTAATACCTAACTAAATGCTTGTGTTTCCAGCTCCAACAGTATGGTAGTATCTAACTAAATGCTAGTGTTTCCAGCTCCAACAGTATGGTAATACCTAACTAAATGCTTGTGTTTCCAGCTCCAACAGTATGGTAATACCTAACTAAATGCTAGTGTTTCCAGCTCCAACAGTATGGTAATATCTAACTAAATGCTAGTGTTTCCAGCTCCAACAGTATGGTAATATCTAACTAAATGCTAGTGTTTCCAGCTCCAACAGTATGGTAATATCTAACTAAATGCTTGTGTTTCCAGCTCCAACAGTATGGTAATATCTAACTAAATGCTTGTGTTTCCAGCTCCAACAGTATGGTAATATCTAACTAAATGCTTGTGTTTCCAGCTCCAACAGTATGGTAATATCTAACTAAATGCTTGTGTTCCTAGCTCCAACAGTATGGTAATATCTAACTAAATGCTAGTGTTTCCAGCTCCAACAGTATGGTAATACCTAACTAAATGCTTGTGTTTCCAGCTCCAACAGTATGGTAATACCTAACTAAATGCTTGTGTTCCTAGCTCCAACAGTATGGTAATATCTAACTAAATGCTAGTGTTTCCAGCTCCAACAGTATGGTAATATCTAACTAAATGCTTGTGTTTCCAGCTCCAACAGTATGGTAATATCTAACTAAATGCTAGTGTTTCCAGCTCCAACAGTATGGTAATATCTAACTAAATGCTAGTGTTTCCAGCTCCAACAGTATGGTAATATCTAACTAAATGCTAGTGTTTCCAGCTCCAACAGTATGGTAATATCTAACTAAATGCTTGTGTTTCCAGCTCCAACAGTATGGTAATATCTAACTAAATGCTAGTGTTTCCAGCTCCAACAGTATGGTAATATCTAACTAAATGCTTGTGTTTCCAGCTCCAACAGTATGGTAATATCTAACTAAATGCTTGTGTTTCCAGCTCCAACAGTATGGTAATATCTAACTAAATGCTAGTGTTTCCAGCTCCAACAGTATGGTAATACCTAACTAAATGCTTGTGTTTCCAGCTCCAACAGTATGGTAATATCTAACTAAATGCTTGTGTTTCCAGCTCCAACAGTATGGTAGTATCTAACTAAATGCTAGTGTTTCCAGCTCCAACAGTATGGTAATACCTAACTAAATGCTTGTGTTTCCAGCTCCAACAGTATGGTAATACCTAACTAAATGCTTGTGTTTCCAGCTCCAACAGTATGGTAATATCTAACTAAATGCTTGTGTTTCCAGCTCCAACAGTATGGTAATATGTAACTAAATGCTAGTGTTTCCAGCTCCAACAGTATGGTAATACCTAACTAAATGCTTGTGTTTCCAGCTCCAACAGTATGGTAATATCTAACTAAATGCTTGTGTTTCCAGCTCCAACAGTATGGTAATATCTAACTAAATGCTTGTGTTTCCAGCTCCAACAGTATGGTAATACCTAACTAAATGCTTGTGTTTCTAGCTCCAACAGTATGGTAATATCTAACTAAATGCTTGTGTTTCCAGCTCCAACAGTATGGTAATATCTAACTAAATGCTAGTGTTTCCAGCTCCAACAGTATGGTAATATCTAACTAAATGCTTGTGTTTCTAGCTCCAACAGTATGGTAATATCTAACTAAATGCTTGTGTTTCCAGCTCCAACAGTATGGTAATACCTAACTAAATGCTTGTGTTTCCAGCTCCAACAGTATGGTAATATCTAACTAAATGCTTGTGTTTCCAGCTCCAACAGTATGGTAATATCTAACTAAATGCTTGTGTTTCCAGCTCCAACAGTATGGTAATATCTAACTAAATGCTTGTGTTTCCAGCTCCAACAGTATGGTAATATCTAACTAAATGCTTGTGTTTCCAGCTCCAACAGTATGGTAATACCTAACTAAATGCTTGTGTTTCTAGCTCCAACAGTATGGTAATACCTAACTAAATGCTTGTGTTTCCAGCTCCAACAGTATGGTAATACCTAACTAAATGCTTGTGTTTCCAGCTCCAACAGTATGGTAATATCTAACTAAATGCTTGTGTTTCCAGCTCCAACAGTATGGTAATATCTAACTAAATGCTTGTGTTTCCAGCTCCAACAGTATGGTAATATCTAACTAAATGCTTGTGTTTCCAGCTCCAACAGTATGGTAATATCTAACTAAATGCTTGTGTTTCCAGCTCCAACAGTATGGTAATATCTAACTAAATGCTTGTGTTTCCAGATCCAACAGTATGGTAATACCTAACTAAATGCTTGTGTTTCTAGCTCCAACAGTATGGTAATACCTAACTAAATGCTTGTGTTTCCAGCTCCAACAGTATGGTAATACCTAACTAAATGCTTGTGTTTCCAGCTCCAACAGTATGGTAATACCTAACTAAATGCTTGTGTTTCCAGCTCCAACAGTATGGTAATATCTAGCTAAATGCTTGTGTTTCCAGCTCCAACAGTATGGTAATATCTAACTAAATGCTTGTGTTTCCAGCTCCAACAGTATGGTAATACCTAACTAAATGCTTGTGTTTCCAGCTCCAACAGTATGGTAATATCTAACTAAATGCTTGTGTTTCCAGCTCCAACAGTATGGTAATACCTAACTAAATGCTTGTGTTTCCAGCTCCAACAGTATGGTAGTATCTAACTAAATGCTTGTGTTTCCAGCTCCAACAGTATGGTAATATCTAACTAAATGCTTGTGTTTCCAGCTCCAACAGTATGGTAATACCTAACTAAATGCTTGTGTTTCCAGCTCCAACAGTATGGTAATATCTAACTAAATGCTTGTGTTTCCAGCTCCAACAGTATGGTAGTATCTAACTAAATGCTAGTGTTTCCAGCTCCAACAGTATGGTAATACCTAACTAAATGCTTGTGTTTCCAGCTCCAACAGTATGGTAATACCTAACTAAATGCTTGTGTTTCCAGCTCCAACAGTATGGTAATATCTAACTAAATGCTTGTGTTTCCAGCTCCAACAGTATGGTAATATCTAACTAAATGCTTGTGTTTCCAGCTCCAACAGTATGGTAATATCTAACTAAATGCTTGTGTTTCCAGCTCCAACAGTATGGTAATATCTAACTAAATGCTTGTGTTTCCAGCTCCAACAGTATGGTAATACCTAACTAAATGCTTGTGTTTCTAGCTCCAACAGTATGGTAATACCTAACTAAATGCTTGTGTTTCCAGCTCCAACAGTATGGTAATACCTAACTAAATGCTTGTGTTTCCAGCTCCAACAGTATGGTAATATCTAACTAAATGCTTGTGTTTCCAGCTCCAACAGTATGGTAATATCTAACTAAATGCTTGTGTTTCCAGCTCCAACAGTATGGTAATATCTAACTAAATGCTTGTGTTTCCAGCTCCAACAGTATGGTAATATCTAACTAAATGCTTGTGTTTCCAGCTCCAACAGTATGGTAATATCTAACTAAATGCTTGTGTTTCCAGCTCCAACAGTATGGTAATACCTAACTAAATGCTTGTGTTTCTAGCTCCAACAGTATGGTAATACCTAACTAAATGCTTGTGTTTCCAGCTCCAACAGTATGGTAATACCTAACTAAATGCTTGTGTTTCCAGCTCCAACAGTATGGTAATACCTAACTAAATGCTTGTGTTTCCAGCTCCAACAGTATGGTAATATCTAGCTAAATGCTTGTGTTTCCAGCTCCAACAGTATGGTAATATCTAACTAAATGCTTGTGTTTCCAGCTCCAACAGTATGGTAATACCTAACTAAATGCTTGTGTTTCCAGCTCCAACAGTATGGTAATATCTAACTAAATGCTTGTGTTTCCAGCTCCAACAGTATGGTAATACCTAACTAAATGCTTGTGTTTCCAGCTCCAACAGTATGGTAGTATCTAACTAAATGCTTGTGTTTCCAGCTCCAACAGTATGGTAATATCTAACTAAATGCTTGTGTTTCCAGCTCCAACAGTATGGTAATACCTAACTAAATGCTTGTGTTTCCAGCTCCAACAGTATGGTAATATCTAACTAAATGCTTGTGTTTCCAGCTCCAACAGTATGGTAGTATCTAACTAAATGCTAGTGTTTCCAGCTCCAACAGTATGGTAATACCTAACTAAATGCTTGTGTTTCCAGCTCCAACAGTATGGTAATACCTAACTAAATGCTTGTGTTTCCAGCTCCAACAGTATGGTAATATCTAACTAAATGCTTGTGTTTCCAGCTCCAACAGTATGGTAATATCTAACTAAATGCTTGTGTTTCCAGCTCCAACAGTATGGTAATATCTAACTAAATGCTTGTGTTTCCAGCTCCAACAGTATGGTAATATCTAACTAAATGCTTGTGTTCCTAGCTCCAACAGTATGGTAATATCTAACTAAATGCTTGTGTTTCCAGCTCCAACAGTATGGTAATATCTAACTAAATGCTTGTGTTTCCAGCTCCAACAGTATGGTAATATCTAACTAAATGCTTGTGTTTCCAGCTCCAACAGTATGGTAATACCTAACTAAATGCTTGTGTTTCTAGCTCCAACAGTATGGTAATATCTAACTAAATGCTTGTGTTTCCAGCTCCAACAGTATGGTAATATCTAACTAAATGCTTGTGTTTCCAGCTCCAACAGTATGGTAATATCTAACTAAATGCTTGTGTTTCTAGCTCCAACAGTATGGTAATATCTAACTAAATGCTTGTGTTTCCAGCTCCAACAGTATGGTAATATCTAACTAAATGCTTGTGTTTCCAGCTCCAACAGTATGGTAATATCTAACTAAATGCTTGTGTTTCCAGCTCCAACAGTATGGTAATATCTAACTAAATGCTTGTGTTTCCAGCTCCAACAGTATGGTAATATCTAACTAAATGCTTGTGTTTCCAGCTCCAACAGTATGGTAGTATCTAACTAAATGCTAGTGTTTCCAGCTCCAACAGTATGGTAATACCTAACTAAATGCTTGTGTTTCCAGCTCCAACAGTATGGTAATACCTAACTAAATGCTTGTGTTTCCAGCTCCAACAGTATGGTAATATCTAACTAAATGCTTGTGTTTCCAGCTCCAACAGTATGGTAATATCTAACTAAATGCTTGTGTTTCCAGCTCCAACAGTATGGTAATATCTAACTAAATGCTTGTGTTTCCAGCTCCAACAGTATGGTAATATCTAACTAAATGCTTGTGTTTCCAGCTCCAACAGTATGGTAATATCTAACTAAATGCTTGTGTTTCTAGCTCCAACAGTATGGTAATATCTAACTAAATGCTTGTGTTTCCAGCTCCAACAGTATGGTAATATCTAACTAAATGCTTGTGTTTCCAGCTCCAACAGTATGGTAATATCTAACTAAATGCTTGTGTTTCTAGCTCCAACAGTATGGTAATACCTAACTAAATGCTTGTGTTTCCAGCTCCAACAGTATGGTAATATCTAACTAAATGCTTGTGTTTCCAGCTCCAACAGTATGGTAATATCTAACTAAATGCTTGTGTTTCCAGCTCCAACAGTATGGTAATACCTAACTAAATGCTTGTGTTTCTAGCTCCAACAGTACAGTAATATATAATGCTTGTGTTTCTAGCTCCAACAGTACAGTAATATATAATGCTTGTGTTTCTAGCTCCAACAGTATAGTGATACCCAGCTAAATGCTTGTGTTTCTAGCTCCAACAGTACAGTAATACATAATGCTTGTGTTTCTAGCTCCAACAGTACAGTAATACATAATGCTTGTGTTTCTAGCTCCAACAGTACAGTAATATATAATGCTTGTGTTTCTAGCTCCAACAGTACAGTAATACATAATGCTTGTGTTTCTAGCTCCAACAGTACAGTAATACATAATGCTTGTGTTTCTAGCTCCAACAGTACAGTAATATATAATGCTTGTGTTTCTAGCTCCAACAGTACAGTAATATATAATGCTTGTGTTTCTAGCTCCAACAGTATAGTGATACCCAGCTAAATGCATGTGTTCCTAGCTCCAACAGTGTGGTAATATCTAACAAGTAATATATAACAATTTCACAACAATGTTCACAATAAACACAAATCCAAAGTAACGGAATGGAATTAAGAATATATACATATCTGGATGAGCAATGTCAGAGTGGCATGGACTAGGATACAGTAGAATAGGATAGAATACAGTATATACATATGAGATGAGTAATACATAGACTAGGATACAGTAGAATAGAATAGAATACAGTATATACATATGAGATGAGTAATACATAGACTAGGATACAGTAGAATAGAATAGAATACAGTATATACATATGATATGAGTAATACATAGACTAGGATACAGTAGAATAGGATAGAATACAGTATATACATATGAGATGAGTAATACATAGACTAGGATACAGTAGAATAGAATAGAATACAGTATATACATATGATATGAGTAATACATAGACTAGGATACAGTAGAATAGTATAGAATACAGTATATACATATGATATGAGTAATACATAGACTAGGATACAGTAGAATAGGATAGAATACAGTATATACATATGAGATGAGTAATACATAGACTAGGATACAGTAGAATAGAATAGAATACAGTATATACATGAGATGAGTAATACATAGACTAGGATACAGTAGAATAGTATAGAATACAGTATATACATATGATATGAGTAATACATAGACTAGGATACAGTAGAATAGGATAGAATACAGTATATACATATGATATGAGTAATACATAGACTAGGATACAGTAGAATAGGATAGAATACAGTATATACATATGAGATGAGTAATACATAGACTAGGATACAGTAGAATAGACTAGGATACAGTATATACATATGATATGAGTAATACATAGACTAGGATACAGTAGATAGTATAGAATACAGTATATACATATGAGATGAGTAATACATAGACTAGGATACAGTAGAATAGGATATAATACAGTATATACATATGAGATGAGTAATACATAGACTAGGATACAGTAGAATAGTATAGAATACAGTATATACATATGATATGAGTAATACATAGACTAGGATACAGTAGATAGTATAGAATACAGTATATACATATGAGATGAGTAATACATAGACTAGGATACAGTAGAATAGGATAGAATACAGTATATACATATGAGATGAGTAATACATAGACTAGGATACAGTAGAATAGGATAGAATACAGTATATACATATGATATGAGTAATACATAGACTAGGATACAGTAGAATAGGATAGAATACAGTATATACATATGAGATGAGTAATACATAGACTAAGATACAGTAGAATAGAATAGAATACAGTATATACATGAGATGAGTAATGCATAGACTAGGATACAGTAGAATAGTATAGAATACAGTATATACATATGATATGAGTAATACATAGACTAGGATACAGTAGATAGTATAGAATACAGTATATACATATGAGATGAGTAATACATAGACTAGGATACAGTAGAATAGGATATAATACAGTATATACATATGAGATGAGTAATACATAGACTAGGATACAGTAGAATAGTATAGAATACAGTATATACATACATGATATGAGTAATACATAGACTAGGATACAGTAGATAGTATAGAATACAGTATATACATATGAGATGAGTAATGTATAGACTAAGATACAGTAGAATAGGATAGAATACAGTATATACATGAGATGAGTAATACATAGACTAGGATACAGTAGAATAGGATAGAATACAGTATATACATATGAGATGAGTAATGCATAGACTAGGATACAGTAGAATAGGATAGAATACAGTATATACATATGAGACGAGTAATACATAGACTAGGATACAGTAGAATAGGATAGAATACAGTATATATATACATGATATGAGTAATACATAGACTAGGATACAGTAGAATAGGATAGAATACAGTATATACATATGAGATGAGTAATGCATAGACTAGGATACAGTAGAATAGGATAGAATACAGTATATACATATGAGATGAGTAATACATAGACTAGGATACAGTAGAATAGGATAGAATACAGTATATACATATGAGATGAGTAATACATAGACTAAGATACAGTAGAATAGAATACAGTATATACATATGAGATGAGTAATACATAGACTAAGATACAGTAGAATAGAATACAGTATATACATATGAGATGAGTAATACATAGACTAAGATACAGTAGAATAGGATAGAATACAGTATATACATATGAGATGAGTAATACATAGACTAAGATACAGTAGAATAGGATAGAATACAGTATATACATATGAGATGAGTAATACATAGACTAGGATGTGAGTGCTACGGGGCCATAGTCATTTAGTTCCGTTACCTTTGCTTTCTTAGGTACAGGAACAGTGGTAGCCATCTTGAAGCATGTGTGGACAGCAGACTGGGATAGGGAGAGATTGAATATGTCTGTAAACACTCAAGCTTGCTGGTCTGCGCATGTCCTGAGGACGCGGCTAAGGATGCAGTCTGGGCCGGCAGCCTTGCGAGGGTTAATTTGCTTAAATGTCTTACATCGGCCACGGAGAAGGAGAGGCCACAGTCTTTGATAGCAGGCCGTTTCGCTGGTACTGTGTTATCCTCAAAGCGGTTCGAAGAAGGTGTTTAGCTTGTCCAGAAGCAAGACGTCTGTGTCCATAACTTGGTTGGTTTTCCCTTTGTAGTCCGTGATTGTCTGTAGACCCTGCCACATACGTCTGGTGTCTGAGCCATTGAATTGCGAATCCACTTTGTCTCTATACTGATATTTTGCATTGCAGTCAATGTGTTGATAGAACTTCGATAGCGTTTTTCTCAAATTTGCCGTGTTAAAATCCCCAGCTACAATAAATGCGGCCTCAGGATATATGGTTTCCAGTTTGCATAAAGTACAGAAATGTTCTTTGAGGGCCGTCGTGGTGTCGGCTTGAGGGGCAATATACCCGGCTATGACTATAACCGAAGAGAATTCTCTTGGGAGGTAATACGGTCGGCATTTGATTGTGAGGTATTCTAGGTCGGGTGAACAAAAGGACTTGAGTTCCTGTATGTTATCACAATCACACCATGAGTTGTTAATCATGAAACATACACACCCGCCCTTCTTCTTCCCAGAGAGATGTTTATTCCTGTCTGTGCGATGAACTGAGAACCCAGCTGGCTGTACGGACTCAGACAGTATTTCCCGAGAGAGCCATGTTTCCGTGAAACAGAGTACGTTACAATCCCTGATGTCTCTCTGGAAGGAGATCCTCGCCCTGAGCTCGTCAACTTTATTATCCAGAAAATGAACATTAGTGAGTAATATACTCGGAAGCGGTGGGTGGTGTACGCGCCTCTTGAGTCGGACTAGAAGTCCACTCAGAGTACCTTTTGATCAGCCTCAGGAATCAGTTCAATTGCCCTGGGGGGTACGAACAAAGGATTCGATCGGGAAAGTCATATTCCTGGTCGTAATAATGCCGGTGAGTTAAAAAATAAATATGACTGTCGGAGAATGAGTGCACGACTGGTAAATAGTTGTTTATAGTCAGTCAGGTAGCTAGCTGCTGGCAGAGACTTCTATTGCAATAACGTTGAAGGGTACATGCTTTTCTGAATCCTTGGGACGTCCCATTGAAGTAGACATTTAAAATGGTAAAGTTTATGGTTAGGGTTAGGGTTAGGGTTAGGGTTAGGGTAAGGGTTAGGGTTAGGGTTAGGGTAAGGGTAAGGGTTAGGTTTAGGGTTAGGGTTAGGGTTAGGGTTAGGGTTAGGGTAAGGGTAAGGGTAAGGGTAAGGGTTTAGGGTAGGGACATCCCAAGGAACCTAGACAGCACTAACCAATGCTGAAGGCCTCTGACCTCTCGTATTATTTAACCAACTAGAAGGATGAAGTAAGAAGCTGACGTCAAAAAACATCCTTCAGCAGAATTTACGCCGTTAAGTTCTACTAATAATTTGCTTTAGGAGAGACAGACAGAGATGTTGTGCTTAGCGGTGAGGCTGAGGCAGGCTGCAATGCATGCAGGGGGAAGCAGAGGAGGGAGAGAGAGAGAGGTTAGTACAGTGGTTCCCAAACTTCGGGTCGTGGCTCCATTTGGAGTCCCCTGAGAAAATCTTGAATAATCTCATCAAACAAGTTAGGAACAAGATATGTCCAACATTAAAATGCAATCAATCAATCAAATTGATTCATAAAGCCCTTTTTACATAAGCCGATGTTACAAAGTGCTGTACAGAAACCCAGCGTAAAACCCCAGACAGCTAGCACTGCAGATATAGAAGCACGGTGGTTAGAAAAAACTCCCTAGAAAGGCCGGATCTTAGGAAGAAACCTAGAGAGGAACCAGGCTCTGAGGTGTGGCCAGTCCTCTTCTGGCTGTGCTGGGTGGAGATTTTAACAGAACATGGCCAAGATGTCCAAACGTTAGATAGATGACCATAGATGACCAGCAGTGTCAGCCAATAATAATCACAGGGTTGTAGAGGGTGCAACAGGTCAGCACCTCAGGAGTAAATCTCAGTTGGCTTTTCATAGCCGATCACTCAGATTTAGAGACAGCAGGTGAGGTAGAGCGAGTCCAAAACAGCAGGTCCGGGACAAGGTAGCACATCCAGTGAACAGGTCAGGGTTCCATAGCCCACGTGCAGAACAGTTGAAACTGGAGCAGCAGCATGACCAGGTGGACTGGGGAGCATGACCAGGTGGACTGGGGACAGCAAGGAGTCATCAGGCCAGGTAGTCCTGAGGCATGGTCCTAGGGCTCAGGTCCTCCGAGAGAAGAGAGAGAGAAAGAGAGAGAGAGAGAAAAAGAGAGAGAGAGAAAAAGATAGAAAGAATTAGAGGGAGCATACATGAATACACACAGGACACCGGATAAGACACGGGAAATATTCCAGATATAACAGACTAACCCTAGCCCCCCGACACATAAACTGTTGCAGCATAAATACTGGAGGCTGGGACAGGAGGGGTCGGGAGGCACTGTGGCCCCATCCGATGATACCCCCGGACAGGGCCAAACAGGCAGGATATAACCCCACCCACATTGCCAAGGCACAGCCCCCACACCACTAGAGGGATATCTTCAACCACCAACTTACCATCCTGAGACAAGGTTGAATATAGCCCACGAAGACCTCCCCCACGGCACGGACCCGAGGGAGGCGCCAACCCGGACAGGAAGATCACGTCAGTGACTCAACCCACCCAAGTGGGTTGACCCCACCTCTTTAAGGAATACCTAGGATAGGATAAAGTAATCCTTCTAACCCCCCCCCCCCCCTAGTGCTTTATCCAGGTAGCTGGAAAGTAGAGCATTGCAGTAGTCTAATCTAGAAGTGACAAAAGTATGTACAAAAAACATTTACTGCCATCCTTATGTCTGAAACACAGGCTTCCAGGGAGGGTGATTTTGGGGCTTCTGTCACGCCCTGACCTTAGAGATCCTTTTTATGTCTCTATTTTTGGTTGGTCAGGGCGTGAGTTGGGGTGGGCATTCTATGTTGTGTGTTCTATGTTTTCTATTTCTGTGTGTTTGGCCGGGTGTGGTTCTCAATCAGCGGCAGCTGTCTATCGTTGTCTCTGATCGAGAACCATACTTACGTAGCCTTTTCCCACCTGTGTGTTGTGGGTAGTTCTCTGGTCCTGTATATTCTGACTACAACCCTGGTTGAGGTCCTGTATTGAACAATCTTACAATGATCTACTTCGGTTTAGATTTAGATAGATAGCGCCATGTAACCTCTAACACAAGACTTGTGAAAATCCGTTTTTTGGACCTTTTTTCCAGACTCCATGAAATGGTAACCTCTTCCTAAATATTTGGTCAAATTAATAATTTTGTGTTTTGGTTTCCTAGAAAATAGGGGTGACTCAACTAACCCTTAGGCTCAAATTACCCCACTCTCCCCTACACTGTGCTTTTGACTTGGACTGAACTAGGTGACAGTACTCATTTTGGGTGCCAGTATTGTTTATATTTAGGTGTTGGAACTTTGGAAACTAATATTCTATTAGAGGTGCAGGAAGTCAAGCAGTAGAGAATTCAAAGTGTTCTCTTTCAGGGTTATCCGGCCCAAATCAACCACTGTGTTTAGAGGATCTGGAAATGTCTTGGACTCCTGGTTGAACAATAGATTTCCCTGAAGGACTATACAGTTTAAATTGAGGAGGAGGAAGAGGAGGAATGTGAGGAGGAGGGTGAAAAGGAGAAGCAGGAGCAGGAGAAAGAGGGACCAGGAGGAGGGTGAGGAAGAAGAGGAGCAGGACGAGGAGGAAGAGTAGGAGGAGCAGGAGGAGGAAGAAGAGGAAGAGGAGGAGGTACCAGGAGGAGGAGCAGGAAGAAGAGGAGGAGGAATAGGAGGAGGTACCAGGAGGAGGAGGAAGATGAGGAAGAGGAGGAAGAAGAGGGGGAAGAGGAAGAGGGAGAGGAAGAGCAGGAGTGGAGGAAGAGGAGAAGGAGGAGAGGAGGAGGAGCAGGAGAGGAGGAAGACGAGGACTAGGGGTGTTTCTTAGAGTCTTGATTTCTTGATGAAGGTGACTCTCCAAAGGGTCAGTCGGAGACGGGAGGTCAGAGTTTAGGGGTTTAGAGGGTCAGTCGGAGACGGCAGGTCAGAGTTTAGGTGTTCAGAGGGTCAGTCGGAGACGGCAGGTCAGAGTTTAGGGGTTTAGAGGGTCAGTCGGAGACGGCAGGTCAGAGTTTAGGTGTTCAGAGGGTCAGTCGGAGACGGCAGGTCAGAGTTTAGGTCTTCAGAGGGTCAGTCGGAGACGGCAGGTCAGAGTTTAGGTGTTCAGAGGGTCAGTCGGAGACGGCAGGTCAGAGTTTAGGTGTTCAGAGGGTCAGTCGGAGACGGCAGGTCAGAGTTTAGGTGTTCAGAGGGTCAGTCGGAGACGGCAGGTCAGAGTTTAGGTGTTCAGAGGGTCAGTCGGAGACGGCAGGTCAGAGTTTAGGTGTTCAGAGGGTCAGTCGGAGACGGCAGGTCAGAGTTTAGGTGTTTAGAGGGTCAGTCGGAGACGGCAGGTCAGAGTTTAGGGGTTCAGAGGGTCAGTCGGAGACGGCAGGTCAGAGTTTAGGTGTTCAGAGGTCAGTCGCAGACGGCAGGTCAGAGTTTAGGGGTTTAGAGGGTCAGTCGGAGACGGCAGGTCAGAGGGTTCTTTGTCACAACATCAGCAGCATTACAAGAGGAAGCAGGTCATAAATGAAACAACATAACAGCACAGTAGTCAGAACACACAGGCTGTGTCCCCAATGGCATCCTATTCACTACAGCTCTATGGGCCCTGGTCTAAAGTACTGCACTCAAAACGGATTGGGTGCCATTTAGGATCCAGAAACACTCTGACCTCAGGAGCTCTTCCCTGTTCTCAGTCCAGTAAGAGGAACCAGGAAGACAGATGGGGGGTTGGGGGGGGAAGAGGAACCAGAGAGACAGAAAGTGCTGAGAGAGACAGAATGACGGGGGGTGTTAATTATGGGACATTTTTGTGGTGATCGTGCCGTGTTCGATGTGACTGTCCTCTTCCTCTTTCAGCTGAGCTTCTCTCAGTGTCTCTCTCTCTCTCCCTCCATCAGTCCGTCTGTAAATCAGTCTCACCGTTCATCACTCTCTCTCCGTTCATCAGTCAGTCTGTCTGTCTGTGGTTGTCTTCAGAAAGACTGACACTCTTGGAGCCTCTAAGGAGCTCACAGACATCTGAAAACTACAGACCACCAACTACAGACCACCAACTACAGACCCCGTCAGAGGCTGGCAGACGACGGCACATATCAGATGGTATGTTAATGAGAAGGATAACTATCACACTGACAGTAATGACTTGTATTCATGAAGCACAGGGTGGCTAACTGAACACTGTATGTAATCTGATAGAACGGCAATTATAACTGTAGCAGTGTTGTCCTGATCTGTTCTGGCTCCAAACGGGGTTGAGTCTGACGTAATGCTGTGTGTGTGTGTGTGTGTGTGTGTGTGTGTGTGTGTGTGTGTGTGTGTGTGTGTGTGTGTGTGTGTGTGTGTGTGTGTGTGTGTGTGTGTGCCTATAAGGCCACCTGGTGGTTGAGGTGGGGTACTGCTGCTGTGATGGTGGTCAGCATCCTGGCCTCCCTTGTAACCTCTGTTGCCATGGAGCAAAGCTGTAACGCAAACCTTGGTTACCCCGGATTACCCGGGATACCAGGAGCTCACGGAGCCAACGGTAAAGACGGACCAAAGGGAGAGAAGGGAGACCCAGGTAACACACACAAAGCTATCCTGTTATGGCCTGTAATACCTCTCTGAGTGGTCTGTGTAACATAGACACAAAGCTATCCTGTTATGACCTGTAATGAGCAGTCTGTGATGCATGTGCAGGTGAGTCTGGTCTGGGAGGGAACGGTCTGAAGGGGGAGCCAGGTGAATCAGGTCCTCCCGGACGGTCAGGTCTTCAAGGGAACCCCGGGCAGCTTGGACCCAAAGGACCCGCTGGCCCCCCCGGGGAGAAAGGTAGTCCATCTGGGGTCGACTCCTCCCTCACCTCCTTCTTCTCCTACAAGGTAAACAACACCTCTTCCTCCTATAATACAAGGTAAACAACACCTCTTCCTCCTATAATACAAGGTAAACAACACCTCTTCCTCCTATAATACAAGGTAAACAACACCTCTTCCTCCTATAATACAAGGTAAACAACAACACATCTTCCTCCTATAATACAAGGTAAACAACAACACATCTTCCTCCTATAATACAAGGTAAACAACAACACATCTTCCTCCTATAATACAAGGTAAACAACACATCTTCCTCCTATAATACAAGGTAAACAACACCTCTTCCTCCTATAATACAAGGTAAACAACAACACCTCTTCCTCCTATAATACAAGGTAAACAACAACACCTCTTCCTCCTATAATACAAGGTAAACAACACCTCTTCCTCCTATAATACAAGGTAAACAACAACACCTCTTCCTCCTATAATACAAGGTAAACAACAACACCTCTTCCTCCTATAATACAAGGTAAACAACAACACCTCTTCCTCCTATAATACAAGGTAAACAACACCTCTTCCTCCTATAATACAAGGTAAACAACAACACCTCTTCCTCCTATAATACAAGGTAAACAACAACACCTCTTCCTCCTATAATACAAGGTAAACAACACCTCTTCCTCCTATAATACAAGGTAAACAACAACACCTCTTCCTCCTATAATACAAGGTAAACAACAACACCTCTTCCTCCTATAATACAAGGTAAACAACAACACCTCTTCCTCCTACAATACAAGGTAAACAACACCTCTTCCTCCTATAATACAAGGTAAACAACAACACCTCTTCCTCCTATAATACAAGGTAAACAACAACACCTCTTCCTCCTATAATACAAGGTAAACAACAACACCTCTTCCTCCTATAATACAAGGTAAACAACAACACCTCTTCCTCCTATAATACAAGGTAAACAACAACATCTCTTCCTCCTATAATACAAGGTAAACAACAACACCTCTTCCTCCTATAATACAAAGTAAACAACACCTCTTCCTCCTATAATACAAGGTAAACAACACCTCTTCCTCCTATAATACAAGGTAAACAACACCTCTTCCTCCTATAATACAAGGTAAACAACACCTCTTCCTCCTATAATACAAGGTAAACAACAACACCTCTTCCTCCTATAATACAAGGTAAACAACAACACCTCTTCCTCCTATAATACAAGGTAAACAACAACACCTCCTCCTCCTATAATACAAGGTAAACAACAACACCTCTTCCTCCTATAATAAAAGGTAAACAACAACACCTCTTCCTCCTATAATAAAAGGTAAACAACAACACCTCTTCCTCCTACAATACAAGGTAAACAACAACACCTCTTCCTCCTACAATACAAGGTAAACAACAACACCTCTTCCTCCTATAATACAAGGTAAACAACAACACCTCTTCCTCCTACAATACAAGGTAAACAACAACACCTCTTCCTCCTATAATACAAGGTAAACAACACCTCTTCCTCCTATAATACAAGATAAACAACAACACCTCTTCCTCCTATAATACAAGGTAAACAACAACACCTCTTCCTCCTATAATACAAGGTAAACAACACCTCTTCCTCCTATAATACAAGGTAAACAACACCTCTTCCTCCTATAATACAAGGTAAACAACACCTCTTCCTCCTATAATACAAGGTAAACAACAACACCTCTTCCTCCTATAATACAAGGTAAACAACAACACCTCTTCCTCCTATAATACAAGGTAAACAACACCTCTTCCTCCTATAATACAAGGTAAACAACAACACCTCTTCCTCCTATAATACAAGGTAAACAACAACACCTCTTCCTCCTATAATACAAGGTAAACAACACCTCTTCCTCCTATAATACAAGGTAAACAACAACACCTCCTCCTCCTATAATACAAGGTAAACAACAACACCTCTTCCTCCTATAATACAAGGTAAACAACAACACCTCTTCCTCCTATAATACAAGGTAAACAACAACACCTCTTCCTCCTATAATACAAGGTAAACAACAACACCTCTTCCTCCTATAATACAAGGTAAACAACAACACCTCTTCCTCCTATAATACAAGGTAAACAACAACACCTCTTCCTCCTATAATACAAGGTAAACAACAACACCTCTTCCTCCTATAATACAAGGTAAACAACAACACCTCTTCCTCCTATAATACAAGGTAAACATGGTTTAAATGCAAGTCATCTCTAACTGATGCCTTTGTTCCTATCGACCCAGTAAGGCCAGCAAGCTAGTCTCTTTTTATTGGTACGTTACTGTTATGAAAGTTGTATTGTCAATTTGTTTTGTATTTAAACGTTTAAGTACATGACACTGCAACAACATGTCCCCTTGGGGACAATAAACCCAGTAACATTCTCTCTCTCTCTCTCTCTCTCTCTCTCTCGCTCTCTCTCTCTCAGAGGAACACCATTCAGCAGCCTCCCAAGAACTTGCCCATGCGTTTCGACGGACCAATACTGTCGGGCCTTGACCCTAGCCTGGAAGGTGTTTCGCTGAGGGAAGGGTTGTTTAAGTGTACCATTAGTGGCGTGTACTTCTTTACCTATCATCTGTCGGCTAAGAGCCTGGTCTGTCTTAGCCTGAAGAAGGGGACAGAGACGAAGGTTAGTTTTATTATTCTACCAGGAAACACGAGCTGTGTTTTAATACCCATTCTAACATACTGTATACTACATACTTAATGAGTACCCATACTAACATACTGTATACTACATACTTAATGAGTACCCATACTAACATACTGAATACTACATACTTAATGAGTACCCATTCTAACATACTGTATACTACATACTTAATGAGTACCCATACTAACATACTGTATACTACATACTTAATGAGTACCCATACTAACATACTGTATACTACATACTTAATGAGTACCCATACTAACATACTGTATACTTAATGAGTACCCATACTAACATACTGTATACTACATACTTAATGAGTACCCATACTAACATACTGTATACTTAATGAGTACCCATACTAACATACTGTATACTACATACTTAATGAGTACCCATACTAACATACTGTATACTTAATGAGTACCCATACTAACATACTGTATACTACATACTTAATGAGTACCCATACTAACATACTGTATACTTAATGAGTACCCGTACTAACATAATGTATACTACATACTTAATGAGTACCCATACTAACATACTGTATACTTAATGAGTACCCATTCTAACATACTGTATACTACATACTATTAGTTCATTTTAGTATACTGTATCTGAACGGTATCCTTTCAGTTGAGCGTACAAGCCTACCGGAATGTCTACCGGAAGATGATGCTGTTGCTATGCAACCTCTTGCTAGCCCTAACCATAGCATAACAAATGACTAGCTAGACATTATACGATTTTGGGTGTGTTCATAAATTCATTCTGGAGTGCCAGAATGCGCTCTAGGCGTTCGTAAATTCAGAGCGTTCAGTATGCACACTGGACGCTCTGGCCAATGAGCAGGATTGACTTCACAACGGCAGTCAAGCACCCAAGCTAACTGGCTAACGTTGGCTAGCTTGCTAGCTACTTCCAGACACAAATGAGAGAACACCTCACTGACCATTTTACTCGCCCCAGCAGAGCTGGTTAGACTGTTTTCATGTTAACCAGAGCGTTGGTGACTAACTGTGCTGCTGGCAACAATTTAATTACGCTTGTTTTTGCCAACGTTTACTGACACCGGCCATAAAATTGGGTGTTGAGCCGTTAGTAAATTCATCCGTTATTCTGCACTCTTACACTGCTCTCAATGTCCATTGAGAACTCAAAATGATTAAACCACTTAGCTAAGACTTTTTTTTTAATATTGTTTTTTTATTTAACCTTTATTTAACTAGGTAGGCAAGTTGAGAACAAGTTCTCATTTGCAACTGCGACCTGGCCAAGATAAAGCAAAGCAGTTCGACACATACAACAACACAGAGTTACACATGGAATAAACAAAACATAGTCAATAATACAGTAGAACAAAAGAAAACAAAAAGTCTATATACATTGAGTACAAATGAGGTAAGATAAGGGAGTTAAGGCAATAAATAGGCCATGGTAGCGAAGTAATTACAATATAGCATTTAAACACTGGAATGGTAGATGTGCAGAAGATGAATGTGCAAGTAGAGATACTGGGGTGCAAAGGAGCAAGATAAATAAATAAATACAGTATGGGGATGAGGTAGGTAGATAGATGGGCTATGTACAGGTACAGTGATCTGTGAGCTGCTCTGACAGCTGGTGCTTAAACTTAGTGACGGAGACATGAGTCTCCAGCTTCAGAGATTTTTGCAGTTCGTTCCAGTCATTGGCAGCAGAGAACTGGAAGGAAAGGTGGCCAAAGGAGGAATTGGCTTTGGGGGTGACCAGTGAAATATACCTGCTGGAGCGCAGTTGGACAATTGTTTACTTGATTCTGGGCAGCTTTTATCAAAATGCAGAAATACATTCTTGCCATACTTTCACACTCACATATCTGGTGGTGTAGCTGCACTGTGTTCTGTTGTTGTTGTGAAGGTGTTCTGTTGTTGTTGTGAAGGTGTTCTGTTGTTGTTGTGAAGGTGTTCTGTTGTTGTTGTGAAGGTGTTCTGTTGTTGTTGTGATGGTGTTCTGTTGTTGTTGTGAAGGTGTTCTGTTGTTGTTGTGAAGGTGTTCTGTTGTTGTTGTGAAGGTGTTCTGTTGTTGTTGTGAAGGTGTTCTGTTGTTGTTGTGATGGTGTTCTGTTGTTGTTGTGATGGTGTTCTGTTGTTGTTGTGATGGTGTTCTGTTGTTGTTGTGAAGGTGTCCTGTTGTTGTTGTGATGGTGTTCTGTTGTTGTTGTGAAGGTGTTATGTTGTTGTTGTGAAGGTGTTCTGTTGTTGTTGTGATGGTGTTCTGTTGTTGTTGTGATGGTGTTCTGTTGCTGTTGTGAAGGTGTTCTGTTGTTGTTGTGAAGGTGTTCTGTTGCTGTTGTGAAGGTGTTCTGTTGTTGTTGTGATGGTGTTCTGTTGTTGTTGTGAAGGTGTTCTGTTGCTGTTGTGAAGGTGTTCTGTTGTTGTGAAGGTGTTCTGTTGTTGTTGTTGTGATGGTGTTCTGTTGCTGTTGTGATGGTGTTCTGTTGTTGTTGTGATGGTGTTCTGTTGTTGTTGTGAAGGTGTTCTGTTGTTGTTGTGAAGGTGTTCTGTTGTTGTTGTGATGGTGTTCTGTTGTTGTTGTGATGGTGTTCTGTTGTTGTTGTGATGGTGTTCTGTTGTTGTTGTGAAGGTGTTCTGTTGTTGTGAAGGTGTTCTGTTGTTGTTGTGAAGGTGTTCTGTTGTTGTTGTGAAGGTGTTCTGATGGTGTTCTGTTGTTGTTGTGAAGGTGTTCTGTTGTTGTTGTGAAGGTGTTCTGTTGTTGTGAAGGTGTTCTGTTGTTGTGAAGGTGTTCTGTTGTTGTTGTGAAGGTGTTCTGTTGTTGTTGTGAAGGTGTTCTGTTGTTGTTGTGAAGGTGTTCTGTTGTTGTGAAGGTGTTCTGTTGTTGTTGTGAAGGTGTTCTGTTGTTGTTGTGAAGGTGTTCTGTTGTTGTTGTGATGGTGTTCTGTTGTTGTTGTGAAGGTGTTCTGTTGTTGTTGTGAAGGTGTTCTGTGATTAAGGTTATTATTGTTCTAGGTTATGTGATAAAAGTTGTTGTTGTTGTTGTGAAGGTGGCGTTCTGTGATTCGTCGAGTGGATTCCTGGTGACGTCTGGGTCGGTGGTGCTGGATCTGAAAAAGGGAGACGAGGTGTCTCTACAGCCCACCGAAAACAACGCTATCATCACTAAAGACGAACGAGCTGACAACACCTTCACCGGCTTCCTGATCTTGCCCAGCTCATAGAACCACATGAAACCACACAGAACCACACAGAACCTTCACCGGCCACACAGAACCACTTTGAATGAGCTTAAACCAGATTCAACCAGATCTAATCTTGGTTGCCTAAGAAGTAACATTTTCATGAAAGTTTGTCACTTCCTGTTTTACTTCAATTTAGAATTTGTAGGTGTGGTATCTAGCGGAAACCTTTTATCATCCGCACACGGGTTTGAAATCTCAGCCACAGTTTAATCATCGCTTTCGCCCAATCCTGATTCTATCAAATAATCAATGATGAAAACCCCAAACCAGGAACTACTGCTGCTCGTAATCACATAATTCTACGTGAGCCTTGACAGATTGTTGCCGTTTACATGCAGAATCTGTCCACGAGAGATTAAACCAGATCACACCTGCTGAAACCAGCTTCCTGCTCTTCCACGCCACATAAAATACATATCTTAGCCACCTCATTCTGCTCTAGAAGCATCTGCAGCACAACCAACCATCTCTGTGTCTGTTTCTGCCTCCCCGTCTATACTGCTGCTGCTGCTTGCTGAGACAGTTCATCAATCAATCAATTAATTCATTTTCCCCAGGTCGTTGTTGTAAATGAGAACATATTCTCAGTCAACTCACCTGGTAAAATAAGGAATACATTTCAAATAAATCAAATAATCAATAATGTATTGCATCTGCATCTGCTGAGCTGCCTACCAAAACTAAAAGATATCATTTTGGAAATGAATTTTCAATCAATAAAGTGATTTGTTACCAGTTTTTTTTTTTATCAACAGTATACATTGTTTGTGAAAGATGTTGAGGCTGTCTACACTTTAAACTTACATGTGACTTCTGCTATCAGAATACGAGGATCGCTTTGAAAAGACAGGTCTAGATGCACAGAATTGCCATTGTGGTCAGATAGGGTTCACATCTATCGGAACACCACAGATGGCCGGTGGCTCTCTAATTGTGGTCAGATAGGGTTCACATCTGTCGGAACACCACAGATGGCTGGTGGCTCTCTAATTGTGGTCAGATAGGGTTCACATCTATCGGAACACCACAGATGGCCGGTGGCTCTCTAATTGTGGTCAGATAGGGTTCACATCTATCGGAACACCACAGACGGCCGGTGGCTCTCTAATTGTGGTCAGATAGGGTTCACATCTATCCAAAATATCATTTTGGAAATGAATTTTCAATCAATAAAGTGATTTGTTACCAGTTTTTTTTTTAATCAACAGTATACATTGTTTGTGAAAGATGTTGAGGCTGTCTACACTTTAAACTTACATGTGACTTCTGCTATCAGAATACGAGGATCGCTTTGAAAAGACAGGTCTAGATGCACAGAATTGCCATTGTGGTCAGATAGGGTTCACATCTATCGGAACACCACAGATGGCCGGTGGCTCTCTAATTGTGGTCAGATAGGGTTCACATCTGTCGGAACACCACAGACGGCCGGTGGCTCTCTAATTGTGGTCAGATAGGGTTCACATCTGTCGGAACACCACAGATGGCCGGTGGCTCTCTAATTGTGGTCAGATAGGGTTCACATCTATCGGAACACCACAGATGGCCGGTGGCTCTCTAATTGTGGTCAGATAGGGTTCACATCTATCCAAAATATCATTTTGGAAATGAATTTTCAATCAATAAAGTGATTTGTTACCAGTTTTTTTTTTTATCAACAGTATACATTGTTTGTGAAAGATGTTGAGGCTGTCTACACTTTAAACTTACATGTGACTTCTGCTATCAGAATACGAGGATCGCTTTGAAAAGACAGGTCTAGATGCACAGAATTGCCATTGTGGTCAGATAGGGTTCACATCTATCGGAACACCACAGATGGCCGGTGGCTCTCTAATTGTGGTCAGATAGGGTTCACATCTGTCGGAACACCACAGATGGCCGGTGGCTCTCTAATTGTGGTCAGATAGGGTTCACATCTGTCGGAACACCACAGACGGCCGGTGGCTCTCTAATTGTGGTCAGATAGGGTTCACATCTGTCGGAACACCACAGATGGCCGGTGGCTCTCTAATTGTGGTCAGATAGGGTTCACATCTATCGGAACACCACAGACGGCCGGTGGCTCTCTAATTGTGGTCAGATAGGGTTCACATCTATCGGAACACCACAGACGGCCGGTGGCTCTCTAATTGTGGTCAGATAGGGTTCACATCTATCCAAAATATCATTTTGGAAATGAATTTTCAATCAATAAAGTGATTTGTTACCAGTTTTTTTTTTTAATCAACAGTATACATTGTTTGTGAAAGATGTTGAGGCTGTCTACACTTTAAACTTACATGTGACTTCTGCTATCAGAATACGAGGATCGCTTTGAAAAGACAGGTCTAGATGCACAGAATTGCCATTGTGGTCAGATAGGGTTCACATCTATCGGAACACCACAGATGGCCGGTGGCTCTCTAATTGTGGTCAGATAGGGTTCACATCTGTCGGAACACCACAGATGGCCGGTGGCTCTCTAATTGTGGTCAGATAGGGTTCACATCTATCGGAACACCACAGATGGCCGGTGGCTCTCTAATTGTGGTCAGATAGGGTTCACATCTGTCGGAACACCACAGACGGCCGGTGGCTCTCTAATTGTGGTCAGATAGGGTTCACATCTGTCGGAACACCACAGATGGCCGGTGGCTCTCTAATTGTGGTCAGATAGGGTTCACATCTATCGGAACACCACAGACGGCCGGTGGCTCTCTAATTGTGGTCAGATAGGGTTCACATCTATCGGAACACCACAGACGGCCGGTGGCTCTCTAATTGTGGTCAGATAGGGTTCACATCTATCGGAACACCACAGATGGCCGGTGGCTCTCTAATTGTGGTCAGATAGGGTTCACATCTATCGGAACACCACAGATGGCCGGTGGCTCTCTAATTGTGGTCAGATAGGGTTCACATCTATCGGAACACCACAGATGGCCGGTGGCTCTCTAATTGTGGTCAGATAGGGTTCACATCTATCGGAACACCACAGATGGCCGGTGGCTCTCTAATTGTGGTCAGATAGGGTTCACATCTATCGGAACACCACAGATGGCCGGTGGCTCTCTAATTGTGGTCAGATAGGGTTCACATCTATCGGAACACCACAGATGGCCGGTGGCTCTCTAATTGTGGTCAGATAGGGTTCACATCTATCCAAAATATCATTTTGGAAATGAATTTTCAATCAATAAAGTGATTTGTTACCAGTTTTTTTTTTAATCAACAGTATACATTGTTTGTGAAAGATGTTGAGGCTGTCTACACTTTAAACTTACATGTGACTTCTGCTATCAGAATACGAGGATCGCTTTGAAAAGACAGGTCTAGATGCACAGAATTGCCATTGTGGTCAGATAGGGTTCACATCTATCGGAACACCACAGATGGCCGGTGGCTCTCTAATTGTGGTCAGATAGGGTTCACATCTGTCGGAACACCACAGATGGCCGGTGGGTCTCTAATTGTGGTCAGATAGGGTTCACATCTATCGGAACACCACAGATGGCCGGTGGCTCTCTAATTGTGGTCAGATAGGGTTCACATCTGTCGGAACACCACAGACGGCCGGTGGCTCTCTAATTGTGGTCAGATAGGGTTCACATCTGTCGGAACACCACAGATGGCCGGTGGCTCTCTAATTGTGGTCAGATAGGGTTCACATCTATCGGAACACCACAGATGGCCGGTGGCTCTCTAATTGTGGTCAGATAGGGTTCACATCTATCGGAACACCACAGACGGCCGGTGGCTCTCTAATTGTGGTCAGATAGGGTTCACATCTATCGGAACACCACAGACGGCCGGTGGCTCTCTAATTGTGGTCAGATAGGGTTCACATCTATCCAAAATATCATTTTGGAAATGAATTTTCAATCAATAAAGTGATTTGTTACCAGTTTTTTTTTTAATCAACAGTATACATTGTTTGTGAAAGATGTTGAGGCTGTCTACACTTTAAACTTACATGTGACTTCTGCTATCAGAATACGAGGATCGCTTTGAAAAGACAGGTCTAGATGCACAGAATTGCCATTGTGGTCAGATAGGGTTCACATCTATCGGAACACCACAGATGGCCGGTGGCTCTCTAATTGTGGTCAGATAGGGTTCACATCTATCGGAACACCACAGACGGCCGGTGGCTCTCTAATTGTGGTCAGATAGGGTTCACATCTATCGGAACACCACAGACGGCCGGTGGCTCTCTAATTGTGGTCAGATAGGGTTCACATCTATCCAAAATATCATTTTGGAAATGAATTTTCAATCAATAAAGTGATTTGTTACCAGTTTTTTTTTTTAATCAACAGTATACATTGTTTGTGAAAGATGTTGAGGCTGTCTACACTTTAAACTTACATGTGACTTCTGCTATCAGAATACGAGGATCGCTTTGAAAAGACAGGTCTAGATGCACAGAATTGCCATTGTGGTCAGATAGGGTTCACATCTATCGGAACACCACAGATGGCCGGTGGCTCTCTAATTGTGGTCAGATAGGGTTCACATCTGTCGGAACACCACAGATGGCCGGTGGCTCTCTAATTGTGGTCAGATAGGGTTCACATCTATCGGAACACCACAGATGGCCGGTGGCTCTCTAATTGTGGTCAGATAGGGTTCACATCTGTCGGAACACCACAGACGGCCGGTGGCTCTCTAATTGTGGTCAGATAGGGTTCACATCTGTCGGAACACCACAGATGGCCGGTGGCTCTCTAATTGTGGTCAGATAGGGTTCACATCTATCGGAACACCACAGACGGCCGGTGGCTCTCTAATTGTGGTCAGATAGGGTTCACATCTATCGGAACACCACAGATGGCCGGTGGCTCTCTAATTGTGGTCAGATAGGGTTCACATCTATCGGAACACCACAGATGGCCGGTGGCTCTCTAATTGTGGTCAGATAGGGTTCACATCTATCGGAACACCACAGATGGCCGGTGGCTCTCTAATTGTGGTCAGATAGGGTTCACATCTATCGGAACACCACAGACGGCCGGTGGCTCTCTAATTGTGGTCAGATAGGGTTCACATCTATCGGAACACCACAGATGGCCGGTGGCTCTCTAATTGTGGTCAGATAGGGTTCACATCTATCGGAACACCACAGATGGCCGGTGGCTCTCTAATTGTGGTCAGATAGGGTTCACATCTATCCAAAATATCATTTTGGAAATGAATTTTCAATCAATAAAGTGATTTGTTACCAGTTTTTTTTTAATCAACAGTATACATTGTTTGTGAAAGATGTTGAGGCTGTCTACACTTTAAACTTACATGTGACTTCTGCTATCAGAATACGAGGATCGCTTTGAAAAGACAGGTCTAGATGCACAGAATTGCCATTGTGGTCAGATAGGGTTCACATCTATCGGAACACCACAGATGGCCGGTGGCTCTCTAATTGTGGTCAGATAGGGTTCACATCTGTCGGAACACCACAGATGGCCGGTGGGTCTCTAATTGTGGTCAGATAGGGTTCACATCTATCGGAACACCACAGATGGCCGGTGGCTCTCTAATTGTGGTCAGATAGGGTTCACATCTGTCGGAACACCACAGACGGCCGGTGGCTCTCTAATTGTGGTCAGATAGGGTTCACATCTGTCGGAACACCACAGATGGCCGGTGGCTCTCTAATTGTGGTCAGATAGGGTTCACATCTATCGGAACACCACAGACGGCCGGTGGCTCTCTAATTGTGGTCAGATAGGGTTCACATCTATCGGAACACCACAGATGGCCGGTGGCTCTCTAATTGTGGTCAGATAGGGTTCACATCTATCGGAACACCACAGACGGCCGGTGGCTCTCTAATTGTGGTCAGATAGGGTTCACATCTATCCAAAATATCATTTTGGAAATGAATTTTCAATCAATAAAGTGATTTGTTACCAGTTTTTTTTTAAATCAACAGTATACATTGTTTGTGAAAGATGTTGAGGCTGTCTACACTTTAAACTTACATGTGACTTCTGCTATCAGAATACGAGGATCGCTTTGAAAAGACAGGTCTAGATGCACAGAATTGCCATTGTGGTCAGATAGGGTTCACATCTATCGGAACACCACAGATGGCCGGTGGCTCTCTAATTGTGGTCAGATAGGGTTCACATCTGTCGGAACACCACAGATGGCCGGTGGCTCTCTAATTGTGGTCAGATAGGGTTCACATCTATCGGAACACCACAGATGGCCGGTGGCTCTCTAATTGTGGTCAGATAGGGTTCACATCTGTCGGAACACCACAGACGGCCGGTGGCTCTCTAATTGTGGTCAGATAGGGTTCACATCTATCGGAACACCACAGATGGCCGGTGGCTCTCTAATTGTGGTCAGATAGGGTTCACATCTATCCAAAATATCATTTTGGAAATGAATTTTCAATCAATAAAGTGATTTGTTACCAGTTTTTTTTTAAATCAACAGTATACATTGTTTGTGAAAGATGTTGAGGCTGTCTACACTTTAAACTTACATGTGACTTCTGCTATCAGAATACGAGGATCGCTTTGAAAAGACAGGTCTAGATGCACAGAATTGCCATTGTGGTCAGATAGGGTTCACATCTATCGGAACACCACAGATGGCCGGTGGCTCTCTAATTGTGGTCAGATAGGGTTCACATCTGTCGGAACACCACAGATGGCCGGTGGCTCTCTAATTGTGGTCAGATAGGGTTCACATCTATCGGAACACCACAGATGGCCGGTGGCTCTCTAATTGTGGTCAGATAGGGTTCACATCTGTCGGAACACCACAGACGGCCGGTGGCTCTCTAATTGTGGTCAGATAGGGTTCACATCTGTCGGAACACCACAGATGGCCGGTGGCTCTCTAATTGTGGTCAGATAGGGTTCACATCTATCGGAACACCACAGACGGCCGGTGGCTCTCTAATTGTGGTCAGATAGGGTTCACATCTATCGGAACACCACAGACGGCCGGTGGCTCTCTAATTGTGGTCAGATAGGGTTCACATCTATCCAAAATATCATTTTGGAAATGAATTTTCAATCAATAAAGTGATTTGTTACCAGTTTTTTTTATCAACAGTATACATTGTTTGTGAAAGATGTTGAGGCTGTCTACACTTTAAACTTACATGTGACTTCTGCTATCAGAATACGAGGATCGCTTTGAAAAGACAGGTCTAGATGCACAGAATTGCCATTGTGGTCAGATAGGGTTCACATCTATCGGAACACCACAGATGGCCGGTGGGTCTCTAATTGTGGTCAGATAGGGTTCACATCTGTCGGAACACCACAGATGGCCGGTGGGTCTCTAATTGTGGTCAGATAGGGTTCACATCTATCGGAACACCACAGATGGCCGGTGGCTCTCTAATTGTGGTCAGATAGGGTTCACATCTGTCGGAACACCACAGACGGCCGGTGGCTCTCTAATTGTGGTCAGATAGGGTTCACATCTGTCGGAACACCACAGATGGCCGGTGGCTCTCTAATTGTGGTCAGATAGGGTTCACATCTATCGGAACACCACAGATGGCCGGTGGCTCTCTAATTGTGGTCAGATAGGGTTCACATCTATCGGAACACCACAGACGGCCGGTGGCTCTCTAATTGTGGTCAGATAGGGTTCACATCTATCGGAACACCACAGACGGCCGGTGGCTCTCTAATTGTGGTCAGATAGGGTTCACATCTATCCAAAATATCATTTTGGAAATGAATTTTCAATCAATAAAGTGATTTGTTACCAGTTTTTTTTTTAATCAACAGTATACATTGTTTGTGAAAGATGTTGAGGCTGTCTACACTTTAAACTTACATGTGACTTCTGCTATCAGAATACGAGGATCGCTTTGAAAAGACAGGTCTAGATGCACAGAATTGCCATTGTGGTCAGATAGGGTTCACATCTATCGGAACACCACAGATGGCCGGTGGCTCTCTAATTGTGGTCAGATAGGGTTCACATCTATCGGAACACCACAGACGGCCGGTGGCTCTCTAATTGTGGTCAGATAGGGTTCACATCTATCGGAACACCACAGACGGCCGGTGGCTCTCTAATTGTGGTCAGATAGGGTTCACATCTATCCAAAATATCATTTTGGAAATGAATTTTCAATCAATAAAGTGATTTGTTACCAGTTTTTTTTTTTAATCAACAGTATACATTGTTTGTGAAAGATGTTGAGGCTGTCTACACTTTAAACTTACATGTGACTTCTGCTATCAGAATACGAGGATCGCTTTGAAAAGACAGGTCTAGATGCACAGAATTGCCATTGTGGTCAGATAGGGTTCACATCTATCGGAACACCACAGATGGCCGGTGGCTCTCTAATTGTGGTCAGATAGGGTTCACATCTGTCGGAACACCACAGATGGCCGGTGGCTCTCTAATTGTGGTCAGATAGGGTTCACATCTATCGGAACACCACAGATGGCCGGTGGCTCTCTAATTGTGGTCAGATAGGGTTCACATCTGTCGGAACACCACAGACGGCCGGTGGCTCTCTAATTGTGGTCAGATAGGGTTCACATCTGTCGGAACACCACAGATGGCCGGTGGCTCTCTAATTGTGGTCAGATAGGGTTCACATCTATCGGAACACCACAGACGGCCGGTGGCTCTCTAATTGTGGTCAGATAGGGTTCACATCTATCGGAACACCACAGATGGCCGGTGGCTCTCTAATTGTGGTCAGATAGGGTTCACATCTATCGGAACACCACAGATGGCCGGTGGCTCTCTAATTGTGGTCAGATAGGGTTCACATCTATCGGAACACCACAGATGGCCGGTGGCTCTCTAATTGTGGTCAGATAGGGTTCACATCTATCGGAACACCACAGACGGCCGGTGGCTCTCTAATTGTGGTCAGATAGGGTTCACATCTATCGGAACACCACAGATGGCCGGTGGCTCTCTAATTGTGGTCAGATAGGGTTCACATCTATCGGAACACCACAGATGGCCGGTGGCTCTCTAATTGTGGTCAGATAGGGTTCACATCTATCCAAAATATCATTTTGGAAATGAATTTTCAATCAATAAAGTGATTTGTTACCAGTTTTTTTTTAATCAACAGTATACATTGTTTGTGAAAGATGTTGAGGCTGTCTACACTTTAAACTTACATGTGACTTCTGCTATCAGAATACGAGGATCGCTTTGAAAAGACAGGTCTAGATGCACAGAATTGCCATTGTGGTCAGATAGGGTTCACATCTATCGGAACACCACAGATGGCCGGTGGCTCTCTAATTGTGGTCAGATAGGGTTCACATCTGTCGGAACACCACAGATGGCCGGTGGGTCTCTAATTGTGGTCAGATAGGGTTCACATCTATCGGAACACCACAGATGGCCGGTGGCTCTCTAATTGTGGTCAGATAGGGTTCACATCTGTCGGAACACCACAGACGGCCGGTGGCTCTCTAATTGTGGTCAGATAGGGTTCACATCTGTCGGAACACCACAGATGGCCGGTGGCTCTCTAATTGTGGTCAGATAGGGTTCACATCTATCGGAACACCACAGACGGCCGGTGGCTCTCTAATTGTGGTCAGATAGGGTTCACATCTATCGGAACACCACAGATGGCCGGTGGCTCTCTAATTGTGGTCAGATAGGGTTCACATCTATCGGAACACCACAGACGGCCGGTGGCTCTCTAATTGTGGTCAGATAGGGTTCACATCTATCCAAAATATCATTTTGGAAATGAATTTTCAATCAATAAAGTGATTTGTTACCAGTTTTTTTTTAAATCAACAGTATACATTGTTTGTGAAAGATGTTGAGGCTGTCTACACTTTAAACTTACATGTGACTTCTGCTATCAGAATACGAGGATCGCTTTGAAAAGACAGGTCTAGATGCACAGAATTGCCATTGTGGTCAGATAGGGTTCACATCTATCGGAACACCACAGATGGCCGGTGGCTCTCTAATTGTGGTCAGATAGGGTTCACATCTGTCGGAACACCACAGATGGCCGGTGGCTCTCTAATTGTGGTCAGATAGGGTTCACATCTATCGGAACACCACAGATGGCCGGTGGCTCTCTAATTGTGGTCAGATAGGGTTCACATCTGTCGGAACACCACAGACGGCCGGTGGCTCTCTAATTGTGGTCAGATAGGGTTCACATCTATCGGAACACCACAGATGGCCGGTGGCTCTCTAATTGTGGTCAGATAGGGTTCACATCTATCCAAAATATCATTTTGGAAATGAATTTTCAATCAATAAAGTGATTTGTTACCAGTTTTTTTTTAAATCAACAGTATACATTGTTTGTGAAAGATGTTGAGGCTGTCTACACTTTAAACTTACATGTGACTTCTGCTATCAGAATACGAGGATCGCTTTGAAAAGACAGGTCTAGATGCACAGAATTGCCATTGTGGTCAGATAGGGTTCACATCTATCGGAACACCACAGATGGCCGGTGGCTCTCTAATTGTGGTCAGATAGGGTTCACATCTGTCGGAACACCACAGATGGCCGGTGGCTCTCTAATTGTGGTCAGATAGGGTTCACATCTATCGGAACACCACAGATGGCCGGTGGCTCTCTAATTGTGGTCAGATAGGGTTCACATCTGTCGGAACACCACAGACGGCCGGTGGCTCTCTAATTGTGGTCAGATAGGGTTCACATCTGTCGGAACACCACAGATGGCCGGTGGCTCTCTAATTGTGGTCAGATAGGGTTCACATCTATCGGAACACCACAGACGGCCGGTGGCTCTCTAATTGTGGTCAGATAGGGTTCACATCTATCGGAACACCACAGACGGCCGGTGGCTCTCTAATTGTGGTCAGATAGGGTTCACATCTATCCAAAATATCATTTTGGAAATGAATTTTCAATCAATAAAGTGATTTGTTACCAGTTTTTTTTTTTATCAACAGTATACATTGTTTGTGAAAGATGTTGAGGCTGTCTACACTTTAAACTTACATGTGACTTCTGCTATCAGAATACGAGGATCGCTTTGAAAAGACAGGTCTAGATGCACAGAATTGCCATTGTGGTCAGATAGGGTTCACATCTATCGGAACACCACAGATGGCCGGTGGCTCTCTAATTGTGGTCAGATAGGGTTCACATCTGTCGGAACACCACAGATGGCCGGTGGCTCTCTAATTGTGGTCAGATAGGGTTCACATCTATCGGAACACCACAGATGGCCGGTGGCTCTCTAATTGTGGTCAGATAGGGTTCACATCTGTCGGAACACCACAGACGGCCGGTGGCTCTCTAATTGTGGTCAGATAGGGTTCACATCTGTCGGAACACCACAGATGGCCGGTGGCTCTCTAATTGTGGTCAGATAGGGTTCACATCTATCGGAACACCACAGATGGCCGGTGGCTCTCTAATTGTGGTCAGATAGGGTTCACATCTGTCGGAACACCACAGACGGCCGGTGGCTCTCTAATTGTGGTCAGATAGGGTTCACATCTGTCGGAACACCACAGATGGCCGGTGGCTCTCTAATTGTGGTCAGATAGGGTTCACATCTATCGGAACACCACAGATGGCCGGTGGCTCTCTAATTGTGGTCAGATAGGGTTCACATCTGTCGGAACACCACAGACGGCCGGTGGCTCTCTAATTGTGGTCAGATAGGGTTCACATCTGTCGGAACACCACAGATGGCCGGTGGCTCTCTAATTGTGGTCAGATAGGGTTCACATCTATCGGAACACCACAGACGGCCGGTGGCTCTCTAATTGTGGTCAGATAGGGTTCACATCTATCGGAACACCACAGATGGCCGGTGGCTCTCTAATTGTGGTCAGATAGGGTTCACATCTATCGGAACACCACAGATGGCCGGTGGCTCTCTAATTGTGGTCAGATAGGGTTCACATCTATCGGAACACCACAGATGGCCGGTGGCTCTCTAATTGTGGTCAGATAGGGTTCACATCTATCGGAACACCACAGATGGCCGGTGGCTCTCTAATTGTGGTCAGATAGGGTTCACATCTATCGGAACACCACAGATGGCCGGTGGCTCTCTAATTGTGGTCAGATAGGGTTCACATCTATCGGAACACCACAGATGGCCGGTGGCTCTCTAATTGTGGTCAGATAGGGTTCACATCTATCCAAAATATCATTTTGGAAATGAATTTTCAATCAATAAAGTGATTTGTTACCAGTTTTTTTTTTAATCAACAGTATACATTGTTTGTGAAAGATGTTGAGGCTGTCTACACTTTAAACTTACATGTGACTTCTGCTATCAGAATACGAGGATCGCTTTGAAAAGACAGGTCTAGATGCACAGAATTGCCATTGTGGTCAGATAGGGTTCACATCTATCGGAACACCACAGATGGCCGGTGGCTCTCTAATTGTGGTCAGATAGGGTTCACATCTGTCGGAACACCACAGATGGCCGGTGGCTCTCTAATTGTGGTCAGATAGGGTTCACATCTATCGGAACACCACAGATGGCCGGTGGCTCTCTAATTGTGGTCAGATAGGGTTCACATCTGTCGGAACACCACAGATGGCCGGTGGCTCTCTAATTGTGGTCAGATAGGGTTCACATCTATCGGAACACCACAGATGGCCGGTGGCTCTCTAATTGTGGTCAGATAGGGTTCACATCTGTCGGAACACCACAGACGGCCGGTGGCTCTCTAATTGTGGTCAGATAGGGTTCACATCTATCGGAACACCACAGATGGCCGGTGGCTCTCTAATTGTGGTCAGATAGGGTTCACATCTATCCAAAATATCATTTTGGAAATGAATTTTCAATCAATAAAGTGATTTGTTACCAGTTTTTTTTTAAATCAACAGTATACATTGTTTGTGAAAGATGTTGAGGCTGTCTACACTTTAAACTTACATGTGACTTCTGCTATCAGAATACGAGGATCGCTTTGAAAAGACAGGTCTAGATGCACAGAATTGCCATTGTGGTCAGATAGGGTTCACATCTATCGGAACACCACAGATGGCCGGTGGCTCTCTAATTGTGGTCAGATAGGGTTCACATCTGTCGGAACACCACAGATGGCCGGTGGCTCTCTAATTGTGGTCAGATAGGGTTCACATCTATCGGAACACCACAGATGGCCGGTGGCTCTCTAATTGTGGTCAGATAGGGTTCACATCTGTCGGAACACCACAGACGGCCGGTGGCTCTCTAATTGTGGTCAGATAGGGTTCACATCTGTCGGAACACCACAGATGGCCGGTGGCTCTCTAATTGTGGTCAGATAGGGTTCACATCTATCGGAACACCACAGACGGCCGGTGGCTCTCTAATTGTGGTCAGATAGGGTTCACATCTATCGGAACACCACAGACGGCCGGTGGCTCTCTAATTGTGGTCAGATAGGGTTCACATCTATCCAAAATATCATTTTGGAAATGAATTTTCAATCAATAAAGTGATTTGTTACCAGTTTTTTTTTTTATCAACAGTATACATTGTTTGTGAAAGATGTTGAGGCTGTCTACACTTTAAACTTACATGTGACTTCTGCTATCAGAATACGAGGATCGCTTTGAAAAGACAGGTCTAGATGCACAGAATTGCCATTGTGGTCAGATAGGGTTCACATCTATCGGAACACCACAGATGGCCGGTGGCTCTCTAATTGTGGTCAGATAGGGTTCACATCTGTCGGAACACCACAGATGGCCGGTGGCTCTCTAATTGTGGTCAGATAGGGTTCACATCTATCGGAACACCACAGATGGCCGGTGGCTCTCTAATTGTGGTCAGATAGGGTTCACATCTGTCGGAACACCACAGACGGCCGGTGGCTCTCTAATTGTGGTCAGATAGGGTTCACATCTGTCGGAACACCACAGATGGCCGGTGGCTCTCTAATTGTGGTCAGATAGGGTTCACATCTATCGGAACACCACAGATGGCCGGTGGCTCTCTAATTGTGGTCAGATAGGGTTCACATCTGTCGGAACACCACAGACGGCCGGTGGCTCTCTAATTGTGGTCAGATAGGGTTCACATCTGTCGGAACACCACAGATGGCCGGTGGCTCTCTAATTGTGGTCAGATAGGGTTCACATCTATCGGAACACCACAGATGGCCGGTGGCTCTCTAATTGTGGTCAGATAGGGTTCACATCTGTCGGAACACCACAGACGGCCGGTGGCTCTCTAATTGTGGTCAGATAGGGTTCACATCTGTCGGAACACCACAGATGGCCGGTGGCTCTCTAATTGTGGTCAGATAGGGTTCACATCTATCGGAACACCACAGACGGCCGGTGGCTCTCTAATTGTGGTCAGATAGGGTTCACATCTATCGGAACACCACAGATGGCCGGTGGCTCTCTAATTGTGGTCAGATAGGGTTCACATCTATCGGAACACCACAGATGGCCGGTGGCTCTCTAATTGTGGTCAGATAGGGTTCACATCTATCGGAACACCACAGATGGCCGGTGGCTCTCTAATTGTGGTCAGATAGGGTTCACATCTATCGGAACACCACAGATGGCCGGTGGCTCTCTAATTGTGGTCAGATAGGGTTCACATCTATCGGAACACCACAGATGGCCGGTGGCTCTCTAATTGTGGTCAGATAGGGTTCACATCTATCGGAACACCACAGATGGCCGGTGGCTCTCTAATTGTGGTCAGATAGGGTTCACATCTATCCAAAATATCATTTTGGAAATGAATTTTCAATCAATAAAGTGATTTGTTACCAGTTTTTTTTTTAATCAACAGTATACATTGTTTGTGAAAGATGTTGAGGCTGTCTACACTTTAAACTTACATGTGACTTCTGCTATCAGAATACGAGGATCGCTTTGAAAAGACAGGTCTAGATGCACAGAATTGCCATTGTGGTCAGATAGGGTTCACATCTATCGGAACACCACAGATGGCCGGTGGCTCTCTAATTGTGGTCAGATAGGGTTCACATCTGTCGGAACACCACAGATGGCCGGTGGCTCTCTAATTGTGGTCAGATAGGGTTCACATCTATCGGAACACCACAGATGGCCGGTGGCTCTCTAATTGTGGTCAGATAGGGTTCACATCTGTCGGAACACCACAGACGGCCGGTGGCTCTCTAATTGTGGTCAGATAGGGTTCACATCTGTCGGAACACCACAGATGGCCGGTGGCTCTCTAATTGTGGTCAGATAGGGTTCACATCTATCGGAACACCACAGACGGCCGGTGGCTCTCTAATTGTGGTCAGATAGGGTTCACATCTATCGGAACACCACAGACGGCCGGTGGCTCTCTAATTGTGGTCAGATAGGGTTCACATCTATCCAAAATATCATTTTGGAAATGAATTTTCAATCAATAAAGTGATTTGTTACCAGTTTTTTTTTTAATCAACAGTATACATTGTTTGTGAAAGATGTTGAGGCTGTCTACACTTTAAACTTACATGTGACTTCTGCTATCAGAATACGAGGATCGCTTTGAAAAGACAGGTCTAGATGCACAGAATTGCCATTGTGGTCAGATAGGGTTCACATCTATCGGAACACCACAGATGGCCGGTGGCTCTCTAATTGTGGTCAGATAGGGTTCACATCTGTCGGAACACCACAGATGGCCGGTGGCTCTCTAATTGTGATCAGATAGGGTTCACATCTATCGGAACACCACAGATGGCCGGTGGCTCTCTAATTGTGGTCAGATAGGGTTCACATCTGTCGGAACACCACAGATGGCCGGTGGCTCTCTAATTGTGGTCAGATAGGGTTCACATCTATCGGAACACCACAGATGGCCGGTGGCTCTCTAATTGTGGTCAGATAGGGTTCACATCTGTCGGAACACCACAGACGGCCGGTGGCTCTCTAATTGTGGTCAGATAGGGTTCACATCTGTCGGAACACCACAGATGGCCGGTGGCTCTCTAATTGTGGTCAGATAGGGTTCACATCTATCGGAACACCACAGACGGCCGGTGGCTCTCTAATTGTGGTCAGATAGGGTTCACATCTATCGGAACACCACAGATGGCCGGTGGCTCTCTAATTGTGGTCAGATAGGGTTCACATCTATCGGAACACCACAGATGGCCGGTGGCTCTCTAATTGTGGTCAGATAGGGTTCACATCTATCGGAACACCACAGACGGCCGGTGGCTCTCTAATTGTGGTCAGATAGGGTTCACATCTATCGGAACACCACAGATGGCCGGTGGCTCTCTAATTGTGGTCAGATAGGGTTCACATCTATCGGAACACCACAGATGGCCGGTGGCTCTCTAATTGTGGTCAGATAGGGTTCACATCTATCGGAACACCACAGACGGCCGGTGGCTCTCTAATTGTGGTCAGATAGGGTTCACATCTATCCAAAATATCATTTTGGAAATGAATTTTCAATCAATAAAGTGATTTGTTACCAGTGTTTTTTTAAATCAACAGTATACATTGTTTGTGAAAGATGTTGAGGCTGTCTACACTTTAAACTTACATGTGACTTCTGCTATCAGAATACGAGGATCGCTTTGAAAAGACAGGTCTAGATGCACAGAATTGCCATTGTGGTCAGATAGGGTTCACATCTATCGGAACACCACAGATGGCCGGTGGCTCTCTAATTGTGGTCAGATAGGGTTCACATCTGTCGGAACACCACAGATGGCCGGTGGCTCTCTAATTGTGGTCAGATAGGGTTCACATCTATCGGAACACCACAGATGGCCGGTGGCTCTCTAATTGTGGTCAGATAGGGTTCACATCTGTCGGAACACCACAGACGGCCGGTGGCTCTCTAATTGTGGTCAGATAGGGTTCACATCTGTCGGAACACCACAGATGGCCGGTGGCTCTCTAATTGTGGTCAGATAGGGTTCACATCTATCGGAACACCACAGACGGCCGGTGGCTCTCTAATTGTGGTCAGATAGGGTTCACATCTATCGGAACACCACAGATGGCCGGTGGCTCTCTAATTGTGGTCAGATAGGGTTCACATCTATCGGAACACCACAGACGGCCGGTGGCTCTCTAATTGTGGTCAGATAGGGTTCACATCTATCGGAACACCACAGACGGCCGGTGGCTCTCTAATTGTGGTCAGATAGGGTTCACATCTATCGGAACACCACAGACGGCCGGTGGCTCTCTAATTGTGGTCAGATAGGGTTCACATCTATCGGAACACCACAGATGGCCGGTGGCTCTCTAATTGTGGTCAGATAGGGTTCACATCTATCGGAACACCACAGATGGCCGGTGGCTCTCTAATTGTGGTCAGATAGGGTTCACATCTATCGGAACACCACAGACGGCCGGTGGCTCTCTAATTGTGGTCAGATAGGGTTCACATCTATCGGAACACCACAGATGGCCGGTGGCTCTCTAATTGTGGTCAGATAGGGTTCACATCTATCGGAACACCACAGATGGCCGGTGGCTCTCTAATTGTGGTCAGATAGGGTTCACATCTATCGGAACACCACAGATGGCCGGTGGCTCTCTAATTGTGGTCAGATAGGGTTCACATCTATCCAAAATATCATTTTGGAAATGAATTTTCAATCAATAAAGTGATTTGTTACCAGTTTTTTTTTTAATCAACAGTATACATTGTTTGTGAAAGATGTTGAGGCTGTCTACACTTTAAACTTACATGTGACTTCTGCTATCAGAATACGAGGATCGCTTTGAAAAGACAGGTCTAGATGCACAGAATTGCCATTGTGGTCAGATAGGGTTCACATCTATCGGAACACCACAGATGGCCGGTGGCTCTCTAATTGTGGTCAGATAGGGTTCACATCTGTCGGAACACCACAGATGGCCGGTGGCTCTCTAATTGTGGTCAGATAGGGTTCACATCTATCGGAACACCACAGATGGCCGGTGGCTCTCTAATTGTGGTCAGATAGGGTTCACATCTGTCGGAACACCACAGACGGCCGGTGGCTCTCTAATTGTGGTCAGATAGGGTTCACATCTGTCGGAACACCACAGATGGCCGGTGGCTCTCTAATTGTGGTCAGATAGGGTTCACATCTATCGGAACACCACAGACGGCCGGTGGCTCTCTAATTGTGGTCAGATAGGGTTCACATCTATCGGAACACCACAGATGGCCGGTGGCTCTCTAATTGTGGTCAGATAGGGTTCACATCTATCGGAACACCACAGACGGCCGGTGGCTCTCTAATTGTGGTCAGATAGGGTTCACATCTATCGGAACACCACAGATGGCCGGTGGCTCTCTAATTGTGGTCAGATAGGGTTCACATCTATCGGAACACCACAGATGGCCGGTGGCTCTCTAATTGTGGTCAGATAGGGTTCACATCTATCGGAACACCACAGATGGCCGGTGGCTCTCTAATTGTGGTCAGATAGGGTTCACATCTATCCAAAATATCATTTTGGAAATGAATTTTCAATCAATAAAGTGATTTGTTACCAGTTTTTTTTTTAATCAACAGTATACATTGTTTGTGAAAGATGTTGAGGCTGTCTACACTTTAAACTTACATGTGACTTCTGCTATCAGAATACGAGGATCGCTTTGAAAAGACAGGTCTAGATGCACAGAATTGCCATTGTGGTCAGATAGGGTTCACATCTATCGGAACACCACAGATGGCCGGTGGCTCTCTAATTGTGGTCAGATAGGGTTCACATCTGTCGGAACACCACAGATGGCCGGTGGCTCTCTAATTGTGGTCAGATAGGGTTCACATCTATCGGAACACCACAGATGGCCGGTGGCTCTCTAATTGTGGTCAGATAGGGTTCACATCTGTCGGAACACCACAGACGGCCGGTGGCTCTCTAATTGTGGTCAGATAGGGTTCACATCTGTCGGAACACCACAGATGGCCGGTGGCTCTCTAATTGTGGTCAGATAGGGTTCACATCTATCGGAACACCACAGACGGCCGGTGGCTCTCTAATTGTGGTCAGATAGGGTTCACATCTATCGGAACACCACAGATGGCCGGTGGCTCTCTAATTGTGGTCAGATAGGGTTCACATCTATCGGAACACCACAGACGGCCGGTGGCTCTCTAATTGTGGTCAGATAGGGTTCACATCTATCGGAACACCACAGATGGCCGGTGGCTCTCTAATTGTGGTCAGATAGGGTTCACATCTATCGGAACACCACAGATGGCCGGTGGCTCTCTAATTGTGGTCAGATAGGGTTCACATCTATCGGAACACCACAGACGGCCGGTGGCTCTCTAATTGTGGTCAGATAGGGTTCACATCTATCGGAACACCACAGAAGGCCGGTGGCTCTCTAATTGTGGTCAGATAGGGTTCACATCTATCGGAACACCACAGATGGCCGGTGGCTCTCTAATTGTGGTCAGATAGGGTTCACATCTATCGGAACACCACAGACGGCCGGTGGCTCTCTAATTGTGGTCAGATAGGGTTCACATCTATCGGAACACCACAGATGGCCGGTGGCTCTCTAATTGTGGTCAGATAGGGTTCACATCTATCGGAACACCACAGATGGCCGGTGGCTCTCTAATTGTGGTCAGATAGGGTTCACATCTGTCGGAACACCACAGAACCCCGGTGGCTCTCTAATTGTGGAGGATGAGCTCATAGTAAGGACTGGAACGGAATATATGGAATGGTTTCCATGGTTTCCATGTGTTTGATACCGTTCCATCCACTCCGTTCCAGACATTATTATGAGCCGTCCTCCCCTCAGCAGTGTGCTGACCACTTCAGGAGGTGGTCAGGGGAGGTGGTCAGGGGAGGTGGTCAGGGGGAGGTGGTCAGGGGGAGGTGGTCAGGGGGAGGTGGTCAGGGGGAGGTGGTCAGGGGGAGGTGGTCAGGGAGGTGGTCAGGGGAGGTGGTCAGGGAGGTGGTCAGGGAGGTGGTCAGGGGAGGTGGTCAGGGAGGTGGTCAGGGAGGTGGTCAGGGGGAGGTGGTCAGGGAGGTGGTCAGGGAGGTGGTCAGGGGAGGTGGTCAGGGAGGTGGTCAGGGGAGGTGGTCAGGGAGGTGGTCAGGGGAGGTGGTCAGGGAGGTGGTCAGGGAGGTGGTCAGGGGGAGGTGGTCAGGGAGGTGGTCTGGGAGGTGGTCAGGGGAGGTGGTCAGGGAGGTGGTCAGGGAAGTGGTCAGGGGAGGTGGTCAGGGAGGTGGTCAGGTAGGTGGTCAGGGGAGGTGGTTAGGGGGAGGTGGTCAGGGGGAGGTGGTCAGGGAGGTGGTCAGGGAGGTGGTCAGGGAGGTGGTCAGGGGAGGTGGTCAGGGAGATGGTCAGGGGAGGTGGTCAGGGAGGTGGTCAGGGGGAGGTGGTCAGGGAGGTGGTCAGGGGAGGTGGTCAGGGGAGGTGGTCAGGGAGATGGTCAGGGAGGTGGTCAGGGGAGGTGGTCAGGGGAGGAGGTCAGGGGAGGTGGTCAGGGGGAGGTGGTCAGGGAGGTGGTCAGGGAGGTGGTCAGGGGAGGTGGTCAGGGAGGTGGTCAGGGAGGTGGTCAGGGGAGGTGGTCAGGGAGGTGGTCAGGGGAGGTGGTCAGGGAGGTGGTCAGGGGGAGGTGGTCAGGGAGGTGGTCAGGGAGGTGGTCAGGGGAGGTGGTCAGGGGAGGTGGTCAGGGGAGGTGGTCAGGGGGAGGTGGTCAGGGAGGTGGTCAGGGAGGTGGTCAGGGGAGGTGGTCAGGGGAGGTGGTCAGGGAGGTGGTCAGGGAGGTGGTCAGGGAGGTGGTCAGGGGGAGATGGTCAGGGAGGTGGTCAGGGAGGTGGTCAGGGGAGGTGGTCAGGGAGGTGGTCAGGGGAGGTGGTCAGGGGAGGTGGTCAGGGGGAGGTGGTCAGGGAGGTGGTCAGGGAGGTGGTCAGGGGAGGTGGTCAGGGGAGGTGGTCAGGGGGAGGTGGTCAGGGAGGTGGTCAGGGAGGTGGTCAGGGGAGGTGGTCAGGGGAGATGGTCAGGGGAGGTGGTCAGGGAGGTGGTCAGGGGAGGTGGTCAGGGAGGTGGTCAGGGGGAGGTGGTCAGGGAGGTGGTCAGGGAGGTGGTCAGGGGAGGTGGTCAGGGGAGGTGGTCAGGGGGAGGTGGTCAGGGAGGTGGTCAGGGAGGTGGTCAGGGGAGGTGGTCAGGGGAGGTGGTCAGGGAGGTGGTCAGGGGAGGTGGTCAGGGAGGTGGTCAGGGGGAGGTGGTCAGGGAGGTGGTCAGGGAGGTGGTCAGGGAGGTGGTCAGGGGAGGTGGTCAGGGGAGGTGGTCAGGGGAGGTGGTCAGGGGGAGGTGGTCAGGGAGGTGGTCAGGGGAGGTGGTCAGGGGGAGGTGGTCAGGGAGGTGGTCAGGGAGGTGTGTGGATTTCTCCTCGGTCTGGATGCAATCAGGCGACCGAAAGTGCCACCAGTGGGCGACGTCATCAGCACTCCTCCCACAAGTCTCCAGAAAACGTGTGTTTTGGGACCGAGAGGTCCCGACCTTTTCATTATAATGTCGGAGGACATGCATTCACAGCGTAGTGAGGAACGTGTTTGCTGACTTCATAAATGCTAGCCAGCTAGATTATTTAGAAAAACATGTGTTTGTCTATGTGATATACTAGCCTGTTTGCAGGGTTGCCATGGTTACTTTCTAAATGTAATCCGTTACAGTTACTAGTTATTTGTCCAAAATTGTACTCAGTAACGTCATTTTTTATTACCCCAAACTCAGTAACGTAATCTGATTACATTCAGTTACTTTTAGATGACTTTCCCCTGAAGAGACATTAGAAGAAGACATAAATGTATGTTACCAGTTGAACCACATCTATTACAGAATAAATCAGTGTTAAAGTTTACATAGCTGTCCATATATGGATGTTACATGTTACTTTACGGGTTGGTTATGTAAGCTACTTCTAACCCATTGCTTTCTAGTACATATAATAATACAATTAAATTATATCTTTACATTAAAAACCAAAGTCTATCAGAATTACAGTCATTCCAATAAATGTTATTCCCCTTGATCTTCAAGAACAGGACTTGGAAATATGGAAGTATAGATCAGCCAAATTGTTTTACCTGAGCAAGACCCCAAAACGAAGGACTTATTAGCCAGTCCTACTCTGTTGTTTATGATTTAGTTGTCATGGAGGACTGATTGGTCTCATTGATTCGAGTTGAAACATCAGTGCTGTGCTGATGGAAGGGCATGCTTTGCCAAGAGTGTGCAATGTTGTCATCAAGGCAAAGGTTGGGCATTTTATAAGTTATTTTATTCAAGAATCAATGGAGATATAAACAATATTTATATAGTTGAAGTCAGAAATGTACATACATTTAGGTTGGAGTCTTTAAAACTCGTTTTTCAACCACTCCACAAATTTATTGTTAACAAACTATAGTTTTGGCAAGTCAGTTAGGAAATCTACTTTGTGCATGACACAAGTAATTTTTCCAACAATTGTTTACAGACAGATTATTTCACTTATAATTCACTGTATTACAATTTCAGCGGGTCAGAAGTTTACAGTTCTGACCCACTAAGTTGACTGTGCCTTTAAACAGCTTGGAAAATTCCAGAAAATTATGTCATGGCTTTAGAAGCTTCTGATAGGCTAATTGACATAATTTGAGTCAATTGGAGGTGTACCTGTGGATGTATTTCAAGGCCTACCTTCAAACTCAGTGCCTCTTTGCTTGACATCATGGGAAAATGAAAAGAAATCAGCCAAGACCTCTGAAAAGAAAATGTAGACCTCCACAAGTCTGGTTCATCCTTGGGAGCAATTTCCAAACGCCTGAAGGTACCACGTTCATCTGTACAAACAATAGTACGCAAGTATAAACACCATGGGACCACACAGCCGTCATACCGCTCAGGAAGGAGATGCGTTCTGTCTCCTAGAGATGAACGTACTTTAGTGCGAAAAATGCAAATCAATCCCAGAACAACAGCAAAGGACCTTGTGAAGATGCTGGAGGAAACAGGTACAAAAGTATCTATATCCACAGTAAAACGAGTCCTATATCGACATAACCTGAAAGGCCGCTCAGCAAGGAAGAAGCCACTGCTCCAAAACCGCCATAGAAAAGCCAGACTACGGTTTGCAACTGCACATGGGGACAAAGATCATACTTTTTGGAGAAATGTCCTCTGGTCTGATGAAACATAAATAGAACTGTTTGGCCATATGACCATCGTTATGATTGGAGGAAAAAGGGGGAGGCTTGCAAGCCGAAGAAACACGGGGGTGGCAGCATCATGTTGTAGGGGTGCTTTGCTTCAGGAGGGACTGGTGCACTTCACAAAATAGATGACATCATGAGAAAGCAAAAGTATGTGGATATATTGAAGCAACATCTCAAGACATCAGTCAGGAAGTTAAAGCTTGGTCACAAATTGGTCTTCCAAATGGACAATGACCCCAAGCATACTTCCAAAGTTGTGGCAAAATGGCTTAAGGAAAACAAAGTCAAGGTATTGGAGTGGCCATCACAAAGCCTTGACCTCAATCCTATAGAACCTTTGTGGGCAGAACTGGAAAGAAATAAAAGCTGAAATAAATAATTCTCTCTACTGTTATTCTGACATTTCACATTCTTTAAATAAAGTGGTGATCCTAACTGACCTAAGACAGGGAATTTTTACTCGGATTAAATGTCAGGAATTGTGAAAAACTGAGTTTAAATGTATTTGGCTAAAGTGTATGTAAACTTCCGACTTCAACTGTATAATGTCTAAAACTGGATGTAGCAACTACAGATTGCCCCTTTAAGTCTAGAAAAGCGTGTGTGTTTGAGCATGTGTCCATTAGGCCTATAGATTTATTTATTTTATCACCATGAATTAGACTGAGCAATTAAAGCACAACTTTTATTACATAGGCTGGGATCCACACTATGCAACTGTTATTCTATAGGCTGGGATCCACACTATGCAGCTGTTATTCTATAGGCTGGGATCCACACTATGCAGCTGTTATTCTATAGGCTGGGATCCACACCATGCAGCTGTTATTCTATAGGCTGGGATCCTCACTATACAGCTGTTATTCTATAGGCTGGGATCCACACTATGCAGCTGTTATTCCATAGGCTGGGATCCACACTATGCAGCTGTTATTCTATAGGCTGGGATCCACACTATGCAGCTGTTATTCTATAGGCTGGGATCCTCACTATACAGCTGTTATTCCATAGGCTGGGATCCTCACTATACAGCTGTTATTCTATAGGCTGGGATCCACACTATGCAGCTGTTATTCCATAGGCTGGGATCCACACTATGCAGCTGTTATTCTATAGGCTGGGATCCTCACTATGCAGCTGTTATTCCATAGGCTGGGATCCTCACTATGCAGCTGTTATTCTATAGGCTGGGATCCTCACTATACAGCTGTTATTCTATAGGCTGGGATCCACACTATGCAGCTGTTATTCCATAGGCTGGGATCCACACTATGCAGCTGTTATTCCATAGGCTGGGATCCACACCATGCAGCTGTTATTCTATAGGCTGGGATCCTCACTATACAGCTGTTATTCTATAGGCTGGGATCCACACTATGCAGCTGTTATTCCATAGGCTGGGATCCACACTATGCAGCTGTTATTCCATAGGCTGGGATCCACACTATGCAGCTGTTATTCTATAGGCTGGGATCCACACTATGCAGCTGTTATTCTATAGGCTGGGATCCACACTATGCAGCTGTTATTCTATAGGCTGGGATCCACACTATGCAGCTGTTATTCTATAGGCTGGGATCCACACTATGCAGCTGTTATTCTATAGGCTGGGATCCACACTATGCAGCTGTTATTCTATAGGCTGGGATCCTCACTATGCAGCTGTTATTCTATAGGCTGGGATCCACACCAGGCAGCTGTTATTCTATAGGCTGGGATCCCCACTATGCAGCTGTTATTCTATAGGCTGGGATCCCCACTATGCAGCTGTTATTCTATAGGCTGGGATCCACACTATGCAGCTGTTATTCTATAGGCTGGGATCCACACCATGCAGCTGTTATTCTATAGGCTGGGATCTGCACTATGCAGCTGTTATTCTATAGGCTGGGATCCACACTATGCAGCTGTTATTCTATAGGCTGGGATCCTCACTATACAGCTGTTATTCTATAGGCTGGGATCCACACTATGCAGCTGTTATTCTATAGGCTGGGATCCTCACTATGCAGCTGTTATTCTATAGGCTGGGATCCTCACTATGCAGCTGTTATTCTATAGGCTGGGATCCACACTATGCAGCTGTTATTCTATAGGCTGGGATCCTCACTATGCAGCTGTTATTCTATAGGCTGGGATCCACACTATGCAGCTGTTATTCTATAGGCTGGGATCCTCACTATGCAGCTGTTATTCTATAGGCTGGGATCCTCACTATGCAGCTGTTATTCTATAGGCTGGGATCCTCACTATGCAGCTGTTATTCTATAGGCTGGGATCCTCACTATGCAGCTGTTGTTCCATAGGCTGGGATCCACACTATGCAGCTGTTATTCTATAGGCTGGGATCCTCACTATGCAGCTGTTATTCTATAGGCTGGGATCCTCACTATGCAGCTGTTATTCTATAGGCTGGGATCCACACTATGCAGCTGTTATTCCATAGGCTGGGATCCACACTATGCAGCTGTTATTCTATAGGCTGGGATCCTCACTATGCAGCTGTTATTCTATAGGCTGGGATCCTCACTATGCAGCTGTTATTCTATAGGCTGGGATCCACACTATGCAGCTGTTATTCTATAGGCTGGGATCCTCACTATGCAGCTGTTATTCTATAGGCTGGGATCCACACTATGCAGCTGTTATTCCATAGGCTGGGATCCACACTATGCAGCTGTTATTCTATAGGCTGGGATCCTCACTATGCAGCTGTTATTCTATAGGCTGGGATCCTCACTATACAGCTGTTATTCCATAGGCTGGGATCCACACTATACAGCTGTTATTCTATAGGCTGGGATCCACACTATGCAGCTGTTATTCTATAGGCTGGGATCCTCACTATGCAGCTGTTATTCTATAGGCTGGGATCCTCACTATGCAGCTGTTATTCTATAGGCTGGGATCCACACTATACAGCTGTTATTCCATAGGCTGGGATCCACACTATACAGCTGTTATTCTATAGGCTGGGATCCACACTATGCAGCTGTTATTCTATAGGCTGGGATCCACACTATGCAGCTGTTATTCTATAGGCTGGGATCCACACTATACAGCTGTTATTCTATAGGCTGGGATCCTCACTATGCAGCTGTTATTCTATAGGCTGGGATCCACACAATACAGCTGTTATTCTATAGGCTGGGATCCTCACTATGCAGCTGTTATTCTATAGGCTGGGATCCGCACTATGCAGCTGTTATTCCATAGGCTGGGATCCTCACTATGCAGCTGTTATTCTATAGGCTGGGATCCTCACTATGCAGCTGTTATTCTATAGGCTGGGATCCACACTATGCAGCTGTTTTTCTATAGGCTGGGATCCTCACTATGCAGCTGTTGTTCCATAGGCTGGGATCCTCACTATGCAGCTGTTATTCTATAGGCTGGGATCTACACTATGCAGCTGTTATTCTATAGGCTGGGATCCTCACTATGCAGCTGTTATTCTATAGGCTGGGATCCTCACTATGCAGCTGTTATTCTATAGGCTGGGATCCACACTATGCAGCTGTTATTCTATAGGCTGGGATCCACACTATGCAGCTGTTATTCTATAGGCTGGGATCCACACTATACAGCTGTTATTCTATAGGCTGGGATCCACACTATGCAGCTGATATTCCATAGGCTGGGATCCACACTATGCAGCTGTTATTCTATAGGCTGGGATCCACACTATACAGCTGTTATTCTATAGGCTGGGATCCACACTATACAGCTGTTATTCTATAGGCTGGGATCCACACTATGCAGCTGTTATTCTATAGGCTGGGATCCTCACTATGCAGCTGTTATTCTATAGGCTGGGATCCACACTATGCAGCTGTTATTCTATAGGCTGGGATCCACACTATGCAGCTGTTATTCCATAGGCTGGGATCCACACTATGCAGCTGTTATTCTATAGGCTGGGATCCTCACTATGCAGCTGTTATTCTATAGGCTGGGATCCACACTATGCAGCTGTTATTCTATAGGCTGGGATCCTCACTATGCAGCTGTTATTCTATAGGCTGGGATCCACACTATGCAGCTGTTATTCTATAGGCTGGGATCCACACTATGCAGCTGTTATTCTATAGGCTGGGATCCACACTATGCAGCTGTTATTCCATAGGCTGGGATCCACACTATGCAGCTGTTATTCTATAGGCTGGGATCCACACTATGCAGCTGTTATTCCATAGGCTGGGATCCACACTATGCAGCTGTTATTCTATAGGCTGGGATCCACACTATGCAGCTGTTATTCTATAGGCTGGGATCCATACTATGAAGCTGTTATTCTATAGGCTGGGATCCACACTATGCAGCTGTTATTCTATAGGCTGGGATCCACACTATGCAGCTGTTATTCTATAGGCTGGGATCCTCACTATGCAGCTGTTATTCTATAGGCTGGGATCCTCACTATACAGCTGTTATTCTATAGGCTGGGATCCACACTATGCAGCTGTTGTTCTATAGGCTGGGATCCTCACTATGCAGCTGTTATTCCATAGGCTGGGATCCTCACTATACAGCTGTTATTCTATAGGCTGGGATCCTCACTATACAGCTGTTATTCTATAGGCTGGGATCCACACTATGCAGCTGTTGTTCTATAGGCTGGGATCCTCACTATGCAGCTGTTATTCTATAGGCTGGGATCCACACTATGCAGCTGTTATTCTATAGGCTGGGATCCACACTATGCAGCTGTTATTCCATAGGCTGGGATCCACACTATGCAGCTGTTATTCTATAGGCTGGGATCCACACTATGCAGCTGTTATTCCATAGGCTGGGATCCACACTATGCAGCTGTTATTCTATAGGCTGGGATCCACACCAGGCAGCTGTTATTCTATAGGCTGGGATCCACACTATACAGCTGTTATTCCATAGGCTGGGATCCACACTATGCAGCTGTTATTCTATAGGCTGGGATCCACACTATACAGCTGTTATTCTATAGGCTGGGATCCACACTATGCAGCTGTTATTCTATAGGCTGGGATCCACACTATGCAGCTGTTATTCTATAGGCTGGGATCCTCACTATGCAGCTGTTATTCCATAGGCTGGGATCCACACTATGCAGCTGTTATTCTATAGGCTGGGATCCACACTATGCAGCTGTTATTCTATAGGCTGGGATCCACACTATGCAGCTGTTGTTCTATAGGCTGGGATCCTCACTATGCAGCTGTTATTCTATAGGCTGGGATCCTCACTATGCAGCTGTTATTCTATAGGCTGGGATCCACACTATGCAGCTGTTATTCTATAGGCTGGGATCCACACTATGCAGCTGTTATTCTATAGGCTGGGATCCACACTATGCAGCTGTTATTCTATAGGCTGGGATCCTCACTATGCAGCTGTTATTCTATAGGATGGGATCCACACCATGCAGCTGTTATTCTATAGGCTGGGATCCACACTATGCAGCTGTTATTCTATAGGCTGGGATCCACACTATGCAGCTGTTATTCTATAGGCTGGGATCCTCACTATGCAGCTGTTATTCTATAGGCTGGGATCCACACTGTGCAGCTGTTATTCTATAGGCTGGGATCCACACTATGCAGCTGTTATTCTATAGGCTGGGATCCACACTATGCAGCTGTTATTCTATAGGCTGGGATCCTCACTATGCAGCTGTTATTCTATAGGCTGGGATCCACACTATGCAGCTGTTATTCTATAGGCTGGGATCCACACTATGCAGCTGTTATTCTATAGGCTGGGATCCACACTATGCAGCTGTTATTCTATAGGCTGGGATCCTCACTATGCAGCTGTTATTCTATAGGATGGGATCCACACCATGCAGCTGTTATTCTATAGGCTGGGATCCACACTATGCAGCTGTTGTTCCATAGGCTGGGATCCTCACTATGCAGCTGTTATTCTATAGGCTGGGATCCACACTATACAGCTGTTATTCTATAGGCTGGGATCTGCACTATGCAGCTGTTATTCTATAGGCTGGGATCCACACTATTCAGCTGTTATTCTATAGGCTGGGATCCACACTATGCAGCTGTTATTCTATAGGCTGGGATCCACACTATACAGCTGTTATTCTATAGGCTGGGATCCACACTATGCAGCTGTTATTCCATAGGCTGGGATCCACACTATACAGCTGTTATTCTATAGGCTGGGATCCACACTATGCAGCTGTTATTCTATAGGCTGGGATCCACACTATGCAGCTGTTATTCTATAGGCTGGGATCCACACTATGCAGCTGTTATTCTATAGGCTGGGATCCACACTATGCAGCTGTTATTCTATAGGCTGGGATCCACACTATGCAGCTGTTATTCTATAGGATGGGATCCACACCATGCAGCTGTTGTTCCATAGGATGGGATCCACACCATGCAGCTGTTATTCTATAGGCTGGGATCCACACTATGCAGCTGTTATTCTATAGGCTGGGATCTGCACTATGCAGCTGTTATTCTATAGGCTGGGATCCACACTATGCAGCTGTTATTCTATAGGCTGGGATCCACACTATGCAGCTGTTATTCTATAGGCTGGGATCCACACTATGCAGCTGTTATTCCATAGGCTGGGATCCACACTATACAGCTGTTATTCTATAGGCTGGGATCCACACTATGCAGCTGTTATTCTATAGGCTGGGATCCACACAATACAGCTGTTATTCTATAGGCTGGGATCCACACTATAAAGCTGTTATTCTATAGGCTGGGATCCACACTATGCAGCTGTTATTCTATAGGCTGGGATCCACACTATGCAGCTGTTATTCTATAGGCTGGGATCCACACTATACAGCTGTTATTCTATAGGCTGTGATCCACACTATGCAGCTGTTATTCTATAGGCTGGGATCCACACAATACAGCTGTTATTCTATAGGCTGGGATCCACACTATGCAGCTGTTATTCTATAGGCTGGGATCCACACTATGCAGCTGTTATTCTATAGGCTGGGATCCACACTATGCAGCTGTTATTCTATAGGCTGGGATCCACACTATGCAGCTGTTATTACATAGGCTGGGATCCACACTATGCAGCTGTTATTCTATAGGCTGGGACCCACACTATGCAGCTGTTATTCTATAGGCTGGGATCCACACTATGCAGCTGTTATTCTATAGGCTGGGATCCACACAATACAGCTGTTATTCTATAGGCTGGGATCCACACTATACAGCTGTTATTCTATAGGCTGGGATCCACACTATGCAGCTGTTATTCTATAGGCTGGGATCCACACTATGCAGCTGTTATTCTATAGGCTGGGATCCACACTATGCAGCTGTTATTCTATAGGCTGGGATCCTCACTATGCAGCTGTTATTCTATAGGCTGGGATCCACACAATGCAGCTGTTATTCTATAGGCTGGGATCCTCACTATGCAGCTGTTATTCTATAGGCTGGGATCCACATCAGGCAGCTGTTATTCTATAGGCTGGGATCCTCACTATGCAGCTGTTATTCTATAGGCTGGGATCCTCACTATGCAGCTGTTATTCTATAGGCTGGGATCCACACTATGCAGCTGTTATTCTATAGGCTGGGATCCACACTATGCAGCTGTTATTCTATAGGCTGGGATCCACACTATACAGCTGTTATTCTATAGGCTGGGATCCTCACTATGCAGCTGTTATTCTATAGGCTGGGATCCTCACTATGCAGCTGTTATTCTATAGGCTGGGATCCACACTATGCAGCTGTTATTCTATAGGCTGGGATCCTCACTATGCAGCTGTTATTCTATAGGCTGGGATCCACATCAGGCAGTTGTTATTCTATAGGCTGGGATCCTCACTATGCAGCTGTTATTCTATAGGCTGGGATCCACACTATGCAGCTGTTATTCTATAGGCTGGGATCCACACTATGCAGCTGTTATTCTATAGGCTGGGATCTACACTATGCAGCTGTTATTCTATAGGCTGGGATCCACACTATGCAGCTGTTATTCTATAGGCTGGGATCCACACTATGCAGCTGTTATTCTATAGGCTGGGATCTACACTATGCAGCTGTTATTCTATAGGCTGGGATCCACACTATGCAGCTGTTATTCTATAGGCTGGGATCCACACTATGCAGCTGTTATTCTATAGGCTGGGATCTACACTATGCAGCTGTTATTCTATAGGCTGGGATCCCCACTATGCAGCTGTTATTCTATAGGCTGGGATCCCCACTATGCAGCTGTTATTCTATAGGCTGGGATCTGCACTATGCAGCTGTTATTCTATAGGCTGGGATCTGCACTATGCAGCTGTTATTCTATAGGCTGGGATCTGCACTATGCAGCTGTTATTCTATAGGCTGGGATCCACACTATGCAGCTGTTATTCTATAGGCTGGGATCCGCACTATGCAGCTGTTATTCTATAGGCTGGGATCCTCACTATGCAGCTGTTATTCTATAGGCTAGGATCCTCACTATACAGCTGTTATTCTATAGGCTGGGATCCACACTATGCAGCTGTTATTCTATAGGCTGGGATCCACACTATGCAGCTGTTATTCTATAGGCTGGGATCCACACTATGCAGCTGTTATTCTATAGGCCGGGATCCACACTATGCAGCTGTTATTCTATAGGCTGGGATCCACACTATGCAGCTGTTATTCTATAGGCCGGGATCCACACTATGCAGCTGTTATTCTATAGGCCGGGATCCACACTATGCAGCTGTTATTCTATAGGCCGGGATCCACACTATGCAGCTGTTATTCTATAGGCCGGGATCCACACTATGCAGCTGTTATTCTATAGGCCGGGATCCACACTATGCAGCTGTTATTCTATAGGCCGGGATCCACACTATGCAGCTGTTATTCTATAGGCCGGGATCCACACTATGCAGCTGTTATTCTATAGGCCGGGATCTGCACTATGCAGCTGTTATTCTATAGGCCGGGATCTGCACTATGCAGCTGTTATTCTATAGGCTGGGATCCACACTATGCAGCTGTTGTTCTATAGGCCGGGATCCACACTATGCAGCTGTTGTTCTATAGGCTGGGATCCTCACTATGCAGCTGTTATTCTATAGGCTGGGATCTACACTATGCAGCTGTTATTCTATAGGCTGGGATCCTCACTATGCAGCTGTTACACGAGCACATTTTTCACTGGCTGTCCACTGGTTTCAAAAACAATGATTGATAGGCAGCTTAAACTTCTTGAATTTAACCATTATTGGGTTTAAATACACATTTAGATCAACCACAATCCGCAAGGCACAAATAGCTAAATGAGGGAGCAGCAGTGTGATTCACATCACTGCTCTATGTAGATATCAATAGTAAGTGATGTCCGTATCGCCGTAGACTACACCACCGCTGTCATCCTGATGTCGTCCTTTCCTCCAAGCGTTTATTCAAGTTGGAACCTCTTTGGATGCCGACAGCAGTCGCACCATTAGAAGACATAGCTTGGACTGTAACCTAAAAAGAAACCTATTCCTGCTCTTTTCCCACGATTGATCAAACCCATTTGGTGTGTCAACATAGTGGTCTCTGACTTGTGGTCAGACTCGCTCAGGTGGAACAAACTTAAACTTGCGCCTTTTTTCAATGTTGACTTGAATGTCATTGAGAAAACAGAGAAGTGTCCATTTAAAAGTTATCCTCGAAGTAATCATATAGTTTTTCTAAAGTATCTGTAATCTGATTACAATATATTTGCTGGTAAAGTAACGGATTACAGTTACCGGGTTTTTGTAATCCCTTACATGTAACGGATTACAGTTACCGGGTTTTTGTAAACCCTTACATGTAACGGATTACAGTTACCGGGTTTTTGTAAACCCTTACATGTAACGGATTACAGTTACCGGGTTTTTGTAAACCCTTACATGTAACGGATTACAGTTACCGGGTTTTTGTAATCCCTTACATGTAATCGATTACATGTAATCCGTTACTCCCCAGCCCTGCCCATCCCTGCTTTCCTTTTAGCTTTGCTAGCTCCACTACATGACTAAAAGTATCTGGACACCTGCTAGTTGAACATCTCATTCCAAAGTCATGGGCAATAATATGGAGTTGGTCCCCCTTCTGCTGCTATAACAGCCTCCACTCTTCAGGGAAGTCATTAATATGGAGTTGGTCCCCCCTTTGCTGCGATAACAGCCTCCACTCTTCTGGGAAGTCATTAATATGGAGTTGGTCCCCCCTTTGCTGCTATAACAGCCTCCACTCTTCTGGGAAGTCATTAATATGGAGTTGGTCCCCCTTCTGCTGCTATAACAGCCTCCACTCTTCTGGGAAGTCATTAATATGGAGCTGGTCCCCCACTTTGCTGCTATAACAGCCTCCACTCTTCTGGGAAGGCTTTCCACTAGATGGTGGAACATTGCTGCGGGGACTTGCTTCCATTCAGCCACAAGAGCATTAGTGAGGTCGGAAACTGATGTTGGGCGATTAGGCCTGGCTCGCAGTCGGCGTTCCAATTCATCCCAAAGGTGTTCGATAGGGTTGAGGTCAGGGCTTTGTGCAGGCCAGTCAAGTTCTTCTACACCGATCTCGACAAACCATTTCTGTATAGACCTCGGTTTTTGCACGGGGGCATTGGCATGCTGAAACAGGAAACTATTGCCACAAAGTTGGAATCACAGAATCATCATCTAAAATCACAGAATCATCATCTAGAATCACAGAATCATCATCTAGAATCACAGAATCATCATCTAGAATCACAGAATCATCATCTAGAATCACAGAATCATCATCTAGAATCACAGAATCATCATCTAGAATTTCATTGTGTGCTGTAGCATTAAGATTCTCCTGTCATCCTGCCAAACCCAGATTTGTCCACCGGACTGCCAGATGGTGAAGCATGATACATCACTCCAGAGAATGCGTTTCATGAGTCCAATGGCGGCGAGCTTTACACCACTCCACCTGACGCTTGGTATTGGTGATCTTAGGCTTGTGTGTAGCTGCTCGACCATGGAAACCCATTTCATGAGGTTTTCCAACGAACAGTTCTTGTGCTGATGTTGCTTCCAGAGGACAGACGATTTTTACACGTTACAGCTCTGGGCGGTCCCATTCTGTGAGCACGTGTGGCCTACCACTTCACGGCTGAGCTGTTATTGCTCCTTCACAATACCAGCACTTACAGTTGTCAGGGGCAGCTCTAGAAGGACAGATATTTGACAAACTGACTTATTGGAAAGGTGGCATCCTATGACAGTGCAAGGTCGATTCACTGAGCTCCTCAGTACAGGCCATTCTACTGCCGATGTTTGTCTATGGAGATTGCATGGCCGTGTGCTCGATTTTATACACCGGTCACAGGTGTGGCTGAAAAAAACGATTCCACTAATTTGAAGAGGTGTCCACATACTTTTGTATATATAGTGTAGCTGGCTAGCTAGCTAACTACAGTAGTAAGCATCATCAAGCTGTTGTTGGGTTATCATATTTAGCCGATTCTACCATTAATGCATACTGGCATTTTAATATAGTGCTAGAAAAGGGGATCGGGACCTGGTAGACACATTTAAATGTAGATGCATGATGTGTTCAGAATTTCATGATCAGATCTCCATGATCAGAATACTAAAGCTGCATGAACTGTCAAGTCTAGACAGGGCCTTAGCTGAAAAGCTGTCATACTGAATACCAGGCCACAAACAGAACCCTCTAGTGACAACTGACACACAAACAGAACCCTCTGGTGACAACTGACACACAAACAGAACCCAATAGAACCCTCTAGTGACAACTGACACACAAACAGAACCCTCTGGTGACAACTGACACAAACAGAACCCAATAGAACCCTCTGGTGACAACTGACACACAAATAGAACCCTCTAGTGACAACTGACACACAAACAGAACCCAATAGAACCCTCTAGTGACAACTGACACACAAACAGAACCCTCTGGTGACAACTGACACAAACAGAACCCAATAGAACCCTCTAGTGACAACGGACACACAAACAGAACCCAATAGAACCCTCTAGTGACAACTGACACACAAACAGAACCCTCTGGTGACAACTGACACAAACAGAACCCAATAGAACCCTCTGGTGACAACTGACACACAAACAGAACCCAATAGAACCCTCTAGTGACAACTGACACACAAACAGAACCCAACAGAACCCTCTAGTGACAACTGACACACAAACAGAACCCAACAGAACCCTCTAGTGACAACTGACACACAAACAGAACCCAATAGAACCCTCTGGTGACAACTGACATGAAAACAGAACCCTCTAGTGACAACTGACACACACACAGAACCATCTGGTGACAACTGACATGGCTAAATTCTGACTGATCTGATATTGAGTAGTTATTAAGGCTGTCAAACAATGAAAATATTTAAATCAAGTTAATGGCATTAGTTAATCATGATTAATCACAATTTTGGCCCTAAATAAACAAGTTCTCCTCTTTTTTGGTCTTCTACCAAGTTATAGGTGCAGATACACAGTGCTCTGTGTGACTGGGTAAGGGCTCATCTTGAGACTCTGATTGGGTAAGGGCTCATCTTGATACTCTGACTGGGTAAGGGCTCATCTTGATACTCTGACTGGGTAAGGGCTCATCTTGATACTCTGACTGGGTAAGGGCTCATCTTGACTCTGTGTGACTGGGTAAGGGCTCATCTTGATACTCTGACTGGGTAAGGGCTCATCTTGATACTCTGACTGGGTAAGGGCTCATCTTGATACTCTGACTGGGTAAGGGCTCATCTTGATACTCTGACTGGGTAAGGGCTCATCTTGATACTCTGACTGGGTAAGGGCTCATCTTGATACTCTGACTGGGTAAGGGCTCATCTTGAGACTCTGACTGGGTAAGGGCTCATCTTGATACTCTGACTGGGTAAGGGCTCATCTTGAGACTCTGACTGGGTAAGGGCTCATCTTGAGACTCTGACTGGGTAAGGGCTCATCTGGATACTCTGACTGGGTAAGGGCTCATCTTGAGACTCTGACTGGGTAAGGGCTCATCTTGAGACTCTGACTGGGTAAGGGCTCATCTTGATACTCTGACTGGGTAAGGGCTCATCTTGATACTCTGACTGGGTAAGGGCTCATCTTGATACTCTGACTGGGTAAGGGCTCATCTTGACTCTGTGTGACTGGGTAAGGGCTCATCTTGAGACTCTGACTGGGTAAGGGCTCATCTTGACTCTGTGTGACTGGGTAAGGGCTCATCTTGAGACTTGTGTGACTGTGTAAGTGCTCATCTTGACTCTGTGTGACTGGGTAAGGGCTCATCTTGACTCTGTCTGACTGGGTAAGGGCTCATCTTGAGACTCTGACTGGGTAAGGGCTCATCTTGAGACTCTGACTGGGTAAGGGCTCATCTTGAGACTCTGACTGGGTAAGGGCTCATCTTGAGACTCTGTGTGACTGGGTAAGGGCTCATCTTGAGACTCTGACTGGGTAAGGGCTCATCTTGATATCTGTCTGACTGGGTAAGGGCTCATCTTGACTCTGTGTGACTGGGTAAGGGCTCATCTTGATACTCTGACTGGGTAAGGGCTCATCTTGATACTCTGACTGGGTAAGGGCTCATCTTGATACTCTGACTGGGTAAGGGCTCATCTTGATACTCTGACTGGGTAAGGGCTCATCTTGATACTCTGACTGGGTAAGGGCTCACCTTGATACTCTGACTGGGTAAGGGCTCATCTTGAGACTCTGACTGGGTAAGGGCTCATCTTGATACTCTGACTGGGTAAGGGCTCATCTTGAGACTCTGACTGGGTAAGGGCTCATCTTGAGACTCTGACTGGGTAAGGGCTCATCTGGATACTCTGACTGGGTAAGGGCTCATCTTGAGACTCTGACTGGGTAAGGGCTCATCTTGAGACTCTGACTGGGTAAGGGCTCATCTTGAGACTCTGACTGGGTAAGGGCTCATCTTGAGACTCTGACTGGGTAAGGGCTCATCTTGAGACTCTGACTGGGTAAGGGCTCATCTTGATACTCTGACTGGGTAAGGGCTCATCTTGATACTCTGACTGGGTAAGGGCTCATCTTGATACTCTGACTGGGTAAGGGCTCATCTTGACTCTGTGTGACTGGGTAAGGGCTCATCTTGAGACTCTGACTGGGTAAGGGCTCATCTTGACTCTGTGTGACTGGGTAAGGGCTCATCTTGAGACTTGTGTGACTGTGTAAGTGCTCATCTTGACTCTGTGTGACTGGGTAAGGGCTCATCTTGACTCTGTCTGACTGGGTAAGGGCTCATCTTGAGACTCTGACTGGGTAAGGGCTCATCTTGAGACTCTGACTGGGTAAGGGCTCATCTTGATACTCTGACTGGGTAAGGGCTCATCTTGACTGTGTGTGACTGGGTAAGGGCTCATCTTGATACTCTGACTGGGTAAGGGCTCATCTTGATACTCTGACTGGGTAAGGGCTCATCTTGAGACTCTGACTGGGTAAGGGCTCATCTTGAGACTCTGTGTGACTGGGTAAGGGCTCATCTTGAGACTCTGACTGGGTAAGGGCTCATCTTGATATCTGTCTGACTGGGTAAGGGCTCATCTTGAGACTCTGACTGGGTAAGGGCTCATCTTGAGACTCTGACTGGGTAAGGGCTCATCTTGAGACTCTGACTGGGTAAGGGCTCATCTTGAGACTCTGACTGGGTAAGGGCTCATCTTGAGACTCTGACTGGGTAAGGGCTCATCTTGAGACTCTGACTGGGTAAGGGCTCATCTTGAGACTCTGACTGGGTAAGGGCTCATCTTGAGACTCTGACTGGGTAAGGGCTCATCTTGAGACTCTGACTGGGTAAGGGCTCATCTTGAGACTCTGACTGGGTAAGGGCTCATCTTGATACTCTGACTGGGTAAGGGCTCATCTTGAGACTGTGTGACTGGGTATGGGCTCATCTTGAGACTCTGACTGGGTAAGGGCTCATCTTGATACTCTGACTGGGTAAGGGCTCATCTTGATACTCTGACTGGGTAAGGGCTCATCTTGATACTCTGACTGGGTAAGGGCTCATCTTGATACTCTGACTGGGTAAGGGCTCATCTTGATACTCTGACTGGGTAAGGGCTCATCTTGATACTCTGACTGGGTAAGGGCTCATCTTGATATCTGCGGTGCTGCTGGTCATCACATCACGGAGTCTGCCGTTAACATACAGTAATATACATCAGGAACCACAGAGTTACGAAACAGTGTTTAATAAAGCAGAAAAAAACAGGACACATCGTTGACTTCCTTTACACAGTACAGTAGAGCCTGCGTGGTTTGTTGAAGCAGTTTGATGGTGTAGATGTTCTCTTAACAGCCAGCCAGCCAGCCAGTCAGTCAGCCAGCCAGGGCCTCTGTCTCCATTTCTCCTCTACATATCCTCTACGCTCCACTTGTAGGCCATCTCCTGCACAGCCTTCTTATCAGCCATTCTGGTGTAACGCTTCTGTTCAAAACCATTCGACCTGAAACACACACACACACACACACACACACACACACACACGTTATTACAGATACAATGATATGGGCGAGCAAGAAAAACAAGAGTAATTATATATTATAATGATACTGTTAATTATATATTATGTTAATTCTAATTATAATGTTAATTTTAATGATACATTATATTAATTCTAATTATATATCAACGTGGCGCTATACACACACAACCCCCCCCCCCCCCCAACACACACACACAAACAACCCCCCTCCCAACACACACAACCCCCCCCCCCCAACACACACACACACACAACCCCCCTCCCAACACACACAACCCCCCTCCCAACACACACAAACAACCCCCCTCCCAACACAAACAACCCCCCCCCCCAACACAAACAACCCCCCCCCCAACACACACACACAACCCCACCCCCCAACACACACACACACACAAACAACCCCCCTCCCAACACACACAACCCCCCCCCCCCAACACACACACACAAACAAACCCCCTCCCAACACACACAGACCCCCCCAACACACACACACAGGGGGTGAGAGGTGTACCTGTCCACTCCGTCCCAACGGTAGCCTGGTGGAATGTCGAAGCCCCAACACACACACACACAAACAACCCCCCCCCCAACACACACACACAGCGGGTGAGAGGTGTACCTGTCCACTCCGTCCCAACGGTAGCCTGGTGGAATGTCGAAGCGGTTTGGGGGCGGAGCCGGGCCTTTGTAGCGAGGCTTCTCTGTAAACAACAACAGGAAGTGTCAGAGAGATTCATTGTGATTGGCCGAGGAGGGTTGGAAACCTGTGTTACATCACAAGTAGAATCTGAGCATTTGTTTCATGTTAACCCTTCACACACCAGACAGAAACAAAGAACACAACATCCTTTAACCTACTATATAGATTGTCAAATAACTGCTGTTTTTCTGGCCTACAAATTGATTTTGTCGAGAAAAAAAAGAAGAAGCTGTCGCCAAAATGAATCGATGCGGCCTTTTGCTGAACGTTGAAATCCTGATGTGGCCCTAGAGCCACAATAACCCCCCCCCACACACACCTTTGAGTCCTCGTAGTTTGTTGTCTCGGTCCTTTTTGCGTCTCATCATGGCCAACATGGGGTCTCCCTCTCTCTCCTGCTCTCTCAACATCCTGTCCAGGTCCTGGTCATTACAGGAACGTGCTAGAGGCTTCTGGGATTCCCTCAACGCGTCCTCAACATTCTGCTGCTGCATCTGGCCCTGGGCCACACTACACACACACACACACACGTAGATGACATAAGACAGACTGACCAGATGAAAGCTATGATCCCTTATTGATGTCACTTGTTTAATCCATGGTGTGAGATTGCAAGAGTGTGCAAAGCTGTCATCAAGGCAAAGGGTGGCTACTTTGAAGAATCTCAAATATAAAATATATGTTGATTTGTTTAACACTTTGTTGGTTACTACATGATTCCATATGTGTTATTTCATAGTTTTGATGTCTCCAGTATTATTCTACAATGTAGAAAAGTCAAGATAAATATACACTCATACTATACATATCTACACACACAGTCTCTCTCACCCTTTCCCCCACTGAGCATATTTAAGGTCTTTCTCTGCCTTCTCTCCTGCCATCCTCCTCTGCTCTTCTCTCTCCGTCTCGATGTCTCTCCGCTTCCCACTCTTATCTCTGAACACAGTCTCCGCATTACGAGACGCATCTGCAGGAGACAAAACACAGATAGATTAGTATAATATAGCACATAGTATTACATCTAGTGAGTGGAGTAGGTACAGCAGACTAGCGCTAGCTAACACTACCTAGTGAATGGAGTAGGTAGAGCAGACTAGCGCTAGCTAACACTACCTAGTGAATGGAGTAGGTACAGCAGACTAGCGCTAGCTAACACTACCTAGTGAGTGGAGTAGGTACAGCAGACTAGCGCTAGCTAACACTACCTAGTGAGTGGAGTAGGTACAGCAGACTAGCGCTAGCTAACACTACCTAGTGAATGGAGTAGGTACAGCAGACTAGCGCTAGCTAACACTACCTAGTGAGTGGAGTAGGTACAGCAGACTAGCGCTAGCTAACACTACCTAGTGAATGGAGTAGGTACAGCAGACTAGCGCTAGCTAACACTACCTAGTGAGTGGAGTAGGTACAGCAGACTAGCGCTAGCTAACACTACCTAGTGAATGTAGTAGGTACAGCAGACTAGCGCTAGCTAACACTACCTAGTGAGTGGAGTAGGTACAGCAGACTAGCGCTAGCTAACACTACCTAGTGAGTGGAGTAGGTACAGCAGACTAGCGCTAGCTAACACTACCTAGTGAGTGGAGTAGGTACAGCAGACTAGCGCTAGCTAACACTACCTAGTGAGTGGAGTAGGTACAGCAGACTAGCGCTAGCTAACACTACCTAGTGAGTGGAGTAGGTACAGCAGACTAGCGCTAGCTAACACTACCTAGTGAATGGAGTAGGTACAGCAGACTAGCGCTAGCTAACACTACCTAGTGAGTGGAGTAGGTACAGCAGACTAGCGCTAGCTAACACTACCTAGTGAATGGAGTAGGTACAGCAGACTAGCGCTAGCTAACACTACCTAGTGAGTGGAGTAGGTACAGCAGACTAGCGCTAGCTAACACCACCTAGTGAGTGGAGTAGGTACAGCAGACTAGCGCTAGCTAACACTACCTAGTGAGTGGAGTAGGTACAGCAGACTAGCGCTAGCTAACACCGCCTAGTGAGTGGAGTAGGTAGAGCAGACTAGCGCTAGCTAACACTACCTAGTGAGTGGAGTAGGTACAGCAGACTAGCGCTAGCTAACACTACCTAGTGAGTGGAGTAGGTACAGCAGACTAGCGCTAGCTAACACTACCTAGTGAGTGGAGTAGGTACAGCAGACTAGCGCTAGCTAACACTACCTAGTGAGTGGAGTAGGTACAGCAGACTAGCGCTAGCTAACACTACCTAGTGAGTGGAGTAGGTACAGCAGACTAGCGCTAGCTAACACTACCTAGTGAATGGAGTAGGTACAGCAGACTAGCGCTAGCTAACACTACCTAGTGAGTGGAGTAGGTACAGCAGACTAGCGCTAGCTAACACTACCTAGTGAATGGAGTAGGTACAGCAGACTAGCGCTAGCTAACACTACCTAGTGAGTGGAGTAGGTACAGCAGACTAGCGCTAGCTAACACTACCTAGTGAATGGAGTAGGTACAGCAGACTAGCGCTAGCTAACACTACCTAGTGAGTGGAGTAGGTACAGCAGACTAGCGCTAGCTAACACTACCTAGTGAGTGGAGTAGGTACAGCAGACTAGCGCTAGCTAACACTACCTAGTGAATGGAGTAGGTACAGCAGACTAGCGCTAGCTAACACTACCTAGTGAGTGGAGTAGGTACAGCAGACTAGCGCTAGCTAACACCGCCTAGTGAGTGGAGTAGGTAGAGCAGACTAGCGCTAGCTAACACTACCTAGTGAGTGGAGTAGGTACAGCAGACTAGCGCTAGCTAACACTACCTAGTGAGTGGAGTAGGTACAGCAGACTAGCGCTAGCTAACACTACCTAGTGAGTGGAGTAGGTACAGCAGACTAGCGCTAGCTAACACTACCTAGTGAATGGAGTAGGTACAGCAGACTAGCGCTAGCTAACACTACCTAGTGAGTGGAGTAGGTACAGCAGACTAGCGCTAGCTAACACTACCTAGTGAGTGGAGTAGGTAGAGCAGACTAGCGCTAGCTAACACTACCTAGTGAGTGGAGTAGGTAGAGCAGACTAGCGCTAGCTAACACTACCTAGTGAGTGGAGTAGGTACAGCAGACTAGCGCTAGCTAACACTACCTAGTGAATGTAGTAGGTACAGCAGACTAGCGCTAGCTAACACTACCTAGTGAGTGGAGTAGGTAGAGCAGACTAGCGCTAGCTAACACTACCTAGTGAATGGAGTAGGTAGAGCAGACTAGCGCTAGCTAACACTACCTAGTGAGTGGAGTAGGTACAGCAGACTAGCGCTAGCTAACACTACCTAGTGAGTGGAGTAAGTAGAGCAGACTAGCGCTAGCTAACACTACCTAGTGAATGGAGTAGGTACAGCAGACTAGCGCTAGCTAACACTACCTAGTGAGTGGAGTAGGTACAGCAGACTAGCGCTAGCTAACACTACCTAGTGAGTGGAGTAGGTACAGCAGAATAGCGCTAGCTAACACTACCTAGTGAATGGAGTAGGTACAGCAGACTAGCGCTAGCTAACACTACCTAGTGAGTGGAGTAGGTACAGCAGACTAGCGCTAGCTAACACTACCTAGTGAGTGGAGTAGGTACAGCAGACTAGCGCTAGCTAACACTACCTAGTGAGTGGAGTAGGTACAGCAGACTAGCGCTAGCTAACACTACCTAGTGAGTGGAGTAGGTACAGCAGACTAGCGCTAGCTAACACTACCTAGTGAGTGGAGTAGGTACAGCAGACTAGCGCTAGCTAACACTACCTAGTGAGTGGAGTAGGTACAGCAGACTAGCGCTAGCTAACACTACCTAGTGAGTGGAGTAGGTACAGCAGACTAGCGCTAGCTAACAGTAGGTACAGCAGACTAGCGCTAGCTAACACTACCTAGTGAATGGAGTAGGTACAGCAGACTAGCGCTAGCTAACACTACCTAGTGAGTGGAGTAGGTACAGCAGACTAGCGCTAGCTAACACTACCTAGTGAGTGGAGTAGGTACAGCAGACTAGCGCTAGCTAACACTACCTAGTGAGTGGAGTAGGTACAGCAGACTAGCGCTAGCTAACACTACCTAGTGAGTGGAGTAGGTACAGCAGACTAGCGCTAGCTAACACTACCTAGTGAGTGGAGTAGGTACAGCAGACTAGCGCTAGCTAACACCGCCTAGTGAGTGGAGGAGGTACAGCAGACTAGCGCTAGCTAACACTACCTAGTGAGTGGAGTAGGTACAGCAGACTAGCGCTAGCTAACACTACCTAGTGAGTGGAGTAGGAACAGCAGACTAGCGCTAGCTAACACTACCTAGTGAGTGGAGTAGGTAGAGCAGACTAGCGCTAGCTAACACTACCTAGTGAGTGGAGTAGGTAGAGCAGACTAGCGCTAGCTAACACTACCTAGTGAATGGAGTAGGTACAGCAGACTAGCGCTAGCTAACACCACCTAGTGAGTGGAGGAGGTACAGCAGACTAGCGCTAGCTAACACTACCTAGTGAGTGGAGTAGGTAGAGCAGACTAGCGCTAGCTAACACTACCTAGTGAGTGGAGTAGGTACAGCAGACTAGCGCTAGCTAACACTACCTAGTGAGTGGAGTAGGTAGAGCAGACTAGCGCTAGCTAACACTACCTAGTGAGTGGAGTAGGTAGAGCAGACTAGCGCTAGCTAACACCACCTAGTGAGTGGAGGAGGTACAGCAGACTAGCGCTAGCTAACACTACCTAGTGAGTGGAGTAGGTAGAGCAGACTAGCGCTAGCTAACACTACCTAGTGAGTGGAGTAGGTACAGCAGACTAGCGCTAGCTAACACTACCTAGTGAGTGGAGTAAGTAGAGCAGACTAGCGCTAGCTAACACTACCTAGTAAGTGGAGTAAGTAGAGCAGACTAGCGCTAGCTAACACCACCTAGTGAATGTAGTAGGTACAGCAGACTAGCGCTAGCTAACACTACCTAGTGAGTGGAGTAGGTACAGCAGACTAGCGCTAGCTAACACTACCTAGTGAGTGGAGTAGGTAGAGCAGACTAGCGCTAGCTAACACTACCTAGTGAGTGGAGTAAGTAGAGCAGACTAGCGCTAGCTAACACTACCTAGTGAGTGGAGTAAGTAGAGCAGACTAGCGCTAGCTAACACTACCTAGTGAGTGGAGTAGGTACAGCAGACTAGCGCTAGCTAACACTACCTAGTGAGTGGAGTAGGTACAGCAGACTAGCGCTAGCTAACACTACCTAGTGAATGTAGTAGGTACAGCAGACTAGCGCTAGCTAACACTACCTAGTGAGTGGAGTAGGTACAGCAGACTAGCGCTAGCTAACACTACCTAGTGAGTGGAGTAGGTACAGCAGACTAGCGCTAGCTAACACTACCTAGTGAGTGGAGTAAGTAGAGCAGACTAGCGCTAGCTAACACCACCTAGTAAGTGGAGTAGGTACAGCAGACTAGCGCTAGCTAACACTACCTAGTGAGTGGAGTAGGTACAGCAGACTAGCGCTAGCTAACACTACCTAGTGAGTGGAGTAGGTACAGCAGACTAGCGCTAGCTAACACTACCTAGTGAGTGGAGTAGGTACAGCAGACTAGCGCTAGCTAACACTACCTAGTGAGTGGAGTAGGTACAGCAGACTAGCGCTAGCTAACACTACCTAGTGAGTGGAGTAGGTACAGCAGACTAGCGCTAGCTAACACTACCTAGTGAGTGGAGTAGGTACAGCAGACTAGCGCTAGCTAACAGTAGGTACAGCAGACTAGCGCTAGCTAACACTACCTAGTGAATGGAGTAGGTACAGCAGACTAGCGCTAGCTAACACTACCTAGTGAGTGGAGTAGGTACAGCAGACTAGCGCTAGCTAACACTACCTAGTGAGTGGAGTAGGTACAGCAGACTAGCGCTAGCTAACACTACCTAGTGAGTGGAGTAGGTACAGCAGACTAGCGCTAGCTAACACTACCTAGTGAGTGGAGTAGGTACAGCAGACTAGCGCTAGCTAACACCGCCTAGTGAGTGGAGGAGGTACAGCAGACTAGCGCTAGCTAACACTACCTAGTGAGTGGAGTAGGTACAGCAGACTAGCGCTAGCTAACACTACCTAGTGAGTGGAGTAGGAACAGCAGACTAGCGCTAGCTAACACTACCTAGTGAGTGGAGTAGGTAGAGCAGACTAGCGCTAGCTAACACTACCTAGTGAGTGGAGTAGGTAGAGCAGACTAGCGCTAGCTAACACTACCTAGTGAATGGAGTAGGTACAGCAGACTAGCGCTAGCTAACACCACCTAGTGAGTGGAGGAGGTACAGCAGACTAGCGCTAGCTAACACTACCTAGTGAGTGGAGTAGGTAGAGCAGACTAGCGCTAGCTAACACTACCTAGTGAGTGGAGTAGGTAGAGCAGACTAGCGCTAGCTAACACCACCTAGTGAGTGGAGGAGGTACAGCAGACTAGCGCTAGCTAACACTACCTAGTGAGTGGAGTAGGTAGAGCAGACTAGCGCTAGCTAACACTACCTAGTGAGTGGAGTAGGTACAGCAGACTAGCGCTAGCTAACACTACCTAGTGAGTGGAGTAAGTAGAGCAGACTAGCGCTAGCTAACACTACCTAGTAAGTGGAGTAAGTAGAGCAGACTAGCGCTAGCTAACACCACCTAGTGAATGTAGTAGGTACAGCAGACTAGCGCTAGCTAACACTACCTAGTGAGTGGAGTAGGTACAGCAGACTAGCGCTAGCTAACACTACCTAGTGAGTGGAGTAGGTAGAGCAGACTAGCGCTAGCTAACACTACCTAGTGAGTGGAGTAAGTAGAGCAGACTAGCGCTAGCTAACACTACCTAGTGAGTGGAGTAAGTAGAGCAGACTAGCGCTAGCTAACACTACCTAGTGAGTGGAGTAGGTACAGCAGACTAGCGCTAGCTAACACTACCTAGTGAGTGGAGTAGGTACAGCAGACTAGCGCTAGCTAACACTACCTAGTGAATGTAGTAGGTACAGCAGACTAGCGCTAGCTAACACTACCTAGTGAGTGGAGTAGGTACAGCAGACTAGCGCTAGCTAACACTACCTAGTGAGTGGAGTAGGTACAGCAGACTAGCGCTAGCTAACACTACCTAGTGAGTGGAGTAAGTAGAGCAGACTAGCGCTAGCTAACACCACCTAGTAAGTGGAGTAGGTACAGCAGACTAGCGCTAGCTAACACTACCTAGTGAGTGGAGTAGGTACAGCAGACTAGCGCTAGCTAACACTACCTAGTGAGTGGAGTAGGTACAGCAGACTAGCGCTAGCTAACACTACCTAGTGAGTGGAGTAGGAACAGCAGACTAGCGCTAGCTAACACTACCTAGTGAGTGGAGTAGGTAGAGCAGACTAGCGCTAGCTAACACTACCTAGTGAGTGGAGTAGGTAGAGCAGACTAGCGCTAGCTAACACTACCTAGTGAATGGAGTAGGTACAGCAGACTAGCGCTAGCTAACACCACCTAGTGAGTGGAGGAGGTACAGCAGACTAGCGCTAGCTAACACTACCTAGTGAGTGGAGTAGGTAGAGCAGACTAGCGCTAGCTAACACTACCTAGTGAGTGGAGTAGGTACAGCAGACTAGCGCTAGCTAACACTACCTAGTGAGTGGAGTAGGTAGAGCAGACTAGCGCTAGCTAACACTACCTAGTGAGTGGAGTAGGTAGAGCAGACTAGCGCTAGCTAACACCACCTAGTGAGTGGAGGAGGTACAGCAGACTAGCGCTAGCTAACACTACCTAGTGAGTGGAGTAGGTAGAGCAGACTAGCGCTAGCTAACACTACCTAGTGAGTGGAGTAGGTACAGCAGACTAGCGCTAGCTAACACTACCTAGTGAGTGGAGTAAGTAGAGCAGACTAGCGCTAGCTAACACTACCTAGTAAGTGGAGTAAGTAGAGCAGACTAGCGCTAGCTAACACCACCTAGTGAATGTAGTAGGTACAGCAGACTAGCGCTAGCTAACACTACCTAGTGAGTGGAGTAGGTACAGCAGACTAGCGCTAGCTAACACTACCTAGTGAGTGGAGTAGGTAGAGCAGACTAGCGCTAGCTAACACTACCTAGTGAGTGGAGTAAGTAGAGCAGACTAGCGCTAGCTAACACTACCTAGTGAGTGGAGTAAGTAGAGCAGACTAGCGCTAGCTAACACTACCTAGTGAGTGGAGTAGGTACAGCAGACTAGCGCTAGCTAACACTACCTAGTGAGTGGAGTAGGTACAGCAGACTAGCGCTAGCTAACACTACCTAGTGAATGTAGTAGGTACAGCAGACTAGCGCTAGCTAACACCACCTAGTGAATGTAGTAGGTACAGCAGACTAGCGCTAGCTAACACTACCTAGTGAGTGGAGTAGGTACAGCAGACTAGCGCTAGCTAACACTACCTAGTGAGTGGAGTAGGTACAGCAGACTAGCGCTAGCTAACACTACCTAGTGAGTGGAGTAAGTAGAGCAGACTAGCGCTAGCTAACACCACCTAGTAAGTGGAGTAGGTACAGCAGACTAGCGCTAGCTAACACTACCTAGTGAGTGGAGTAGGTACAGCAGACTAGCGCTAGCTAACACTACCTAGTGAGTGGAGTAGGTACAGCAGACTAGCGCTAGCTAACACTACCTAGTGAGTGGAGTAAGTAGAGCAGACTAGCGCTAGCTAACACCACCTAGTAAGTGGAGTAGGTACAGCAGACTAGCGCTAGCTAACACCACCTAGTGAGTGGAGTAGGTACAGCAGACTAGCGCTAGCTAACACTACCTAGTGAGTGGAGTAGGTAGAGCAGACTAGCGCTAGCTAACACTACCTAGTGAGTGGAGTAGGTAGAGCAGACTAGCGCTAGCTAACACTACCTAGTGAGTGGAGTAGGTACAGCAGACTAGCGCTAGCTAACACTACCTAGTGAGTGGAGTAGGTACAGCAGACTAGCGCTAGCTAACACTACCTAGTGAGTGGAGTAAGTAGAGCAGACTAGCGCTAGCTAACACTACCTAGTAAGTGGAGTAAGTAGAGCAGACTAGCGCTAGCTAACACCACCTAGTGAATGTAGTAGGTACAGCAGACTAGCGCTAGCTAACACTACCTAGTGAGTGGAGTAGGTACAGCAGACTAGCGCTAGCTAACACTACCTAGTGAGTGGAGTAGGTAGAGCAGACTAGCGCTAGCTAACACTACCTAGTGAGTGGAGTAAGTAGAGCAGACTAGCGCTAGCTAACACTACCTAGTGAGTGGAGTAAGTAGAGCAGACTAGCGCTAGCTAACACTACCTAGTGAGTGGAGTAGGTACAGCAGACTAGCGCTAGCTAACACTACCTAGTGAGTGGAGTAGGTACAGCAGACTAGCGCTAGCTAACACTACCTAGTGAATGTAGTAGGTACAGCAGACTAGCGCTAGCTAACACCACCTAGTGAATGTAGTAGGTACAGCAGACTAGCGCTAGCTAACACTACCTAGTGAGTGGAGTAGGTACAGCAGACTAGCGCTAGCTAACACTACCTAGTGAGTGGAGTAGGTACAGCAGACTAGCGCTAGCTAACACTACCTAGTGAGTGGAGTAAGTAGAGCAGACTAGCGCTAGCTAACACCACCTAGTAAGTGGAGTAGGTACAGCAGACTAGCGCTAGCTAACACTACCTAGTGAGTGGAGTAGGTACAGCAGACTAGCGCTAGCTAACACTACCTAGTGAGTGGAGTAGGTACAGCAGACTAGCGCTAGCTAACACTACCTAGTGAGTGGAGTAAGTAGAGCAGACTAGCGCTAGCTAACACCACCTAGTAAGTGGAGTAGGTACAGCAGACTAGCGCTAGCTAACACCACCTAGTGAGTGGAGTAGGTACAGCAGACTAGCGCTAGCTAACACTACCTAGTGAGTGGAGTAGGTAGAGCAGACTAGCGCTAGCTAACACTACCTAGTGAGTGGAGTAGGTAGAGCAGACTAGCGCTAGCTAACACTACCTAGTGAGTGGAGTAGGTACAGCAGACTAGCGCTAGCTAACACTACCTAGTGAATGTAGTAGGTGTACTATAGTAACATACAGTGGGAGGGTGTGTGGTTGATCTTGTCTCTGTGTAGTGTGTGTAGTGTGTGAGTAGTGTGTGTAGTGTGTGAGTAGTGTGTAGTGTGTGAGTAGTGTGTGAGTAGTACCTTCTAGCGGTTGGTTGATCTTGTCTCTGCGTCGGTTCTCCTCCTGTTCTCTTCTTAGAACCTCCACTGATACCAGTCCTGCTGCGCCTCCTGACAGCATGCTCCGAGACTACACACACACACACACACACACACACACACACACACGTACGTTAGAATAGGCAAAGCTTCCACAAAACTTCTTACCAAGCTACAGGGGCGTGTTCAGCAGGACGCATTGTTTCGGGACGTTCAGATAGAAATATGCTATGTGGAAGAAACATGCCTCTCGGACATGTAGAATAAGGCATTTATGTCGGCTCTATTCATGACATTTCTATCTGCAACATTCCACAACATACGTCAACTGAACGTGGCCCAAAACTTGAATTTCTGTGCCTCGTCCCTTCAGCTCCACATGCTCACCTGTGATTGGTCAGGCCTGCGAGGTGGGGAGAGGTCAGAGTCTGAGCCCCTCCCACCATGGGGTCGCCTCCTGGGCGGTGATTGGTCAGAATCACAGTTCTGCCCTCCCTTTCGCCTTCTCCTGGGCGGTGATTGGTCCGAATCAGAGGCCCCTCCCATCGGTGTCCTTTTCCTTGGAGGTGATTGGTCTGAGTCTGAGCCGGGCCCGTTCTGAGCCCGCCTCCTGGACGGAGATGAATCTGAAGAAAAACATATTTAAAATGACTTCAGAACTTAACCAGGAGTATGGTGAACTACAGCCCTGTAGAGTAGGGGAGTATGGTGAACTACAACCCTGTAGAGTAGGGGAGTATGGTGAACTACAACCCTGTAGAGTAGGGGAGTATGGTGAACTACAACCAACCCTGTAGAGTAGGGGAGTATGGTGAACTACAACCCTGTAGAGTAGGGGAGTATGGTGAACTACAACCCTGTAGAGTAGGGGAGTATGGTGAACTACAACCCTGTAGAGTAGGGGAGTATGGTGAACTACAGCCCTGTAGAGTAGGGGAGTATGGTGAACTACAGCCCTGTAGAGTAGGGGAGTATGGTGAACTACAACCCTGTAGAGTAGGGGAGTATGGTGAACTACAGCCCTGTAGAGTAGGGGAGTATGGTGAACTACAACCCTGTAGAGTAGGGGAGTATGGTGAACTACAGCCCTGTAGAGTAGGGGAGTATGGTGAACTACAGCCCTGTAGAGTAGGGGAGTATGGTGAACTACAACCCTGTAGAGTAGGGGAGTATGGTGAACTACAGCCCTGTAGAGTAGGGGAGTATGGTGAACTACAGCCCTGTAGAGTAGGGGAGTATGGTGAACTACAGCCCTGTAGAGTAGGGGAGTATGGTGAACTACAGCCCTGTAGAGTAGGGGAGTATGGTGAACTACAACCAACCCTGTAGAGTAGGGGAGTATGGTGAACTACAACCAACCCTGTAGAGTAGGGGAGTATGGTGAACTACAACCAACCCTGTAGAGTAGGGGAGTATGGTGAACTACAACCAACCCTGTAGAGTAGGGGAGTATGGTGAACTACAACCAACCCTGTAGAGTAGGGGAGTATGGTGAACTACAACCAACCCTGTAGAGTAGGGGAGTATGGTGAACTACAACCAACCCTGTAGAGTAGGGGAGTATGGTGAACTACAACCAACCCTGTAGAGTAGGGGAGTATGGTGAACTACAGCCCTGTAGAGTAGGGGAGTATGGTGAACTACAGCCCTGTAGAGTAGGGGAGTATGGTGAACTACAGCCCTGTAGAGTAGGGGAGTATGGTGAACTACAGCCCTGTAGAGTAGGGGAGCATGGTGAACTACAGCCCTGTAGAGTAGGGGAGTATGGTGAACTACAGCCCTGTAGAGTAGGGGAGTATGGTGAACTACAGCCCTGTAGAGTAGGGGAGTATGGTGAACTACAGCCCTGTAGAGTAGGGGGAGTATGGTGAACTACAGCCCTGTAGAGTAGGGGGAGTATGGTGAACTACAACCCTGTAGAGTAGGGGGAGTATGGTGAACTACAGCCCTGTAGAGTAGGGGAGTATGGTGAACTACAGCCCTGTAGAGTAGGGGGAGTATGGTGAACTACAGCCCTGTAGAGTAGGGGAGTATAGTGAACTACAACCCTGTAGAGTAGGGGAGTATGGTGAACTACAGCCCTGTAGAGTAGGGGAGTATGGTGAACTACAGCCCTGTAGAGTAGGGGAGTATGGTGAACTACAGCCCTGTAGAGTAGGGGAGTATGGTGAACTACAGCCCTGTAGAGTAGGGGAGTATGGTGAACTACAGCCCTGTAGAGTAGGGGAGTATGGTGAACTACAACCCTGTAGAGTAGGGGAGTATGGTGAACTACAACCCTGTAGAGTAGGGGAGTATGGTGAACTACAGCCCTGTAGAGTAGGGGAGTATGGTGAACTACAGCCCTGTAGAGTAGGGGAGTATGGTGAACTACAACCCTGTAGAGTAGGGGAGTATGGTGAACTACAGCCCTGTAGAGTAGGGGAGTATGGTGAACTACAACCAACCCTGTAGAGTAGGGGAGTATGGTGAACTACAACCAACCCTGTAGAGTAGGGGAGTATGGTGAACTACAACCCTGTAGAGTAGGGGAGTATGGTGAACTACAGCCCTGTAGAGTAGGGGAGTATGGTGAACTACAGCCCTGTAGAGTAGGGGAGTATGGTGAACTACAGCCCTGTAGAGTAGGGGAGTATGGTGAACTACAGCCCTGTAGAGTAGGGGAGTATGGTGAACTACAACCCTGTAGAGTAGGGGAGTATGGTGAACTACAACCCTGTAGAGTAGGGGAGTATGGTGAACTACAACCCTGTAGAGTAGGGGAGTATGGTGAACTACAACCCTGTAGAGTAGGGGAGTATGGTGAACTACAACCCACCCTGTAGAGTAGGGGAGTATGGTGAACTACAACCCACCCTGTAGAGTAGGGGAGTATGGTGAACTACAACCAACCCTGTAGAGTAGGGGAGTATGGTGAACTACAGCCCTGTAGAGTAGGGGAGTATGGTGAACTACAACCCTGTAGAGTAGGGGAGTATGGTGAACTACAGCCCTGTAGAGTAGGGGAGTATGGTGAACTACAACCCACCCTGTAGAGTAGGGGAGTATGGTGAACTACAACCCACCCTGTAGAGTAGGGGAGTATGGTGAACTACAGCCCTGTAGAGTAGGGGAGTATGGTGAACTACAGCCCTGTAGAGTAGGGGGAGTATGGTGAACTACAGCCCTGTAGAGTAGGGGAGTATAGTGAACTACAACCCTGTAGAGTAGGGGAGTATGGTGAACTACAGCCCTGTAGAGTAGGGGAGTATGGTGAACTACAACCCTGTAGAGTAGGGGAGTATGGTGAACTACAGCCCTGTAGAGTAGGGGAGTATGGTGAACTACAGCCCTGTAGAGTAGGGGAGTATGGTGAACTACAGCCCTGTAGAGTAGGGGAGTATGGTGAACTACAACCCTGTAGAGTAGGGGAGTATGGTGAACTACAACCCTGTAGAGTAGGGGAGTATGGTGAACTACAACCCTGTAGAGTAGGGGAGTATGGTGAACTACAGCCCTGTAGAGTAGGGGAGTATGGTGAACTACAACCCTGTAGAGTAGGGGAGTATGGTGAACTACAGCCCTGTAGAGTAGGGGAGTATGGTGAACTACAACCCTGTAGAGTAGGGGAGTATGGTGAACTACAACCCTGTAGAGTAGGGGAGTATGGTGAACTACAACCCTGTAGAGTAGGGGAGTATGGTGAACTACAACCAACCCTGTAGAGTAGGGGAGTATGGTGAACTACAACCCTGTAGAGTAGGGGAGTATGGTGAACTACAGCCCTGTAGAGTAGGGGAGTATGGTGAACTACAGCCCTGTAGAGTAGGGGAGTATGGTGAACTACAGCCCTGTAGAGTAGGGGAGTATGGTGAACTACAGCCCTGTAGAGTAGGGGAGTATGGTGAACTACAGCCCTGTAGAGTAGGGGAGTATGGTGAACTACAACCCTGTAGAGTAGGGGAGTATGGTGAACTACAACCCTGTAGAGTAGGGGAGTATGGTGAACTACAACCCTGTAGAGTAGGGGAGTATGGTGAACTACAACCCACCCTGTAGAGTAGGGGAGTATGGTGAACTACAACCCACCCTGTAGAGTAGGGGAGTATGGTGAACTACAACCCACCCTGTAGAGTAGGGGAGTATGGTGAACTACAGCCAACCCTGTAGAGTAGGGGAGTATGGTGAACTACAACCCTGTAGAGTAGGGGAGTATGGTGAACTACAGCCCTGTAGAGTAGGGGAGTATGGTGAACTACAACCCACCCTGTAGAGTAGGGGAGTATGGTGAACTACAACCCACCCTGTAGAGTAGGGGAGTATGGTGAACTACAACCCACCCTGTAGAGTAGGGGAGTATGGTGAACTACAACCCTGTAGAGTAGGGGAGTATGGTGAACTACAACCCTGTAGAGTAGGGGAGTATGGTGAACTACAACCCTGTAGAGTAGGGGAGTATGGTGAACTACAACCCTGTAGAGTAGGGGAGTATGGTGAACTACAACCCTGTAGAGTAGGGGAGTATGGTGAACTACAGCCCTATAGAGTAGGGGAGTATGGTGAACTACAGCCCTGTAGAGTAGGGGAGTATGGTGAACTACAGCCCTGTAGAGTAGGGGAGTATGGTGAACTACAACCCTGTAGAGTAGGGGAGTATGGTGAACTACAGCCCTGTAGAGTAGGGGGAGTATGGTGAACTACAACCAACCCTGTAGAGTAGGGGGAGTATGGTGAACTACAACCAACCCTGTAGAGTAGGGGAGTATGGTGAACTACAACCAACCCTGTAGAGTAGGGGAGTATGGTGAACTACAAACCCTGTAGAGTAGGGGAGTATGGTGAACTACAGCCCTGTAGAGTAGGGGAGTATGGTGAACTACAACCCTGTAGAGTAGGGGAGTATGGTGAACTACAACCAACCCTGTAGAGTAGGGGAGTATGGTGAACTACAACCCTGTAGAGTAGGGGAGTATGGTGAACTACAACCCTGTAGAGTAGGGGAGTATGGTGAACTACAGCCCTGTAGAGTAGGGGAGTATGGTGAACTACAACCCTGTAGAGTAGGGGAGTATGGTGAACTACAGCCCTGTAGAGTAAGGGAGTATGGTGAACTACAGCCCTGTAGAGTAGGGGAGTATGGTGAACTACAACCAACCCTGTAGAGTAGGGGAGTATGGTGAACTACAACCCTGTAGAGTAGGGGAGTATGGTGAACTACAACCCTGTAGAGTAGGGGAGTATGGTGAACTACAACCAACCCTGTAGAGTAGGGGAGTATGGTGAACTACAACCAACCCTGTAGAGTAGGGGAGTATGGTGAACTACAACCAACCCTGTAGAGTAGGGGAGTATGGTGAACTACAACCAACCCTGTAGAGTAGGGGAGTATGGTGAACTACAACCCTGTACAGTAGGGGAGTATGGTGAACTACAACCCTGTAGAGTAGGGGAGTATGGTGAACTACAACCCTGTAGAGTAGGGGAGTATGGTGAACTACAGCCCTGTAGAGTAGGGGAGTATGGTGAACTACAACCCTGTAGAGTAGGGGAGTATGGTGAACTACAGCCCTGTAGAGTAGGGGAGTATGGTGAACTACAACCAACCCTGTAGAGTAGGGGAGTATGGTGAACTACAACCAACCCTGTAGAGTAGGGGAGTATGGTGAACTACAACCAACCCTGTAGAGTAGGGGAGTATGGTGAACTACAACCCTGTAGAGTAGGGGAGTATGGTGAACTACAACCCTGTAGAGTAGGGGAGTATGGTGAACTACAACCCTGTAGAGTAGGGGAGTATGGTGAACTACAACCCTGTAGAGTAGGGGAGTATGGTGAACTACAACCCTGTAGAGTAGGGGAGTATGGTGAACTACAACCCTGTAGAGTAGGGGAGTATGGTGAACTACAACCCTGTAGAGTAGGGGAGTATGGTGAACTACAGCCCTGTAGAGTAGGGGAGTATGGTGAACTACAGCCCTGTAGAGTAGGGGAGTATGGTGAACTACAACCCTGTAGAGTAGGGGGAGTATGGTGAACTACAGCCCTGTAGAGTAGGGGAGTATGGTGAACTACAACCCACCCTGTAGAGTAGGGGAGTATGGTGAACTACAACCAACCCTGTAGAGTAGGGGAGTATGGTGAACTACAACCAACCCTGTAGAGTAGGGGAGTATGGTGAACTACAGCCCTGTAGAGTAGGGGAGTATGGTGAACTACAACCCTGTAGAGTAGGGGAGTATGGTGAACTACAACCCTGTAGAGTAGGGGAGTATGGTGAACTACAGCCCTGTAGAGTAGGGGAGTATGGTGAACTACAGCCCTGTAGAGTAAGGGAGTATGGTGAACTACAGCCCTGTAGAGTAGGGGAGTATGGTGAACTACAACCAACCCTGTAGAGTAGGGGAGTATGGTGAACTACAACCCTGTAGAGTAGGGGAGTATGGTGAACTACAACCCTGTAGAGTAGGGGAGTATGGTGAACTACAACCCTGTAGAGTAGGGGAGTATGGTGAACTACAGCCCTGTAGAGTAAGGGAGTATGGTGAACTACAGCCCTGTAGAGTAGGGGAGTATGGTGAACTACAGCCCTGTAGAGTAGGGGAGTATGGTGAACTACAACCAACCCTGTAGAGTAGGGGAGTATGGTGAACTACAACCCTGTAGAGTAGGGGAGTATGGTGAACTACAACCCTGTAGAGTAGGGGAGTATGGTGAACTACAACCCTGTAGAGTAGGGGAGTATGGTGAACTACAACCCTGTAGAGTAGGGGAGTATGGTGAACTACAACCCTGTAGAGTAGGGGAGTATGGTGAACTACAACCAACCCTGTAGAGTAGGGGAGTATGGTGAACTACAACCCTGTAGAGTAGGGGAGTATGGTGAACTACAGCCCTGTAGAGTAGGGGAGTATGGTGAACTACAACCCTGTAGAGTAGGGGAGTATGGTGAACTACAACCCTGTAGAGTAGGGGAGTATGGTGAACTACAGCCCTGTAGAGTAGGGGAGTATGGTGAACTACAGCCCTGTAGAGTAGGGGAGTATGGTGAACTACAACCAACCCTGTAGAGTAGGGGAGTATGGTGAACTACAACCAACCCTGTAGAGTAGGGGAGTATGGTGAACTACAACCAACCCTGTAGAGTAGGGGAGTATGGTGAACTACAACCCTGTAGAGTAGGGGAGTATGGTGAACTACAACCCTGTAGAGTAGGGGAGTATGGTGAACTACAACCCTGTAGAGTAGGGGAGTATGGTGAACTACAACCCTGTAGAGTAGGGGAGTATGGTGAACTACAGCCCTGTAGAGTAGGGGAGTATGGTGAACTACAGCCCTGTAGAGTAGGGGAGTATGGTGAACTACAACCCTGTAGAGTAGGGGGAGTATGGTGAACTACAGCCCTGTAGAGTAGGGGAGTATGGTGAACTACAACCCTGTAGAGTAGGGGAGTATGGTGAACTACAGCCCTGTAGAGTAGGGGAGTATGGTGAACTACAACCAACCCTGTAGAGTAGGGGAGTATGGTGAACTACAGCCCTGTAGAGTAGGGGAGTATGGTGAACTACAACCCTGTAGAGTAGGGGAGTATGGTGAACTACAACCCTGTAGAGTAGAGGAGTATGGTGAACTACAACCCTGTAGAGTAGAGGAGTATGGTGAACTACAACCCTGTAGAGTAGGGGAGTATGGTGAACTACAACCCTGTAGAGTAGGGGAGTATGGTGAACTACAACCAACCCTGTAGAGTAGGGGAGTATGGTGAACTACAACCAACCCTGTAGAGTAGGGGAGTATGGTGAACTACAGCCCTGTAGAGTAGGGGAGTATGGTGAACTACAACCCTGTAGAGTAGGGGAGTATGGTGAACTACAACCAACCCTGTAGAGTAGGGGAGTATGGTGAACTACAACCCTGTAGAGTAGGGGAGTATGGTGAACTACAACCCTGTAGAGTAGGGGAGTATGGTGAACTACAACCCTGTAGAGTAGGGGAGTATGGTGAACTACAACCAACCCTGTAGAGTAGGGGAGTATGGTGAACTACAACCAACCCTATAGAGTAGGGGAGTATGGTGAACTACAACCCTGTAGAGTAGGGGAGTATGGTGAACTACAACCCTGTAGAGTAGGGGAGTATGGTGAACTACAACCCTGTAGAGTAGGGGAGTATGGTGAACTACAACCCTGTAGAGTAGGGGAGTATGGTGAACTACAACCCTGTAGAGTAGGGGAGTATGGTGAACTACAGCCCTGTAGAGTAGGGGAGTATGGTGAACTACAGCCCTGTAGAGTAGGGGAGTATGGTGAACTACAACCAACCCTGTAGAGTAGGGGAGTATGGTGAACTACAGCCCTGTAGAGTAGGGGAGTATGGTGAACTACAGCCCTGTAGAGTAGGGGAGTATGGTGAACTACAACCAACCCTGTAGAGTAGGGGAGTATGGTGAACTACAACCAACCCTGTAGAGTAGGGGAGTATGGTGAACTACAACCAACCCTGTAGAGTAGGGGAGTATGGTGAACTACAACCAACCCTGTAGAGTAGGGGAGTATGGTGAACTACAACCAACCCTGTAGAGTAGGGGAGTATGGTGAACTACAACCAACCCTGTAGAGTAGGGGAGTATGGTGAACTACAGCCCTGTAGAGTAGGGGAGTATGGTGAACTACAGCCCTGTAGAGTAGGGGAGTATGGTGAACTACAGCCCTGTAGAGTAGGGGAGTATGGTGAACTACAACCAACCCTGTAGAGTAGGGGAGTATGGTGAACTACAACCAACCCTGTAGAGTAGGGGAGTATGGTGAACTACAACCCTGTAGATTAGGGGAGTATGGTGAACTACAGCCAACCCTGTAGAGTAGGGGAGTATGGTGAACTACAGCCCTGTAGAGTAGGGGAGTATGGTGAACTACAACCCTGTAGAGTAGGGGAGTATGGTGAACTACAACCCTGTAGAGTAGGGGAGTATGGTGAACTACAACCAACCCTGTAGAGTAGGGGAGTATGGTGAACTACAACCCTGTAGATTAGGGGAGTATGGTGAACTACAGCCAACCCTGTAGAGTAGGGGAGTATGGTGAACTACAGCCCTGTAGAGTAGGGGAGTATGGTGAACTACAACCCTGTAGAGTAGGGGAGTATGGTGAACTACAACCCTGTAGAGTAGGGGAGTATGGTGAACTACAACCCTGTAGAGTAGGGGAGTATGGTGAACTACAACCCTGTAGAGTAGGGGAGTATGGTGAACTACAACCAACCCTGTAGAGTAGGGGAGTATGGTGAACTACAACCAACCCTGTAGAGTAGGGGAGTATGGTGAACTACAACCAACCCTGTAGATTAGGGGAGTATGGTGAACTACAGCCAACCCTGTAGAGTAGGGGAGTATGGTGAACTACAGCCCTGTAGAGTAGGGGAGTATGGTGAACTACAACCCTGTAGAGTAGGGGAGTATGGTGAACTACAACCCTGTAGAGTAGGGGAGTATGGTGAACTACAACCCTGTAGAGTAGGGGAGTATGGTGAACTACAACCCTGTAGAGTAGGGGAGTATGGTGAACTACAACCCTGTAGAGTAGGGGAGTATGGTGAACTACAGCCAACCCTGTCGAGTAGGGGAGTATGGTGAACTACAACCCTGTAGGGGAGTATGGTGAACTACAACCCTGTAGGGGAGTATGGTGAACTACAGCCCTGTAGAGTAGGGGAGTATGGTGAACAACAACCAACCCTGTAGAGTAGGGGAGTATGGTGAACAACAACCAACCCTGTAGAGTAGGGGAGTATGGTGAACTACAACCCTGTAGAGTAGGGGAGTATGGTTAACTACAGCCCTGTAGAGTAGGGGAGTATGGTGAACTACAGCCCTGTAGGGGAGTATGGTGAACTACAGCCCTGTAGAGTAGGGGAGTATGGTGAACTACAGCCCTGTAGAGTAGGGGAGTATGGTGAACAACAACCAACCCTGTAGAGTAGGGGAGTATGGTGAACTACAGCCCTGTAGAGTAGGGGAGTATGGTGAACTACAACCCTGTAGAGTAGGGGAGTATGGTGAACTACAACCAACCCTGTAGAGTAGGGGAGTATGGTGAACTACAGCCCTGTAGAGTAGGGGAGTATGGTGAACTACAACCCTGTAGAGTAGGGGAGTATGGTGAACTACAACCAACCCTGTAGAGTAGGGGAGTATGGTGAACTACAACCCTGTAGAGTAGGGGAGTATGGTGAACTACAGCCCTGTAGAGTAGGGGAGTATGGTGAACTACAGCCCTGTAGAGTAGGGGAGTATGGTGAACTACAGCCCTGTAGAGTAGGGGAGTATGGTGAACTACAACCCTGTAGAGTAGGGGAGTATGGTGAACTACAACCAACCCTGTAGAGTAGGGGAGTATGGTGAACTACAACCCTGTAGAGTAGGGGAGTATGGTGAACTACAACCCTGTAGAGTAGGGGAGTATGGTGAACTACAACCCTGTAGAGTAGGGGAGTATGGTGAACTACAGCCCTGTAGAGTAGGGGAGTATGGTGAACTACAGCCCTGTAGAGTAAGGGAGTATGGTGAACTACAGCCCTGTAGAGTAGGGGAGTATGGTGAACTACAACCAACCCTGTAGAGTAGGGGAGTATGGTGAACTACAACCCTGTAGAGTAGGGGAGTATGGTGAACTACAACCCTGTAGAGTAGGGGAGTATGGTGAACTACAACCCTGTAGAGTAGGGGAGTATGGTGAACTACAGCCCTGTAGAGTAAGGGAGTATGGTGAACTACAGCCCTGTAGAGTAGGGGAGTATGGTGAACTACAGCCCTGTAGAGTAGGGGAGTATGGTGAACTACAACCAACCCTGTAGAGTAGGGGAGTATGGTGAACTACAACCCTGTAGAGTAGGGGAGTATGGTGAACTACAACCCTGTAGAGTAGGGGAGTATGGTGAACTACAACCCTGTAGAGTAGGGGAGTATGGTGAACTACAACCCTGTAGAGTAGGGGAGTATGGTGAACTACAACCCTGTAGAGTAGGGGAGTATGGTGAACTACAACCAACCCTGTAGAGTAGGGGAGTATGGTGAACTACAACCCTGTAGAGTAGGGGAGTATGGTGAACTACAGCCCTGTAGAGTAGGGGAGTATGGTGAACTACAACCCTGTAGAGTAGGGGAGTATGGTGAACTACAACCCTGTAGAGTAGGGGAGTATGGTGAACTACAGCCCTGTAGAGTAGGGGAGTATGGTGAACTACAGCCCTGTAGAGTAGGGGAGTATGGTGAACTACAACCAACCCTGTAGAGTAGGGGAGTATGGTGAACTACAACCAACCCTGTAGAGTAGGGGAGTATGGTGAACTACAACCAACCCTGTAGAGTAGGGGAGTATGGTGAACTACAACCCTGTAGAGTAGGGGAGTATGGTGAACTACAACCCTGTAGAGTAGGGGAGTATGGTGAACTACAACCCTGTAGAGTAGGGGAGTATGGTGAACTACAACCCTGTAGAGTAGGGGAGTATGGTGAACTACAGCCCTGTAGAGTAGGGGAGTATGGTGAACTACAGCCCTGTAGAGTAGGGGAGTATGGTGAACTACAACCCTGTAGAGTAGGGGGAGTATGGTGAACTACAGCCCTGTAGAGTAGGGGAGTATGGTGAACTACAACCCTGTAGAGTAGGGGAGTATGGTGAACTACAGCCCTGTAGAGTAGGGGAGTATGGTGAACTACAACCAACCCTGTAGAGTAGGGGAGTATGGTGAACTACAGCCCTGTAGAGTAGGGGAGTATGGTGAACTACAACCCTGTAGAGTAGGGGAGTATGGTGAACTACAACCCTGTAGAGTAGAGGAGTATGGTGAACTACAACCCTGTAGAGTAGAGGAGTATGGTGAACTACAACCCTGTAGAGTAGGGGAGTATGGTGAACTACAACCCTGTAGAGTAGGGGAGTATGGTGAACTACAACCAACCCTGTAGAGTAGGGGAGTATGGTGAACTACAACCAACCCTGTAGAGTAGGGGAGTATGGTGAACTACAGCCCTGTAGAGTAGGGGAGTATGGTGAACTACAACCCTGTAGAGTAGGGGAGTATGGTGAACTACAACCAACCCTGTAGAGTAGGGGAGTATGGTGAACTACAACCCTGTAGAGTAGGGGAGTATGGTGAACTACAACCCTGTAGAGTAGGGGAGTATGGTGAACTACAACCCTGTAGAGTAGGGGAGTATGGTGAACTACAACCAACCCTGTAGAGTAGGGGAGTATGGTGAACTACAACCAACCCTATAGAGTAGGGGAGTATGGTGAACTACAACCCTGTAGAGTAGGGGAGTATGGTGAACTACAACCCTGTAGAGTAGGGGAGTATGGTGAACTACAACCCTGTAGAGTAGGGGAGTATGGTGAACTACAACCCTGTAGAGTAGGGGAGTATGGTGAACTACAACCCTGTAGAGTAGGGGAGTATGGTGAACTACAGCCCTGTAGAGTAGGGGAGTATGGTGAACTACAGCCCTGTAGAGTAGGGGAGTATGGTGAACTACAACCAACCCTGTAGAGTAGGGGAGTATGGTGAACTACAGCCCTGTAGAGTAGGGGAGTATGGTGAACTACAGCCCTGTAGAGTAGGGGAGTATGGTGAACTACAACCAACCCTGTAGAGTAGGGGAGTATGGTGAACTACAACCAACCCTGTAGAGTAGGGGAGTATGGTGAACTACAACCAACCCTGTAGAGTAGGGGAGTATGGTGAACTACAACCAACCCTGTAGAGTAGGGGAGTATGGTGAACTACAACCAACCCTGTAGAGTAGGGGAGTATGGTGAACTACAACCAACCCTGTAGAGTAGGGGAGTATGGTGAACTACAGCCCTGTAGAGTAGGGGAGTATGGTGAACTACAGCCCTGTAGAGTAGGGGAGTATGGTGAACTACAGCCCTGTAGAGTAGGGGAGTATGGTGAACTACAACCAACCCTGTAGAGTAGGGGAGTATGGTGAACTACAACCAACCCTGTAGAGTAGGGGAGTATGGTGAACTACAACCCTGTAGATTAGGGGAGTATGGTGAACTACAGCCAACCCTGTAGAGTAGGGGAGTATGGTGAACTACAGCCCTGTAGAGTAGGGGAGTATGGTGAACTACAACCCTGTAGAGTAGGGGAGTATGGTGAACTACAACCCTGTAGAGTAGGGGAGTATGGTGAACTACAACCAACCCTGTAGAGTAGGGGAGTATGGTGAACTACAACCCTGTAGATTAGGGGAGTATGGTGAACTACAGCCAACCCTGTAGAGTAGGGGAGTATGGTGAACTACAGCCCTGTAGAGTAGGGGAGTATGGTGAACTACAACCCTGTAGAGTAGGGGAGTATGGTGAACTACAACCCTGTAGAGTAGGGGAGTATGGTGAACTACAACCCTGTAGAGTAGGGGAGTATGGTGAACTACAACCCTGTAGAGTAGGGGAGTATGGTGAACTACAACCAACCCTGTAGAGTAGGGGAGTATGGTGAACTACAACCAACCCTGTAGAGTAGGGGAGTATGGTGAACTACAACCAACCCTGTAGATTAGGGGAGTATGGTGAACTACAGCCAACCCTGTAGAGTAGGGGAGTATGGTGAACTACAGCCCTGTAGAGTAGGGGAGTATGGTGAACTACAACCCTGTAGAGTAGGGGAGTATGGTGAACTACAACCCTGTAGAGTAGGGGAGTATGGTGAACTACAACCCTGTAGAGTAGGGGAGTATGGTGAACTACAACCCTGTAGAGTAGGGGAGTATGGTGAACTACAACCCTGTAGAGTAGGGGAGTATGGTGAACTACAGCCAACCCTGTCGAGTAGGGGAGTATGGTGAACTACAACCCTGTAGGGGAGTATGGTGAACTACAACCCTGTAGGGGAGTATGGTGAACTACAGCCCTGTAGAGTAGGGGAGTATGGTGAACAACAACCAACCCTGTAGAGTAGGGGAGTATGGTGAACAACAACCAACCCTGTAGAGTAGGGGAGTATGGTGAACTACAACCCTGTAGAGTAGGGGAGTATGGTTAACTACAGCCCTGTAGAGTAGGGGAGTATGGTGAACTACAGCCCTGTAGGGGAGTATGGTGAACTACAGCCCTGTAGAGTAGGGGAGTATGGTGAACTACAGCCCTGTAGAGTAGGGGAGTATGGTGAACAACAACCAACCCTGTAGAGTAGGGGAGTATGGTGAACTACAGCCCTGTAGAGTAGGGGAGTATGGTGAACTACAACCCTGTAGAGTAGGGGAGTATGGTGAACTACAACCAACCCTGTAGAGTAGGGGAGTATGGTGAACTACAGCCCTGTAGAGTAGGGGAGTATGGTGAACTACAACCCTGTAGAGTAGGGGAGTATGGTGAACTACAACCAACCCTGTAGAGTAGGGGAGTATGGTGAACTACAACCCTGTAGAGTAGGGGAGTATGGTGAACTACAGCCCTGTAGAGTAGGGGAGTATGGTGAACTACAGCCCTGTAGAGTAGGGGAGTATGGTGAACTACAGCCCTGTAGAGTAGGGGAGTATGGTGAACTACAACCCTGTAGAGTAGGGGAGTATGGTGAACTACAACCAACCCTGTAGAGTAGGGGAGTATGGTGAACTACAACCCTGTAGAGTAGGGGAGTATGGTGAACTACAACCCTGTAGAGTAGGGGAGTATGGTGAACTACAACCAACCCTGTAGAGTAGGGGAGTATTAATTAGGAACCAACAGAACCAAACAGAATGAAACAGGGAGGGACACACCACAATTTGTCCATTATAAAACTTTTTTTAAATCAGAAAACAATTTCCATTTGGAGTAAACGGTTTCCGTTGCAAAACTGGTACTAAATGAATACACCCCAGGGTTATATAGAGAGATTTGTCTTTGAATGGATGTTAACATGGACTGTATTCATTGGTCGCAAACTGTAGCAAAACGTTTTGCAACAGAAACTGTTTACTTCAAACAGAGAAAAAAAATTCTGCAACAAATGTGTTTCTATTGGACAAATTGAGGTTGGTCCTTCTCAGTTTGGTTCCAAGTGAATACACCTCTGAACTTGTCCAATAAGAACACTGATTTCAGGGTCAGAGGTTAGGGGGCAGGTCTCACCTCTGCTGTGTGTCCTGTGGGGGGGTTGGGATGATGATGAGGGAGGAACGCTAGGCTTCAGTCTACGAAGAGACGCATCGGGGGATTCATGTCCAATCCTCCTAGGCGGAGAGACGTCCGGCGAATCATGACGCTGCTTTCTGAGTGCCAGGGGCTCTGGCGAATCATGTCGCGTCTTTTTGATCGACAGGGGCTCTGGCGAATCGTGTCGAACTCTCTGTTCCTCCTCCTCCTCCTCTGGGACCTCTTCATCAGCTGAGCAGAGAGAATATATATATTAGGACACACACCATGCAGCAGACAACACCTGAGTGCACCTCTGCTGCAGTCTGGCTCACCTCCCATCACTCTCCATTTGTTGCTGGTCCTGAAGGCTTCCAGGCGTTTGATCTCATCTGGACGGTCGTCTACCATCTCAGCAACCTGACACACAATACAGAGCGAGAGACACAGGTGAGTGGATCAGAGGTCTAGCTAGCCACTCTAAAGTGATGTCTTTGGTAAAGGTCACCCCGACTGAAAACAAAGTGACGGTAAAGTTAGCTAGTTATGTAGCATTATTTACCACTGGCGCCTCCTCTTCTTCCTCCTCCTCCCTCTTCGTTCCCCTTCTCGCCGGTCATCTGTTTCCAATCCACATCGTCATCTACTATCTTCATCCTGCTCAGACCGAGTAACAGAGCGGTTAGAAATTACTGCCAAATAACAACAAGTAACTAGCTACTGGAGTTCGCCAACAGAGGTCAGAAACTACAGCGAAACATCGACCAGCTAAGTTTGTTATGCTAGCTATGCTAGCCAGCTAACGTTATCACAGTGTAGTAGGGCTAGCAGGCTAACGTAACTATGTAGCTAACGTTAGCTACTGCCTGACTGTTTAACTCCATATTCCCCCGGTATTTTCACACCTACTCACCCCTTTCCTGTAACTTTAATGCATTTCTTTTTAGCCTTCTTCTCCTTTGACTTCTTGGCGTCTCCATCTGCAGATAAATAACGTTTCAGATACTCGGATTTGGAGAGAGACGCTCCTTTACTGTCATTCGTGGACGCAGCCATTTTGAAATTAGGGAACGGAGAGGACCGAGGGACACACAGTGCAATGAACGTCACGAAATGCCGCGTTTTCTATTTTGTTTTGTCAATGAAGAGTAGTCTTCATAAATATACAGCTCTGGAGGAAATTAAGAGACGACTGCAAAATTATCAGTTTCTCTGGTTTTACTATTTATAGGTATGTGTTTGGATAAAATTAACGTATTTGTTTTATTCTATAAACCAGCAACATTTCTCCCAAATTTCACATAAAAATATTGTCATTTAGAGCATTTATTTGCAGAAAATGACAACTGGTTAAAATAACAAAAAAGATGCGGTGTTGTCAGACCTCGAATAATGCAAGTAAAGTAAGTTAATATTCATTTTTAAACAACGCTAATGTTTTAACTTAGGACGAGTTCAGAAATCAATATTTGGTGGAATAACCCAGGTGGGTGAGTGAGAAGGGGACCACAGCCTCTAAAAGTATTTTTAGGGAATATGACAACGACACCAAAGCAAAGATGTGTGCTGAAAATGTAACCGTTGATGACTGTTACTAAATGATACGGCTGCTCAAGGCACACTCTGAAAAACACAACGTCAATATCTAAGTTGGCTGGACTTTAATCGGGAAGTTGCTGAGCTGACATGGACCTACTCCACTAACCCAATGATTTTGCTCAATGGGAGTTGAATGTCACTTTTTAAATTTTCTCAGTGAACTTTAAATATTGAACTTTGCTTTTGCGACACAAATGGCTGAGGAGAGAGAGATTAATTTGCTGTGGCCCAGAGCACTACCTTTGTGAGATTTGTATTTAAATGTATTAATATATTTTTTATTCCGGTTTGTCAGGGGGTGCTGCAGCACACCCAGCACCCCTACTTCCCGCGGCTATGCCTCCAGCACTGTGACAGGTTTGAAGAAAATAGATTTTCAATTTGTACTGTGTTTGCCAATTTATTGTGTAACATTGTATCAGGTTATTCAGCTCTTCATTGTTGTTGATACTATGTGTAATGCCTCAAATTGTAAATAAACTAATTAGACAGAAGTTACACTTCCTGTGTTTGTCAGGCTCCATCAGGAGAGACCAGCCTCCCCTGTACCCAGCTGTCTGTCCATGAAGAGAGACCAGTCTTCCCTGTAACCAGCTGTCTGTCCATGGAGAGACCAGTCTTCCCTGTACCCAGCTGTCTGTCCATGAAGAGAGACCAGTCTTCCCTGTACCCAGCTGTCTGTCCATGAAGAGAGACCAGTCTTCCCTGTACCCAGCTGTCTGTCCATGGAGAGACCAGTCTTCCCTGTACCCAGCTGTCTGTCCATGAAGAGAGACCAGCCTCCCCTGTACCCAGCTGTCTGTCCATGAAGAGAGACCAGTCTCCCCTGTACCCAGCCGTCTGTCCATGAAGAGAGACCAGCCTCCCCTGTACCCAGCCGTCTGTCCATGAAGAGAGACCAGCCTCCCCTGTACCCAGCTGTCTGTCCATGAAGAGAGACCAGCCTCCCCTGCACCCAGCTGTCTGTCCATGAAGAGAGACCAGCCTCCCCTGTACCCAGCTGTCTGTCCATGAAGAGAGACCAGCCTCCCCTGTACCCAGCTGTCTGTCCATGAAGAGAGACCAGCCTCCCCTGTACCCAGCTGTCTGTCCATGAAGAGAGACCAGCCTCCCCTGTACCCAGCCGTCTGTCCATGAAGAGAGACCAGCCTCCCCTGTACCCAGCCGTCTGTCCATGAAGAGAGACCAGCCTCCCCTGTACCCAGCTGTCTGTCCATGAAGAGAGACCAGCCTCCCCTGTACCAAGCTGTCTGTTCATGAAGAGAGACCAGCCTCCCCTGTACCAAGCTGTCTGTCCATGAAGAGAGACCAGCCTCCCCTGTACCAAGCTGTCTGTCCATGAAGAGAGACCAGCCTCCCCTGTACCAAGCTGTCTGTTCATGAAGAGAGACCAGCCTCCCCTGTACCAAGCTGTCTGTCCATGAAGAGAGACCAGTGACCAGTGAACCAGAAGTAGTAACAACACATTGATCACCTGTATTCCAGATCAGAAGAGATGTATAGTACCAGTCAAAAGGTTGGACACTTACTCATTGGAATGGGTGTGTCCGACCTTTTGACTGGTACTGCATGTCCGCAGTGCCTAATACAGTAGATGTATTTATTATTTAACCTTTATTTAACCAGGCAAGTCAGTTAAGAACAATTTCTTATTTACAATGACGGCCTACCCCAGCCAAACCCTCCCCTAACCTGGACGACACTGGGCTAATTGTGCGCCGCCCTATGGGACTCCCGATCACGGCCAGTTGTGATACAACCCGGTATTGAACCAGGGTCTGTAGTGATGCCTCGAGCACTGTGATGCAGTGCCTTAGACCGCTGTACCACTCGGGAGCCTCTACATCTGTGTCTCTATAGTAACACATAAATTAAATTTGTAATTTACTAGTAAAGATCAGAGTTGGGGAGTAGTGAACTACATGAGGCTCAACTAGTAATTCAACTAAACCTTCAGTAGTTTGGTGTTATTTTCAATAAATTCAAGTCTTGGCAGTGTGTTTTCAGTAGTTAATGACTCGGCAGTGTGTTTTCAGTAGTTAATGACTCGGCAGTGTGTTTTCAGTAGTTAATGACTCGGCAGTGTGTTTCAGTAGTTAATGACTCGGCAGTGTGTTTCAGTAGTTAATGACTCGGCAGTGGTTTCAGTAGTTAATGACTCGGCAGTGGTTTCAGTAGTTAATGACTCGGCAGTGTGTTTTCAGTAGTTGATGACTCGGCAGTGTGTTTTCAGTAGTTAATGACTCGGCAGTGTGTTTTCAGTAGTTAATGACTCGGCAGTGTGTTTTCAGTAGTTAATGACTCTGCAGTGGTTTCAGTAGTTAATGACTCGGCAGTGGTTTCAGTAGTTAAAATATGGGTAAAGTAGGCAAGAATGAATTTTATTTTTCGTGATCAGACCTGCTTAATTTTCACTTGAAACATCCTTTTTGTGTTTAAAAGGATCTATTGCACATTCTGTTAACATCTGACTACAGAGTGATATGTTATTGCAATTTATATTCTATGATATCTCATATTTAGATCTGATAATAGTTCACAAAGTCGTTTGGATGTGACTTCTTCCAGAGTAAGGTAATTGGTAGCTTGGTGATGGGTTCTGACTTCTAACCTTGAAATATCCTTGTTCATGTCACTGAGGGAGAGCAGGGCGTTTACCTTTTGTCTGAACATGTTATTGTTAGACATCCGGTATCCTATGGAGAGGAGAAGGGCCACAGCCTGGTTTCAGTTGTTGGGTTGACATCCGGTATCCTATGGAGAGGAGAAGGGCCACAGCCTGGTTTCAGTTGTTGGGTTGACATCCGGTATCCTATGGAGAGGAGAAGGGCCACAGCCTGGTTTCAGTTGTTGGGTTGACATCCGGTATCCTATGGAGAGGAGAAGGGCCACAGCCTGGTTTCAGTTGTTGGGTTGACATCCGGTATCCTATGGAGAGGAGAAGGGCCACAGCCTGGTTTCAGTTGTTGGGTTGACATCCGGTATCCTATGGAGAGGAGAAGGGCCACAGCCTGGTTTCAGTTGTTGGGTTGACATCCGGTATCCTATGGAGAGGAGAAGGGCCACAGCCTGGTTTCAGTTGTTGGGTTGACATCCGGTATCCTATGGAGAGGAGAAGGGCCACAGCCTGGTTTCAGTTGTTGGGTTGACATCCGGTATCCTATGGAGAGGAGAAGGGCCACAGCCTGGTTTCAGTTGTTGGGTTGACATCCGGTATCCTATGGAGAGGAGAAGGGCCACAGCCTGGTTTCAGTTGTTGGGTTGACATCCGGTATCCTATGGAGAGGAGAAGGGCCACAGCCTGGTTTCAGTTGTTGGGTTGACATCCGGTATCCTATGGAGAGGAGAAGGGCCACAGCCTGGTTTCAGTTGTTGGGTTGACATCCGGTATCCTATGGAGAGGAGAAGGGCCACAGCCTGGTTTCAGTTGTTGGGTTGACATCCGGTATCCTATGGAGAGGAGAAGGGCCACAGCCTGGTTTCAGTTGTTGGGTTGACATCCGGTATCCTATGGAGAGGAGAAGGGCCACAGCCTGGTTTCAGTTGTTGGGTTGACATCCGGTATCCTATGGAGAGGAGAAGGGCCACAGCCTGGTTTCAGTTGTTGGGTTGACATCCGGTATCCTATGGAGAGGAGAAGGGCCACAGCCTGGTTTCAGTTGTTGGGTTGACATCCGGTATCCTATGGAGAGGAGAAGGGCCACAGCCTGGTTTCAGTTGTTGGGTTGACATCCGGTATCCTATGGAGAGGAGAAGGGCCACAGCCTGGTTTCAGTTGTTGGGTTGACATCCGGTATCCTATGGAGAGGAGAAGGGCCACAGCCTGGTTTCAGTTGTTGGGTTGACATCCGGTATCCTATGGAGAGGAGAAGGGCCACAGCCTGGTTTCAGTTGTTGGGTTGACATCCGGTATCCTATGGAGAGGAGAAGGGCCACAGCCTGGTTTCAGTTGTTGGGTTGACATCCGGTATCCTATGGAGAGGAGAAGGGCCACAGCCTGGTTTCAGTTGTTGGGTTGACATCCGGTATCCTATGGAGAGGAGAAGGGCCACAGCCTGGTTTCAGTTGTTGGGTTGACATCCGGTATCCTATGGAGAGGAGAAGGGCCACAGCCTGGTTTCAGTTGTTGGGTTGACATCCGGTATCCTATGGAGAGGAGAAGGGCCACAGCCTGGTTTCAGTTGTTGGGTTGACATCCGGTATCCTATGGAGAGGAGAAGGGCCACAGCCTGGTTTCAGTTGTTGGGTTGACATCCGGTATCCTATGGAGAGGAGAAGGGCCACAGCCTGGTTTCAGTTGTTGGGTTGACATCCGGTATCCTATGGAGAGGAGAAGGGCCACAGCCTGGTTTCAGTTGTTGGGTTGACATCCGGTATCCTATGGAGAGGAGAAGGGCCACAGCCTGGTTTCAGTTGTTGGGTTGACATCCGGTATCCTATGGAGAGGAGAAGGGCCACAGCCTGGTTTCAGTTGTTGGGTTGACATCCGGTATCCTATGGAGAGGAGAAGGGCCACAGCCTGGTTTCAGTTGTTGGGTTGACATCCGGTATCCTATGGAGAGGAGAAGGGCCACAGCCTGGTTTCAGTTGTTGGGTTGACATCCGGTATCCTATGGAGAGGAGAAGGGCCACAGCCTGGTTTCAGTTGTTGGGTTGACATCCGGTATCCTATGGAGAGGAGAAGGGCCACAGCCTGGTTTCAGTTGTTGGGTTGACATCCGGTATCCTATGGAGAGGAGAAGGGCCACAGCCTGGTTTCAGTTGTTGGGTTGACATCCGGTATCCTATGGAGAGGAGAAGGGCCACAGCCTGGTTTCAGTTGTTGGGTTGACATCCGGTATCCTATGGAGAGGAGAAGGGCCACAGCCTGGTTTCAGTTGTTGGGTTGTAATTTGAAATACTTGCAACACCAGAAGTTACTGGTTATCTGTAGTAGGACTGTATGGAGGGTGCATAAGAGCCAGGGGCCTGGAATGTTACTGAGTGAGGGGAAAAGGCAATCACATGGCTGAGGTCACTCATAAGGGTGGATAGCTGTGGATTAGTGAGGAATGGGGGCCGAGGTCAGGTCACATTAAGGGAGAAGGAACAATTTATTACCCGCATCACTTAACTTCCTGCCTAGCAACAAAGATGTAATGTTTACAGGGAAGGAGGAGACTTCCCCTAAAGGGGGGTATATATACTTGTGCTGGTGGGAACAAGTCTTTGTCTGTTCAGCTGTCTGACCCATTGGGTGAATAAACTTGGTTTGAGCTTGTCCTAGTTGTCCGGTAGTTGTTTTTATTGTATATACCTTTTTTCCTCAGCAGAGCTTTGAGAACTTAATGAAAAGCGCTATACTAAGTGCATGTATCATTATTAGGATGTTTTGTCCACAGAAACCAACAGGAGAGATCAGAGCCAGAGATTCCCAGGGGTCAGTCTGCCCAGAGTCATCAAAGAGACCTGGACTCCATATTCACAGTGAGATGTGTGATCTCCATACAAATATTTATTTCAATCTTATATGAGTTTGAAATCAGTTTTATTTCAACAGAATTATTTACCCCGATCTCAGCCACTTAAACAAACTCATCAATTTAGTGAGGAAAATCTGAAGAGGTTCAAGAGGAGTCCAGATCTCCCAGAATGCTTTGAGAGTCAGAAGGAGGATGAGAAAGTGGTGGACGATGAAGAGAAGGAGCAGGGCCAGACAGGGGGTGCTGAAGATCACACTGCACGTCCTAAGGAACATGAACCAGAAGGAGCTCGCTGACACACTGGAGAAGAGTAAGATATTTCAAACTTTAGATTGCAGTATTCAACATTACTGAATTAATATATAAGAGGACAAATTATTTAACAGTTGAATGTCTGAAACTGTTTTCTGCTACTCTGCCATTTAGATGAGCTTGGAATGTCATTGTAAAGTTAAATCCAACCTGAAGAAGTTTCAGTGAATAGCTTAACAAGGAAACCCTTCTCGATAAGAGCTACACAGAGCTCTACATCACAGAGGGTGGAAGCTTAACAAGGAAACCCTTCTCGATAAGAGCCACACAGAGCTCTACATCACAGAGGGTGGAAGTGGAAGCTTAACAAGGAAACCCTTCTCGATAAGAGCCACACAGAGCTCTACATCACAGAGGGTCGAAGTGGAAGGGTCAATCATGAACATGAGCTGAGAAAGGTTGAAACCGCATGAAGGAGACAATCAACACGAAAGACACCAATCAAATGCAACATCATATCTTCAACCTGGACAAGACAGACCTATCAGAACTGTGTTGACAAAGGGCGTCGCTGGCATCGGAAAATCAGCGCAGAAGTTCATTCTGAACTGGGCTGAAGGAAAAGCCAATCCAGTTCAGATTTTCACTTCCTTTTTGAAAGCTGAATTTGATGAAGGAGAAGAAGCTCAGCTTGATAGAACGTCTTCTCCACTTCTCTATGGAACCCAAATCATCTGGAATCTCCAACTTTGACAAGTACAAAGTTCTGTTTGATGGTCTGGATGATCGTCGACTTTCAGAAGAGAGCTGTTGTGATGCCACAGAGTCAACCTCAGTGGACACGATGCTGACCAACGTCATCAAGGGAAATCTGCTTCTTTCTGCTCTCCTCTGGATAATATCCCGACCAGCAGCAGCCAATCAGATACAGTTAAAGTCGGAAGTTAACGAGCACCTTAGCCAAATGCATTTAAACTCAGCTTTTCACAATTCCTGACATTTTTAATCCTAATAAAACTTCCTTGTCTTTGGTCAATTAGGATCACCACACCCCAGAATGTGAAATGTCAGAATAATAGTAGAGAGAATGATTTATTTCTTTCATCACATTCCCAGTGGGTCAGAAGTTTACATGCACTCAATTAGTATTTAGTAGGATTGCCTTAAAATTGTTTAACTTGGGTCAAATGTTTTGGGTAGCCTTCCACAAGCATCCAACAATAAGTTGGGTGAATTCCTTCCTTCTGACAGAGTTGGTGTAACTTGAGTCAGGTTTGTAGGCCTCCTTGCTCGTACACATTTTCTTTCAGTTCTGCTCACAAATTTTCTGTAGAATTGAGGTCAAGGATTTGTGATGGCCACTCCAATACCTTGACTTTGTTGTCCTTAAGCCATTTTGCCACAACTTTGGAAGTATGCTTGGGGTCATTGTCCATTTGGAAGACCCATTTGCAACCAAGCTTTAACTTCTTGACTGATGTCTTGAGCTGTTGCTTCAATATATCCACATAATTGTCCTTCCCTATGATGCCATCTATTTTGTGAAGTGCACCAGTCCCTCCTGCAGCAAAGCAGCCCCACAACACAATGCTGCCACCCCTGTGCTTCACGGTTGGGATGGTGTTCTTCGGCTTGCAAGCCGCCCCCTTTTTCCTCCAAACATAACGATGGTCATTATGGCCAAACAGTTCTATTTATGTTTCGTCAGACCAGAGGACTTTTCTACAAAAAGTATGATCTTTGATCAAAAAGTATGATCTTTCACCGAGACGATGTGCAGTTGCAAACTGTAGTCTGGCTTTTTTATGGTGGTTTTGGAGCAGTGCCTTCCGTGCTGAGCGGCCTTTCAGGTTATGTCGATATAGTACTTGTTTTACTGTGGATATACAGTGGGGAGAACAAGTATTTGATACACTGCCGATTTTGCAGGTTTTCCTACTTACAAAGCATGTAGAGGTCTGTAATTTTTATCATAGGTACACTTCAACTGTGAGAGACGAAATCTAAAACAAAAATCCAGAAAATCACATTGTATGATTTTTAAGTAATTAATTTGCATTTTATTACATGACATAAGTATTAGTTATTATAGTTAGTTATACACTTTGCATTAAACCTGCCAAAAGACAACACCTGCCTGTTCCTTGGACGTTAGTGTTGTTAAGAGTTTAGCTGTCTAACTTTTCGGGACTACACCTTAGAGTGATAACAGTACACATTAATAATGGAGATTTTGATGGCAAAATGATTTACTAATGTGATTGATTCTCTAGCCTGAGTCAGAAACAGGGAATGGGGATTAGAGGGCCTAAAATCAAAGAGTTACTCTTGATATTTCAGAAGGAAACAACGCAGGGATTATAGGACTATAGCAAGCCTGTAGGTTACACGCTCACATTCAAATCAGGGTTTATAGGACTATAGCAAGCCTGTAGGTTACACGCTCACATTCAAATCAGGGATTATAGGACTATAGCAAGCCTATAGGTTACACGCTCACATTCAAATCAGGGATTATAGGACTATAACAAGCCTGTAGGTTACACGCTCACATTCAAATCAGGGATTATAGGACTATAACAAGCCTGTAGGTTACACGCTCACATTCAAATCAGGGAAAAGATAGGTGAGATGGAGCTGGATACTCGTACATATATCCTGTCTGAGATGGAGCTGGATACTCATACACATATATCCTGTCTGAGATGGAGCTGGATACTCGTACATATATCCTGTCTGGTACCAATGGTCTTCAGGGAGCTCTCCATGGTGTAGAGTCCAAACAAAGCATTTCAGAAGTCCAGTATCAAGGTCCCGGCGGGGGGTAGTCCTGGAATGATTTTGTAGCACATAATTGACAGCAATCATATGTCTGGTCGCCATCCGAACACAAGTCATGTTCACACATTCAGTTTATATAGTACTGGACAGGAAGAGGTGAGGCCTCCCATCAGGAGTGCTCTGATTGGCTCGGGTGATGGAATAGTTCCTGAGGCTGGGTCAGCCCCCATTCATCATCTGCATTGTTCGGTGACATGGCAGGGCACGAGTTAATCAACTGTCCACATAAATGGAGGGTACTTTGTACACTCTCATAACGTCTTCCACAGACACCAAACAATATACTTTTCTGGGGATGAATGAGGGTAAAACCGGTTAAATAACAGAAAAGCATATCACACACATCCTAAAATTCCACCTTATTACACACGCATCCCTTTAACCATGTCATTTTCAGTCCGTTTATTCTGTTTTCTGGAGGAAATAGGAGTGTTTGAGGCTCTTTTGCATGTCGTGTATTGTTGTCCAATGGAGAAGTTCCCTGTCTGAGTTGTAGTCGTCGCCACTCTTCGTCAGAACCCTGCTGTGTCTCCGGCAGGCCGTCTGAGCACCGTTTGGTTAAACTGGCCAACCTTCAGCTGATGGGAGGAGCTATGATGTAGACTAGGAAGTCTGGCTGGCAGCTTGCTGTGAGTGGTCCTTGTGTATTCTCATTGTCAGTTAGTACAATGGCCATCCTCAACTACCTTATATCAGCTAGCAGGATGGCCATCCTCAACTACCTTATATCAGCTAGCAGGATGGCCATCCTCAACTACCTTATATCAGCTAGCAGGATGGCCATCCTCAACTACCTTATATCAGCTAGCAGGATGACCATCCTCAACTACCTTATATCAGCTAGCAGGATGGCCATCCTCAACTACCTTATATCAGCTAGCAGGATGGCCATCCTCAACTACCTTATATCAGCTAGCAGGATGGCCATCCTCAACTACCTTATATCAGCTAGCAGGATGACCATCCTCAACTACCTTATATCAGCTAGCAGGATGGCCATCCTCAACTACCTTATATCAGCTAGCAGGATGACCATCCTCAACTACCTTATATCAGCTAGCAGGATGGCCATCCTCAACTACCTTATATCAGCTAGCAGGATGGCCATCCTCAACTACCTTATATCAGCTAGCAGGATGACCATCCTCAACTACTTTATATCAGCTAGCAGGATGGCCATCCTCAACTACTTTATATCAGCTAGCAGGATGGCCATCCTTGCTAACTGATATAAGGTACAACATGTACAACCTAGCATACCAGAGTCAGCATGGGTTCTGATCCAACATGTACAGCCAGTAGTCATACATACTTGACACGACTTTCAAGCCCCAAGATGAAAGTGCCTCCCTCAGCCCAGCTGCAATTATTTATCCTGGGAAATAAGGTCTGAAGGCATTTGCTTTGCAGCTTCCAGCTGTCAATGTAATGAATCGTGAGGCTAATGTATGGCTCTGTGGTCCGGCTTGACCGTAAGTCTGCAGTGGTAGAGAATGCAGCGTTACAGATTTCGTTGACAACTGTCCCGCATTCTGTGTAGAGTTCTGGCAGACATGTTTTGCAGATACGGCTAGGTATCTAGATTTCGAATCAACTTTCTGAATTGGTTCCATGTCTTTCGCTATGTGATACGTAATTGCACTCGTTCTCATTCCACGTCTTGCCGTAGGGAGTACCACTAAGAAATGACACCTTGAGTGATAGCGGAGTGCAGGTCTGGCTTGACGTCTAGGGACTTGATGCATGCATTCTGGTAGATTCGCGCACATGCAGGGTTCTCAGGTGGTAAAAACCGCTGGCGTTTCCACCTTTGGCTAGCACAATGCGTCAATTTACTGTTGGTCGAGGTCGAATATCTTGAAGCCAAACGACAAGAGTTCCCCCTTTTTTCAAACAAATTATTCTTCGTCCTACAACTCAGCGTTGTTATCCTTGTCGTCAGTGCATGATTTGACACTTGATAATGAAAGGAGTTCACTAAATGTTTGCATGCTTGTTGACTTTGGCAGGCAGATTGAGTGTAACGTCCATGCTTTGTTTTCTTTGCTAAAAAAAATATTTTAGTAAGAAACAATTTGAATTGGCCCACTAGGCTGGATCACGTGACTGAAAATAACAAACGCGCTTAATTTCATACATTAATTTATCATATGCACAATATGGCAAAAATCCATATCCTGGCACAACGTCATACCGGTATACTGCCCACCTCTAGTTGGTTTACAAATATTGAAGCTCATTCACTAACCAAATTAACCCCACTGAATAATATGGACCAATGTAAACCTGGACACTCGCACCCAGCGTTCCTCTGAAAACATTCATCTGAAAGAGGTCCTAGACAATCCCCACTACAAACAGACAACCAGTTTATTAAAAATAAATCAATAATTTTATTCAGGCAATATTTTCCAGTTTAACAATCACAATAGTTAAGACATAAAATATTTTTTCGATAAAAATACTGCAACTTTAAAAATGCTGAAACAGCATTGCTTTAACCATTTTATAATACTTTGACCTTTTTAATATTTTTAAGTGTTCTGGGCTCCAAGCAGCCAGTGGGGTTTAGTTTCCAGTAGGTTCTAGGTCGACATTCTAGGAGCGGTTCTTGCTGACCCAGTGGTACTTGTCCTGCCTGGGCCCGGTGAATGAGGAGGTGGCTCTGTAGGGTTTGAATCCTTTAGGAGGCTGGAACTGGCTGCTGTGTTGCTGGGCAAACAGCCCTCCAGAGGGGGGGCCGTGAAGGTAGCCCTCCCCAGGGAAGGCCTTCCTGTTGGAGTAAGCTGCCCAGGCCGGAGGGGGTGGCACTAGAGCGAACTCACTGAACTGGAACAGAGAGAACGAGTCACATCACAACCACATCATTGATGCCTGCCAGCTCTTACAACGCCTGGACCACATCTGTTACTGTATAGTAGACAACTATTATCTAAACCACACATCCCCAGAGCTCTCAAATTCAACTCTGGACTTTCAGTTTCACTGCATTTTCTCCCCCCTTCATTGTTCCCCTCTAAATTAGACTGGTTTAGACCTGGGACACCGGTTGGGTGCAATTATCAGGTAGAACAGAAAACCAGGAGGCTCCGGACCTTGAGTTGAGTACCCCTGCCCTAGAGCTTCGTCCAGTCCTGGTTTGTTACGTCAGCGCTCTTAACATTAGTTTGTTAGTTACCTGGTAGACACCTCTAGAGCTGCAGTTACCTGGTTAGTTACCTGGTAGACACTGTTGGGGTTGCTGACTGTTGGGATGGTTTTGGGTTTCGGGTTGGGGGCAGGGCAGGGAGCGGATAGGCTGCTGCAGCTGCTACCCATGCTGGTGTCACCGCCCTCCTCGTCAGAGGAAGAGCCTGATTGGATCAAATCAAAGCATTAAACACTTTTCACAGTAAATGGATTCGATTATCTGGCCTGGGTTATCCCGGTAAGAGGAGCTTGCACCGGGTGAAAAGTTGTTGTATTCGTTTTGGAACAGGGCTGCCTCCCAGGCGTGACCCAGGTGCCCCGTTCAAAGCCCGCGGCGAAGTCGGCTCAAAACAAAAGTGACGTAGCCTAAATGATGTGGATAAGGAGTAGAAGTCTGTTCAAGGGATAAAGTGATTGGTGTTATCAAAAGCAGTTTACGATCCCTGCCCTACAGGCTACAGTAAAACAACTGTAGAACCTTCTAGAACAGTTAATTTGGAACTGCCTTCCAGTGAAAACTAGTTAGAACATATGCATTTTATTGACAATAGATGTTTGTAGACGATGCACCATGCTGCCATGACGACAACATGACCAAGCTGCCATGACGACAACATGACCAAGCTGCCATGACGACAACATGACCAAGCTGCCATGACGACAACATGACCAAGCTGCCATGACGACAACATGACCAAGCTGCGCAGATTACTGTTCAATTTGAGAAGGGCGCTCCTCCATCAGCGCTTTGACCATTCACATCACGTGCCAAAGACCGGTCCCCGCAGCTCAGCATAATCCAATCCACCCATACATGTTGCAACACATTTGATAATCAGGGTAAGAAAAACTAATATTTATCTGAGAAACAGAAAACCAGCGCACCTGATTGGATGTCGGAGGCAGCCCTCTCCACTGCATTATGTATGCGTCGGGAAAACTCCTTGTCACCTTGGTGACAGCTCTGCAGCTGCATCACACAGAAGGGAACGCTGCGCTCTCCGTACCTACACAGGAAACGCATCACAACATCTTCCTGCCACAACACAGTAAACCCTTTCCCTGGGCTCAGGTTAACAAGCAGAGGGAGGTTCTAGCTGAACCAGACAATACGTTTTTCAAACCTCTCCTCGGGACCCCCCCAGACTTTACAGTTTTATTCTAGCCCTGGCTCCGCCCTAATGACCACGACCCCCGGCTGGCTCCACCCTAATGAACACGACCCCCGGCTGGCTCCACCCTAATGAACACGACCCCCGGCTGGCTCCACCCTAATGAACACGACCCCCGGCTGGCTCCACCCTAATGAACACGACCCCCGGCTGGCTCCACCCTAATGAACACGACCCCCGGCTGGCTCCACCCTAATGAACACGACCCCCGGCTGGCTCCACCCTAATGACACATGACCCCGGCTTCTCAGTTATCCACAAACTGGTGCTGTGGAGCCGAGTAGAACCTTCTGGAACCCTAGCGTAGGTGTCAACTAGATTGAGTTGTTCTGGAGGTTCGGGGGACGGAACATGTACGCCGCAAATTGAGCCAAGAAGCACAAACAGACATTGTATTTAACAACTTCAAACCTTACATTTGTACATGTTCACATAAGTCCATTTATGAATGGAAATAGTTGGGTATAGATTTCTTAAAATAGATCATTTTGAGGTGAATTCCAAGTGGGTTTTACAGTTTGTCTATTTATGTCTACATTTAACATGCCAAGGGGCTGAATTTGGCACACCAGGTGACAATCTGTTGAGAGTCTACAGTAAGACATACCAGTATAGTAGTGCCTCAGTACAATAGCACTCACCTGCAGGACACTTCTCCAGGGTCGACCCAGATTGTCATCTCCCGTGGCAACCCCAGGTCCTCGTAACAGACATCGCTCCGTAAACACGCCCTCTCCAACACAGGGTCCCTCAGCTGAGCTCGGTTCATACGTAGACACCTAACACATGCACAATGGTTATACACACCGGAACACAAGTAGGCCCGTCTCTTGACAGGTGTGTGTGTAGTTACTGACCGGTAGACCTGTCCCTTGACAGGTGTGTGTGTGTAGTTACTGACCGGTAGGCCTGTCCCTTGACAGGTGTGTGTGTAGTTACTGACCGGTAGACCTGTCCCTTGACAGGTGTGTGTGTAGTTACTGACCGGTAGACCTGTCCCTTGACAGGTGTGTGTGTAGTTACTGACCGGTAGGCCTGTCCCTTGACAGGTGTGTGAGGGTAGTTACTGACCGGTAGAACTGTCCCTTGACAGGTGTGTGTGTGTGTGTGTGTGTGTAGTTACTGACCGGTAGGCCTGTCCCTTGACAGGTGTGTGTGTGTGTGTGTGTAGTTACTGACCGGTAGGCCTGTCCCTTGACAGGTGTGTGAGTAGTTACTGACCGGTAGGCCTGTCCCTTGACAGGTGTGTGTGTGTGTGTGTGTAGTTACTGACCGGTAGGCCTGTCCCTTGACAGGTGTGTGTGTAGTTACTGACCGGTAGGCCTGTCCCTTGACAGGTGTGTGTGTGTGTGTGTGTGTAGTTACTGACCGGTAGGCCTGTCCCTTGACAGGTGTGTGTGTAGTTACTGACCGGTAGGCCTGTCCCTTGACAGGTGTGTGAGGGTACCAGTGGGTCTTGTAGGTGTCAAACAGGGCTGAGGTGAGGGCAGCAGCAAACCCCTCTCTGCTCTCAGCATCTAAACTACCGTGGCGCTTCGCCAGCCGAGCAACAAAGAACACTGCTGCTGCGATCTCTTCCTTCATCGTTAGAACGTCAAACCACCTAACCTTAACACAACCTTGAGCCAACTACCTTAGCAACAGACACTACCTAAAGGCTTAATTAAACTGCAGCTTTAGAAACCATACGACAAAATGTCCCAATACCTAGCAAACAAATCTGCTTTTAAATGTTACCGTTTCTCTCTGGACTCTTCTAGATAACAGCCAGTTCGTTCAGGGCAGTTAGCAGCAACTTGAGCCCAGAACAAACCGTTTCTGTATAAGAGCCTGTTGCTAAACACACCTCATTTAAATCAGCTGTGTGTGAGGGAAGAGCACAGGTGATGCGAGTTCCAATGTGATTGCAGGTCCTGACTGATTGACAGCAGCCTGAGGTAGTGCCTCTGACAGAAGGAATGCACCATGGAGATGATAACCAGACTCAGTCCCGTCTCATTCATTGATATGTTAAACAGACTCAGTACCGTCTCATTCATTGATATGGTAACCAGACTCAGTCCCGTCTCATTCATTGATATGTTAACCAGACTCAGTACCGTCTCATTCATTGATATGTTAACCAGACTCAGTACCGTCTCATTCATTGATATGTTAAACAGACTCAGTACCGTCTCATTCATTGATATGGTAACCAGACTCAGTACCGTCTCATTCATTGATATGGTAACCAGACTCAGTACCGTCTCATTCATTGATATGTTAACCAGACTCAGTACCGTCTCATTCATTGATATGTTAAACAGACTCAGTACCGTCTCATTCATTGATATGGTAACCAGACTCAGTCCCGTCTCATTCATTAATATGGTAACCAGACTCAGTACCGTCTCATTCATTGATATGTTAAACAGACTCAGTACCGTCTCATTCATTGATATGTTAAACAGACTCAGTACCGTCTCATTCATTGATATGGTAACCAGACTCAGTCCCGTCTCATTCATTGATATGTTAACCAGACTCAGTACCATCTCATTCATTAATATGTTAACCAGACTCAGTACCGTCTCATTCATTGATATGTTAAACAGACTCAGTACCGTCTCATTCATTGATATGTTAAACAGACTCAGTACCGTCTCATTCATTGATATGGTAACCAGACTCAGTCCCGTCTCATTCATTAATATGGTAACCAGACTCAGTACCGTCTCATTCATTGATATGGTAACCAGACTCAGTACCGTCTCATTCATTGATATGTTAAACAGACTCAGTACCGTCTCATTCATTGATATGGTAACCAGACTCAGTACCGTCTCATTCATTAATATGTTAACCAGACTCAGTCCCGTCTCATTCATTGATATGGTAACCAGACTCAGTACCGTCTCATTCATTGATATGTTAAACAGACTCAGTACCGTCTCATTCATTGATATGTTAAACAGACTCAGTACCGTCTCATTCATTGATATGGTAACCAGACTCAGTACCGTCTCATTCATTGATATGTTAAACAGACTCAGTACCGTCTCATTCATTGATATGTTAAACAGACTCAGTACCGTCTCATTCATTGATATGGTAACCAGACTCAGTACCGTCTCATTCATTGATATGTTAAACAGACTCAGTACCGTCTCATTCATTGATATGGTAACCAGACTCAGTCCCGTCTCATTCATTAATATGGTAACCAGACTCAGTACCGTCTCATTCATTGATATGTTAAACAGACTCAGTACCGTCTCATTCATTGATATGTTAAACAGACTCAGTACCGTCTCATTCATTGATATGGTAACCAGACTCAGTCCCGTCTCATTCATTGATATGGTAACCAGACTCAGTACCGTCTCATTCATTGATATGTTAACCAGACTCAGTACCGTCTCATTCATTAATATGTTAACCAGACTCAGTACCATCTCATTCATTAATATGTTAACCAGACTCAGTACCGTCTCATTCATTAATATGTTAACCAGACTCAGTACCGTCTCATTCATTAATATGTTAACCAGACTCAGTACCGTCTCATTCATTAATATGTTAACCAGACTCAGTACCGTCTCATTCATTAATATGTTAACCAGACTCAGTACCGTCTCATTCATTAATATGTTAACCAGACTCAGTACCGTCTCATTCATTGATATGTTAAACAGACTCAGTCCCGTCTCATTCATTGATATGTTAAACAGACTCAGTACCGTCTCATTCATTGATATGGTAACCGGACTCAGTCCCGTCTCATTCATTAATATGTTAACCAGACTCAGTACCGTCTCATTCATTGATATGTTAAACAGACTCAGTACCGTCTCATTCATTAATATGTTAACCAGACTCAGTACCGTCTCATTCATTAATATGTTAACCAGACTCAGTACCGTCTCATTCATTGATATGTTAAACAGACTCAGTACCGTCTCATTCATTGATATGGTAACCAGACTCAGTACCGTCTCATTCATTGATATGGTAACCAGACTCAGTACCGTCTCATTCATTGATATGGTAACCAGACTCAGTACAATAGACTGCTCTGTCTGTCAGAACCTTCACATGGACAGCTCTGTCTGTACTACTACTACTACTACTAGTACTACTGCTAAAAGTCACCTTGTCCGAGAGAGATTTACACGGTTATCAAAACGTCACGCCAGGGTAAGTCAACACGAAACACAGCCCTTATTTGAAGTGTTTCTAGAATCCCCTATGGGAAAAATGAATGGTGGGAAAACAATTGGAACTATTTCCCTGTTTGACTGCCAGGTTGTTTGAGTATTATGACACGTCCACTCATCTTACCACTAGTCTACGGGGCGGACAGAGCTGTCTAAACACACTGCAATTACTAACCATTCTGCCAACATAACATATTTTATTCCACGTTCTAATATGTTATTCTGTTTCAGACACACGCACACACTATACTAGTGTTAAATGTATTCCCCCCTCATTCCTTATGCAACACACACTATACTAGTGTTACATGTATTCCCCCCTCATTCCTTATGCAACACACACTATAATAGTGTTACACGTATTCCCCCCTCATTCCTTATGCAACACACACTATACTAGTGTTACATGTATTCCCCCCTCATTCCTTATGCAACACACACTCACCTGGCAGATAAACGGTGCTTTTGCTGGCGTCCTCCTGGAGCGTCCTGTCGCCTTGGTAACAGACGCGCTCTCCACACTTCCGGGTTGCCAAAAACGAAACATTTTCACATTGTATCATCTCTCCATTTAGCTAGCTAGCAATATCAATGTTCGTCTGTGGCTCGGTTACTTTATAATATTGATGATTCGGTGATATCCGCTCTGTTGTTGGTTGGTAAAAACACACTGGCTATCGTAATGTGTGAGTCAGAGCCGCGGGCTGGAGTAACGGAGGAGGAGAGGAGAGAGGCAGAGCAGTTAGAGACAGAGTTGGATAAATACTTCTTCACAGTGTTTGACGGCTCGTCTCCTGAAGATGTGTCTCACGCCAAGCAGCTGTGGACCTCTCTGTCACTGCTGCCTCCGCTAGAGTCCCGCCTGGTCAACGCAGACATCCGCCAGAGGCTGCCGATAGCCCCGACAAACCATGATGAGACACTTCTGGTAGTCGGTAAAGTAACGTTAGCCCGGCCAAACCATGCGAGGCACACTGCTCGGTTCACCTGCTGTCACGCTTATTTCTGACGCAATATTTTTTTCCTTATGAGATATTTAGTTATACTATTACAGGACTGTGTATTGTGTAACATATGCAGCCTCCTGTGATCTACCTCCTGGATAGTTTAGGTCAGTGGTTCCCAAACATGGGGTCGGGACCCCATGAGGTCCCCTGGAAATATTTAATCTTATCATCAAACAAATTAAGAACGTTTCTTTCCTCAAATGGGTATAGAATAAAACATTTGAGTGTCAACTAAGACCCTTTTGCATTATTATAATGAGCTTTAATGTCATTGTTATGTGTTGGGAGTGCGGGAACTAATATTGAGTGGATATGAACACACAGCTTTAACTAGGGAATTAACCATTTCATTTCAAAACACCTGCATTTCTAGTCTCAATTTGAGGTCATGTGCCAAAACAATTAAATAACCTTTTATTTTTCCTTTTTAGTCACCAATGCTGCTCTCAAACCATCTTCTTCTGTATACAGCCCTACCTTAGATATCAAAGTCATGAAAACATCAATATGTGTGTGTGTGTGTGTGTGTGTGTTCAGGGTTGGGTAGGTTATTTTCTTTGCAGTTATTAGTTACCTGTCACCAACAAAAAGGTAAACAATAGGCCTGTAGCAAATGCAGCATATGGCATTCATTTTTCACATGTGAATATCACTTTTCAGTAGTGCTCAAAGTATGCCTGTCACGGTGTGGGCGTAGCTGGTGCATTGGAAGTCAGGCGCAGGAGAGCATAGATGATTGGACAAGGCCCTTTACTGAGGCAATATATGAATAGAACACAACCGCGTCACAAAAACAAATGCCCTCAGAACAAGTGAGGCAGCACTAAGTACAAAAATAACAAAGTACAAAGTACAGGCTGTCAAAAAGCACGGGTGTAAAATAAAACCCGGCGCAAACCAGCCGGAAGAGTGCCAACCCGACAATAAACTATTTCACACACAGACATGGGGGGAACAGAGGGTTAAATACATGACAAGTAATGAGGGAAATGTAAACCAGGTGTGTGGGAAAACAAGACAAAACAAATGGAAAATGAAAGGTGGATCGGCGATGGCTAGAAGACCGGCGACGTCGCCCGCCGAACGCCGCCCGAACAAGGAGAGGGACCGACTTCGGCGGAAGTCGTGACAATACCATTCCATGAGCACAGCATTTATTTTTCATAAGCATTTCGCTACACTCGCAATAACATCTGCTCTAATCATGTGTATGTGACCAGTAAAATTGTATTTTATTTGTCCAAAATTGTAATCAGTAACGTAACTTTTGGATTACCCAAACTCAGTAACGTAATCTGATTACATTCAGTTACTTTTAGATTACTTTCCCCTGAAGAGACATTAGAAGAAAACAAAAATGTATGTTACCAGTTGAACCACATCTATTACAGGATAAATCAATGTTAAAGTTTACATAGCTGGCCATATATGGATGTAAAATGTTACTTTACGGGTTGGTTATGTAAGCTTCTTCTAACCCATTGCTTTCCAGTACATATAATAATACAATTAAATTAAAAATCATTAAAAATCCTACAATGTGATTTTCTGGATTTCTTTTTCTCATTTTGTCTGTCATAGTTGAAGTGTACCTATGATGAAAATTACAGGCCTCTCTCATCTTTTTAAGTGGGAGAACTTGCACAATTGGTGGCTGACTAAATACTTTTTTGCCCCACTGTATATAGCCCTTCTTACATCAGCTGATATATCAAAGTGCTGTACAGAAACCCAGCCTAAAACCCCAAACAGCAAGCAATGCAGGTGTAGAAGCACGGTGGCTAGGAAAAACTCACATGAAAGGCAAAAATCTAGGAAGAAACCTAAAGAGGAACCAGGCTATGGGGGGTGGCCAGTCCTCTTCTGGCTGTGCCGGGTGGAGATTATAACAGAACATGGCCATGATGTTCAAATGTTCATAAATGACCAGCATGGTCAAATAATAATAATCACAGTAGTTGTCGAGGGTGCAGCAAGTCAGCACCTCAGGAGTAAATGTCAGTTGGCTTTTCATAGCCGATCATTAAGAGTATCTCTACCGCTCCTGCGGTCTCTAGAGAGTTGAAAACAGCAGGTCTGGGACAGGTAGCACGTCCGGTGAACAGGTCAGGGTTCCATAGCCGCAGGCAGAACAGTTGAAACTGGAGCAGCAGCACGGCCAGGTGGACTGGGAACAGGAAGGAGTCATCATGCCAGGTAGTCCTGGGTTATGGTTGTAGGGCTCTGGTCCTCGAGAGAGAGAAAGAAAGAGAGAAAGAGAGAATTAGAGAGAGCATACTTAAATTCACACAGGATACCAGATAAGACAGGAGAAGTACTCCAGATATAACAGACTGACCCTTGCCCCCCGACACATCAACTACTGCAGCATAAATACTGGAGGCTGAGACAGGAGGGGTCAGGAGACACTGTGGCCCCATCCGATGAGGGCCAAACAGAAAGGATATAACATCACCCACTTTGCCAAAGCACAGCCCCCACACCACTAGAGGGATATCTTCAACCACCAACTTACCATCCTGAGACAAGGCCGAGTATAGCCCACAAAGATCTCTGCCACGGCACAACCCAAGGGGGGGCGCCAACCCAGACATGAAGATCACGTCAGTGACTCAACCCACTCAAGTGACGCACCCCTCCTAGGGACGGCATGAAAGAGCACCAGTAAGCCAGTGACTCAGCCCCTGTAATAGGGTTAGAGGCAGAGAATCCCAGTGGAGAGAGGGGAACCGGCCAGGCAGAGACAGCAAGGGCGGTTCGTTGCTCCAGAGCCTTTCCGTTCATCTTCACACTCCTGGGCCAGACTACACTCAATCATATGACCCACTGAAGAGATGAGTCTTCAGTAAAGACTTGAAAGTTGAGACCGAGTCTGCGTCTCTCACATGGGTAGGCAGACCATTCCATAAAAATGGAGCTCTATAGGAGAAAGCCCTTCCTTCAGCTGTTTGCTTAGAAATTCTAGGGACAATTAGGAGGCCTGCGTCTTGTGACCTTAGCGTACGTGTAGGTATGTACGGCAGGACCAAATCGGAAAGATAGGTAGGAGCAAGCCCATGTAATGCTTTGTAGGTTAGCAGTAAAACCTTGAAATCAGCCCTTGCCTTAACAGGAAGCCTGTGTAGGGAGGCTAGCACTGGAGTAATATGATCACATTTTTGGTTCTAGTCAGGATTCTAGCAGCCGTATTTAGCACTAACTGAAGTTTATTTAGTGTTTTATCCGGGTAGCCGGAAAGTAGAGCATTGCAGTAGTCTAACCTAGAGGTAACAAATGCATGGATGAATTTTTCTGCATCATTTTTGGACAGAAAGTTTCAGATTTTTGCAATGTTACGTAGATGGAAAAAAGCTGTCCTTGAAACAGTCTTGATATGTTCGTCAAAACAGAGATCAATGTCCAGAGTAACGCTGAGGTCTTTCACAGTTTTATTTGAGACGACTGTACAAAGTAATCATCTAGTTTTTCTAAAGTATCTGTAATCCGATTACAATATTTTTGCTGGTAACGTAACGGATTACAGTTACCGTTTTTTTTGTAATCCCTTACATTGTAATCCCTTACATTGTAATCCCTTACATTGTAATCCCTTACATTGTAATCCCTTACATTGTAATCCCTTACATTGTAATCCCTTACATTATAATCCCTTACATTATAATCCCTTACATTATAATCCCTTACATGTATCCTTTACTCCCCAACCCTGTGTGTGTTTGAAACAGGAGAGAGGCTGCAGGAGGCTCGCCATCAGAAGCAGAGACAGGAGGACAGGCTGCAGGAGGCTCGCCATCAGAAGCAGAGACAGGAAGAGAGACAGAGATACATGGACATGGTGAGAGGAAACGACCCGGAGTGTGTGCGTTAGAGTAGAGGTGGTAGTGACCAGTGATATAGTGGTGTCCTGATGGTCCATCCATCTGATGTATAGACCTTTAACTGATTACACAGAGAGAGAGAGAGAGAGAGGGGATGGTGAATTAATTGAATGAAAGCTTGTCTTGGGTATCTCATACTGTCTCAAGACACACACACACACACACACACACACACACACACACACACACACACACACACACACACACACACACACACACACACACACACACACACACACACACACACACACACACACACACACACACACACACACACACACACACACACACACACGTGCCCACACAGCATATTCCTAATGGTCTATCAGCCAGTGAAAGACCGTCTCTCTCTCTGTCTCCCTCCTGTAAATCAACCTTATAGCCTGTTTACTAATTACTGCTGCACACACTGGGCTTCAACATTACTGACTGTGTGTGTGTTTGTGTGTGTGTGTGTGTGTGTGTGGGGCAGGGCTGGGAACCGGTTAATAACATTATTTTACGTTCCAGGCATTTTTTTCCAGTCCCACAAGAAACGCAACAAAGCGTCTATGCAAAGCCCTTACTGTCACTCAGAAACGTATTCCAATGTCTGTCTGCCTGCCAGTTGAACTTCTTTTCCAGTGTCTGTGTGTCGGCTACCTGCCCCTCCGTAGCATAGTCTACTGTAGCCCCCCCCTCCCTCTACTGTAGCCCCTCCCCTCCGTAGCATAGTCTAATGTAGCCCCCCCCTCCCTCTACTGTAGCCCCTCCCCTCCGTAGCATAGTCTAATGTAGCCCCCCCCTCCCTCTACTGTAGCCCCTCCCCCCTCCGTAGCATAGTCTACTGTAGCCCCCCCTCCCTCTACTGTAGCCCCTCCCCTCCGTAGCATAGTCTAATGTAGCCCCCCCCTCCCTCTACTGTAGCCCCTCCCCCCTCCGTAGCATAGTCTAATGTAGCCCCCCCCTCCCTCTACTGTAGCCCCTCCCCCTCCGTAGTATAGTCTAATGTAGCCCCTCCCCCCTCTGTAGCATAGTCTAATGTAGCTCCCCCTCCCTCTACTGTAGCCCCTCCCCCTCCGTAGTATAGTCTAATGTAGCCCCCCCCTCCCTCTACTGTAGCCCCTCCCCCTCCGTAGCATAGTCTAATGTAGCCCCCCCCTCCCTCTACTGTAGCCCCTCCCCCTCCGTAGCATAGTCTACTGTAGCCCCTCCCCCTCCGTAGCATAGTCTAATGTAGCCCCCCCCTCCCTCTACTGTAGCCCCTCCCCCTCCGTAGCATAGTCTAATGTAGCCCCCCCCTCCCTCTACTGTAGCCCCTCCCCCTCCGTAGTATAGTCTAATGTAGCCCCTCCCCCCTCTACTGTAGCCCCTCCCCCTCCGTAGCATAGTCTAATGTAGCCCCTCCCCCCTCTACTGTAGCCCCTCCCCCTCCGTAGCATAGTCTAATGTAGCCCCCCCCTCCCTCTACTGTAGCCCCTCCCCCTCCGTAGCATAGTCTAATGTAGCCCCCCCCTCCCTCTACTGTAGCCCCTCCCCCTCCGTAGTATAGCCTAATGTAGCCCCCCCTCCCTCTACTGTAGCCCCTCCCCCTCTGTAGCATAGTCTACTGTAGTCCCCCCTCCCTCTACTGTAGCCCCTCCCCCTCCGTAGTATAGTCTACTGTAGCCCCTCCCCCTCCGTAGCATAGTCTAATGTAGCCCCCCCCTCCCTCTACTGTAGCCCCTCCCCCTCCGTAGCATAGTCTAATGTAGCCCCCCCCCTCCCTCTACTGTAGCCCCTCCCCCTCTGTAGCATAGTCTACTGTAGTCCCCCCCTCCCTCTACTGTAGCCCCTCCCCCTCCGTAGTATAGTCTAATGTAGCCCCCCCTCCCTCTACTGTAGCCCCTCCCCCTCCGTAGCATAGTCTAATGTAGCCCCCCCCTCCCTCTACTGTAGCCCCTCCCCCTCCGTAGCATAGTCTACTGTAGCCCCTCCCCCTCCGTAGCATAGTCTAATGTAGCCCCCCCCTCCCTCTACTGTAGCCCCTCCCCCTCCGTAGCATAGTCTAATGTAGCCCCCCCTCCCTCTACTGTAGCCCCTCCCCCTCCATAGCATAGTCTAATGTAGCCCCTCCCTCTACTGTAGCCCCTCCCCCCTCCGTAGCATAGTCTAATGTAGCCTCCCCCCTCCCTCTACTGTAGCCCCTCCCCCTCCGTAGCATAGTCTAATGTAGCCGCTCCCTCTACTGTAGCCCCTCCCCCTCCGTAGCATAGTCTAATGTAGCCCCCCCCCTCCCTCTACTGTAGCCCCTCCCCCTCCGTAGCATAGTCTACTGTAGCCCCTCCCCCTCCGTAGCATAGTCTAATGTAGCCCCCCCCTCCCTCTACTGTAGCCCCTCCCCCTCCGTAGCATAGTCTACTGTAGCCCCTCCCCCTCCGTAGCATAGTCTAATGTAGCCCCCCCCTCCCTCTACTGTAGCCCCTCCCCCTCCGTAGCATAGTCTAATGTAGCCCCCCCCTCCCTCTACTGTAGCCCCTCCCCCTCCGTAGCATAGTCTAATGTAGCCCCTCCCTCTACTGTAGCCCCTCCCCCCTCCGTAGCATAGTCTAATGTAGCCCCCCCCCTCCCTCTACTGTAGCCCCTCCCCCTCCGTAGCATAGTCTAATGTAGCCCCCCCCCTCCCTCTACTGTAGCCCCTCCCCCTCCGTAGCATAGTCTACTGTAGCCCCTCTCCCTCCGTAGCATAGTCTAATGTAGCCCCCCCTCCCTCTACTGTAGCCCCTCCCCCTCCGTAGCATAGTCTAATGTAGCCCCCCCCTCCCTCTACTGTAGCCCCTCCCCCCTCTGTAGCATAGTCTAATGTAGCCCCCCCCTCCCTCTACTGTAGCCCCTCCCCCTCCGTAGCATAGTCTAATGTTGCCCCCCCTCCCTCTACTGTAGCCCCTCCCCCTCCGTAGCATAGTCTAATGTAGCCCCTCCCCCCTCCGTAGCATAGTCTAATGTAGCCCCTCCTCCCTCTACTGTAGCCCCTCCCCCTCCGTAGCATAGTCTAATGTAGCCCCTCCCTCTACTGTAGCCCCTCCCCCTCCGTAGCATAGTCTAATGTAGCCACCCCCCCTCCCTCTACTGTAGCCCCTCCTCCCTCTACTGTAGCCCCTCCCCCTCCGTAGCATAGTCTAATGTAGCCCTTCCCTCTACTGTAGCCCCTCCCCCTCCGTAGCATAGTCTAATGTAGCCACCCCCCCTCCCTCTACTGTAGCCCCTCCCCCTCCGTAGCATAGTTGAATGTAGCCCCTCCCCCCTCCAAAGTGTTGTCTACTGTAGCCCCTCCCCCCTCCGTAGCATAGTCTACTGTAGCCCCTCCCCCCTCCGTAGCATATTCTACTGTATCCCCTCCCCCCTCCGAAGTGTAGTCTACTGTATCCCCTCCCCCCTCCGTAGCATATTCTACTGTATCCCCTCCCCCCTCCGTTGCATAGTCTAATGTAGCCCCTCCCCCCTCCGAAGTGTAGTCTACTGTAGCCCATCCCCCTCTGTAGCATAGTCTACTGTAGCCCCTCCCCCCTCCGTAGCATAGTCTAATGTAGCCCCTCCCCCATCCGAAGTGTAGTCTACTGTAGCCCCTCCCCCCTCCGTAGCATATTCTATTGTAGCCCCTCCCCCCTCCGTAGCATAGTCTATTATAGCCCCTCCCCCCTCCGTAGCATAGTCTACTGTATCCCCTCCCCCCTCCGAAGTGTAGTCTACTGTAGCCCCTCCCCCCTCCGTAGCATAGTCTAATGTAGCCCCTCCCCCCTCCGAAGTGTAGTCTACTGTAGCCCCTCCCCCCTCCGTAGCATAGTCTACTGTAGCCCCTCCCCCCTCCGTAGCATAGTCTAATGTAGCCCCTCCCCCCTCCGTAGCATATTCTACTGTAGCCCCTCCCCCCTCCGTAGCATAGTCTAATGTAGCCCCTCCCCCCTCTATGTGTAGTCTACTGTAGCCCATCCCCCTCTGTAGCATAGTCTACTGTAGCCCCTCCCCCCTCCGTAGCATAGTCTAATGTAGCCCCTCCCCCATCCGAAGTGTAGTCTACTGTATCCCCTCCCCCCTCCGTAGCATATTCTACTGTATCCCCTCCCCCCTCCGTAGCATAGTCTAATGTAGCCCCTCCCCCCTCCGAAGTGTAGTCTACTGTAGCCCCTCCCCCCTCCGTAGCATAGTCTAATGTAGCCCCTCCCCCCTACTAAGTGTAGTCTACTGTAGCCCATCCCCCTCTGTAGCATAGTCTACTGTAGCCCCTCCCCCCTCCGTAGCATAGTCTAATGTAGCCCCTCCCCCATCCGAAGTGTAGTCTACTGTAGCCCCTCCCCCCTCCGTAGCATATTCTATTGTAGCCCCTCCCCCCTCCGTAGCATAGTCTATTATAGCCCCTCCCCCCTCCGTAGCATAGTCTACTGTATCCCCTCCCCCCTCCGAAGTGTAGTCTACTGTAGCCCCTCCCCCCTCCGTAGCATAGTCTAATGTAGCCCCTCCCCCCTCCGAAGTGTAGTCTACTGTAGCCCCTCCCCCCTCCGTAGCATAGTCTACTGTAGCCCCTCCCCCCTCCGTAGCATAGTCTAATGTAGCCCCTCCCCCCTCCGTAGCATATTCTACTGTAGCCCCTCCCCCCTCCGTAGCATAGTCTAATGTAGCCCCTCCCCCCTCTATGTGTAGTCTACTGTAGCCCTTCCCCCCTCCGAAGTGTAGTCTACTGTAGCCCCTCCCCCCTCCGTAGCATAGTCTACTGTAGCCCCTCCCCCCTCCGTAGCATAGTCTAATGTAGCCCCTCCCCCCTCCGTAGCATATTCTACTGTAGCCCCTCCCCCCTCCGTAGCATAGTCTAATGTAGCCCCTCCCCCCTCTGTGTAGTCTACTGTAGCCCTTCCCCCCTCCGAAGTGTAGTCTACTGTAGCCCCTCCCCCCCTTCGTAGCATAGTCTACTGTGGCCCCTCCCCCCTCTGTCTCTTGTAGCCCCTCCCCCCTTCGTAGCATAGTCTACTGTAGCCACTCCCCCCTCTGTCTCTTGTAGCCCCTCCCCCCTTCGTAGCATAGTCTACTGTAGCCCCTCCCCCCTCCGTCTCTTTTAGCCCCTCCCCCCTTCGTAGCATAGTCTACTGTAGCCCCTCCCCCCTCCGTCTCTTGTAGCCCCTCCCCCCTTCGTAGCATAGTCTACTGTAGCCCCTCCCCCCTCCGTCTCTTGTAGCCCCTCCCCCCTTCGTAGCATAGTCTACTGTAGCCACTGATGTTTCAGGCCTGATTCAGAAATTAGGGAGAGAGATTTTAAATTCTGAAAAAATATATAAAAAATGTCAATGCTAGTTAAGGATACTGTAGTTATCACGTTTCACATTGGATTTATTAACTACAAAAAAGGTAAAATTGGTCAAAAACATATTGATGTAACAGTAGCTAAAATGGGGAGAAGTTTGTCCATAATTAAGCCCTACTCTGCCTTTTAAACAAGACTATCAACAAGGCAGACAGGCTCTAGTTTTGTCGTACCTGGACTACTGTTCAGTTGTGTGGTCAGGTGCCACAAAGAGGGACTTGGGAAAATTGCAGTTGTCTCAGAACAGGGCAGCACGGCTGGCCCTTAAAATACACAGAAAGCTAACATTAATAATATGCATGTAAATCTCTCCTGGCTCAAAGTAAAAGAGAGATCACTTCATCAAACTGGTTCAGAGCTTTATTTTTGTTACGTTACAGCCTTATTGTAAAATTAGATTAAATAGGGTATTCCCCTCATCAATCTACGCACAATACCCCATAATGACAAAGCAAGAACAGGTTTTTAGACATCTTTTGCAAATGTATTACAAATTTAAAAAACTGAAATATCACATTTACATACACTACCGTTCAAACGTTTGGGGTCACTTAGAAATGTCCTTGTTTTTGAAAGAATAGCAATTTTTTTGTCCATTGAAATAACATCAAATTGATCAGAAATACAGTGTAGACATTGTTAATGTTGTAAATGACTATTGTAGCTGGAAACGGCAGATTTCTTTAATGGAATATCTACATAGGCGTACAGAGGCCCATTATCAGCAACCATCACTCCTGTGTTCCAATGGCACGTTGTGTTAGCTAATCCAAGTTTATCATTTTAAAAGGCTAATTTATCATTAGAAAACCCTTTTGCAATTATGTTAGCACAGCTGAACCCTGTTGTCCAGACTAAAGATGCAATTAAACTGGCCTTCTTTAGACTAGTTGAGTATCTGGAGCATCAGCATTTGTGGGTTCGATTACAGGCTCAAAATGGTCAGAAACAAAGACCTTTCTTCTGAAACTCGTCAGTCTATTCTTGTTCTGAGAAGTGAAGGCTATTCCATGAGAGAAATTGCCAAGAAACTGAAGATTTCGTACAACGCTGTGTACTACTCCTTTCACAGAACAGCGCAAACTGGCTCTAACCAGAATAGAAAGAGGAGTGGGAGGCCACGGTGCACAACTGAGCAAGAGGACAAGTACATTAGAGTGTCTAGTTTGAGAAACAGACTCCTCACAAGTCCTCAACAGCTTCATTAAATAGTACCTGCAAAACACCAGTCTCAACGTCAACAGTGAAGAGGCGACTCCGGGATGCTGGCCTTCTAGGCAGAGTTCCTCTGTCCAGTGTCTGTGTTCTTTTGCCCATCTTAATCTTTTATTGGCCAGTCTGAGATATGTCTTTTTCTTTGCATCTCTACCTAGAAGTACCTACCTACAACTCATGGTCTGACAAGCATCGCTCTAGTTCTTTCACTGCAGATGTAGGAGGATGAGGTGGATTGAGACACATCGAAAGCATAAAAAACATATATCTCCAGCTTAAACTGACAGATTTTGATGGAGATTTATTTATTATCAAGTTTCATCAAGTTTATTTTATATAGCCCTTCGTACATCAGCTAATATCTCGAAGTGCTGTACAGAAAGCCAGCCTAAAACCCCAAACAGCAAGCAATGCAGGTGTAGAAGTACGGCGGCTAGGAAAAACTCCCTAGAAAGGCCAAAACCTAGGAAGAAACCTAGAGAGGAACCAGGCTATGAGGGGTGGCCAGTCCTCTTCTGGCTGTGCCGGGTGGAGATTATAACAGAACATGGCCAAGATGTTCAAATGTTCACAAATAATAATCAGGAGTAAATGTCAGTTGGCTTTTCATAGCCGATCATTAAGAGTATCTCTACCGCTCCTGCGGTCTCTAGAGAGTTGAAAACAGAAGGTCTGGGACAGGTAGCACGTCCGGTGGACAGGTCAGGGTTCCATAGCCGCAGGCAGAACAGAATTTATTATGCTAATTCGATTTTCACGGGGGGTTGTGGACATCGACCTTGGGGGTTAAACACTATTATTGCAAACAGAGTCCATGCAACTTATTATGTGAATTGTTTTGCACATTATTGCTCCTGAACTTATTTAGTCTTGCTATAACAAAAATAACTTAATTCTTATTGAGTCAAGACATTTCAACTTTACATTTTTTAATGAATTTGTAAAAATGTAAAAAAATAAAAAAATGATTCTACTTTGTGTAGACCAGTGACAAAAAAAATCTAAGTTTCATCAATTTTAAATTCAGGCTTTAACAACAAAAGTAGGAAAAAGTGAAGGTGTGAGAATACTTCCTGAAGCCGATGTAGTTCCCTTTTTACCCCTGAGGTGTGTGTGTTGTAGGCCAGACAGAGAGAGGAGACCATCAACATGCTACATCAACCTTTTTACCCCTGAGGTGTGTGTGTTGTAGGCCAGACAGAGAGAAGAGACCATCAACATGCTACATCAACCTTTTTACCCCTGAGGTGTGTGTGTTGTAGGCCAGACAGAGAGAGGAGACCATCAACATGCTACATCAACCTTTTTACCCCTGAGGTGTGTGTGTTGTAGGCCAGACAGAGAGAGAGACCATCAACATGCTACATCAACCTTTTTACCCCTGAGGTGTGTGTGTTGTAGGCCAGACAGAGAGAGGAGACCATCAACATGCTACATCAACCTTTTTACCCCTGAGGTGTGTGTGTTGTAGGCCAGACAGAGAGAGGAGACCATCAACATGCTACATCAACCTTTTTACCCCTGAGGTGTGTGTGTTGTAGGCCAGACAGAGAGAGGAGACCATCAACATGCTACATCAACCTTTTTACCCCTGAGGTGTGTGTGTTGTAGGCCAGACAGAGAGAAGAGACCATCAACATGCTACATCAACCTTTTTACCCCTGAGGTGTGTGTGTTGTAGGCCAGACAGAGAGAGGAGACCAACAACATGCTACATCAACGTTTTTACCCCTGAGGTGTGTGTGTTGTAGGCCAGACAGAGAGAAGAGACCATCAACATGCTACATCAACGTTTTTACCCCTGAGGTGTGTGTGTTGTAGGCCAGACAGAGAGAAGAGACCATCAACATGCTACATCAACGTTTTTACCCCTGAGGTGTGTGTGTTGTAGGCCAGACAGAGAGAGGAGACCATCAACATGCTACATCAACCTTTTTACCCCTGAGGTGTGTGTGTTGTAGGCCAGACAGAGAGAGGAGACCATCAACATGCTACATCAACGTTTTTACCCCTGAGGTGTGTGTGTTGTAGGCCAGACAGAGAGAGGAGACCATCAACATGCTACATCAACCTTTTTACCCCTGAGGTGTGTGTGTTGTAGGCCAGACAGAGAGAGGAGACCAACAACATGCTACATCAACCTTTTTACCCCTGAGGTGTGTGTGTTGTAGGCCAGACAGAGAGAGGAGACCATCAACATGCTACATCAACCTTTTTACCCCTGAGGTGTGTGTGTTGTAGGCCAGACAGAGAGAAGAGACCATCAACATGCTACATCAACCTTTTTACCCCTGAGGTGTGTGTGTTGTAGGCCAGACAGAGAGAGGAGACCATCAACATGCTACATCAACCTTTTTACCCCTGAGGTGTGTGTGTTGTAGGCCAGACAGAGAGAGGAGACCATCAACATGCTACATCAACCTTTTTACCCCTGAGGTGTGTGTGTTGTAGGCCAGACAGAGAGAGGAGACCATCAACATGCTACATCAACCTTTTTACCCCTGAGGTGTGTGTGTTGTAGGCCAGACAGAGAGAAGAGACCATCAACATGCTACATCAACGTTTTTACCCCTGAGGTGTGTGTGTTGTAGGCCAGACAGAGAGAGGAGACCATCAACATGCTACATCAACCTTTTTACCCCTGAGGTGTGTGTGTTGTAGGCCAGACAGAGAGAGGAGACCATCAACATGCTACATCAACCTTTTTACCCCTGAGGTGTGTGTGTTGTAGGCCAGACAGAGAGAGGAGACCATCAACATGCTACATCAACCTTTTTACCCCTGAGGTGTGTGTGTTGTAGGCCAGACAGAGAGAGGAGACCATCAACATGCTACATCAACCTTTTTACCCCTGAGGTGTGTGTGTTGTAGGCCAGACAGAGAGAGGAGACCATCAACATGCTACATCAACCTTTTTACCCCTGAGGTGTGTGTGTTGTAGGCCAGACAGAGAGAGGAGACCAACAACATGCTACATCAACCTTTTTACCCCTGAGGTGTGTGTGTTGTAGGCCAGACAGAGAGAGGAGACCAACAACATGCTACATCAATGTTTTTACCCCTGAGGTGTGTGTGTTGTAGGCCAGACTGTGAGAGGAGACCAACAACATGCTACATCAACCTTTTTACCCCTGAGGTGTGTGTGTTGTAGGCCAGACAGAGAGAGGAGACCATCAACATGCTACATCAACCTTTTTACCCCTGAGGTGTGTGTGTTGTAGGCCAGACAGAGAGAGGAGACCATCAACATGCTACATCAACCTTTTTACCCCTGAGGTGTGTGTGTTGTAGGCCAGACAGAGAGAGGAGACCATCAACATGCTACATCAACCTTTTTACCCCTGAGGTGTGTGTGTTGTAGGCCAGACAGAGAGAAGAGACCATCAACATGCTACATCAACGTTTTTACCCCTGAGGTGTGTGTGTTGTAGGCCAGACAGAGAGAAGAGACCATCAACATGCTACATCAACGTTTTTACCCCTGAGGTGTGTGTGTTGTAGGCCAGACAGAGAGAGGAGACCATCAACATGCTACATCAACCTTTTTACCCCTGAGGTGTGTGTGTTGTAGGCCAGACAGAGAGAGGAGACCATCAACATGCTACATCAACGTTTTTACCCCTGAGGTGTGTGTGTTGTAGGCCAGACAGAGAGAGGAGACCAACAACATGCTACATCAACCTTTTTACCCCTGAGGTGTGTGTGTTGTAGGCCAGACAGAGAGAGGAGACCAACAACATGCTACATCAACCTTTTTACCCCTGAGGTGTGTGTGTTGTAGGCCAGACAGAGAGAGGAGACCATCAACATGCTACATCAATGTTTTTACCCCTGAGGTGTGTGTGTTGTAGGCCAGACAGAGAGAGGAGACCAACAACATGCTACATCAACCTTTTTACCCCTGAGGTGTGTGTGTTGTAGGCCAGACAGAGAGAGGAGACCATCAACATGCTACATCAACCTTTTTACCCCTGAGGTGTGTGTGTTGTAGGCCAGACAGAGAGAAGAGACCATCAACATGCTACATCAACCTTTTTACCCCTGAGGTGTGTGTGTTGTAGGCCAGACAGAGAGAGGAGACCATCAACATGCTACATCAACCTTTTTACCCCTGAGGTGTGTGTGTTGTAGGCCAGACAGAGAGAGGAGACCATCAACATGCTACATCAACCTTTTTACCCCTGAGGTGTGTGTGTTGTAGGCCAGACAGAGAGAGGAGACCATCAACATGCTACATCAACCTTTTTACCCCTGAGGTGTGTGTGTTGTAGGCCAGACAGAGAGAAGAGACCATCAACATGCTACATCAACGTTTTTACCCCTGAGGTGTGTGTGTTGTAGGCCAGACAGAGAGAGGAGACCATCAACATGCTACATCAACCTTTTTACCCCTGAGGTGTGTGTGTTGTAGGCCAGACAGAGAGAGGAGACCATCAACATGCTACATCAACCTTTTTACCCCTGAGGTGTGTGTGTTGTAGGCCAGACAGAGAGAGGAGACCATCAACATGCTACATCAACGTTTTTACCCCTGAGGTGTGTGTGTTGTAGGCCAGACAGAGAGAGGAGACCATCAACATGCTACATCAACCTTTTTACCCCTGAGGTGTGTGTGTTGTAGGCCAGACAGAGAGAAGAGACCATCAACATGCTACATCAACCTTTTTACCCCTGAGGTGTGTGTGTTGTAGGCCAGACAGAGAGAGGAGACCATCAACATGCTACATCAACCTTTTTACCCCTGAGGTGTGTGTGTTGTAGGCCAGACAGAGAGAGGAGACCATCAACATGCTACATCAACCTTTTTACCCCTGAGGTGTGTGTGTTGTAGGCCAGACAGAGAGAGGAGACCATCAACATGCTACATCAACCTTTTTACCCCTGAGGTGTGTGTGTTGTAGGCCAGACAGAGAGAGGAGACCATCAACATGCTACATCAACCTTTTTACCCCTGAGGTGTGTGTGTTGTAGGCCAGACAGAGAGAGGAGACCATCAACATGCTACATCAACGTTTTTACCCCTGAGGTGTGTGTGTTGTAGGCCAGACAGAGAGAGGAGACCATCAACATGCTACATCAACCTTTTTACCCCTGAAGTGTGTGTGTTGTAGGCCAGACAGAGAGAGGAGACCATCAACATGCTACATCAACCTTTTTACCCCTGAGGTGTGTGTGTTGTAGGCCAGACAGAGAGAGGAGACCATCAACATGCTACATCAACCTTTTTACCCCTGAGGTGTGTGTGTTGTAGGCCAGACAGAGAGAGGAGACCATCAACATGCTACATCAACCTTTTTACCCCTGAGGTGTGTGTGTTGTAGGCCAGACAGAGAGAGGAGACCATCAACATGCTACATCAACCTTTTTACCCCTGAGGTGTGTGTGTTGTAGGCCAGACAGAGAGAGGAGACCATCAACATGCTACATCAACCTTTTTACCCCTGAGGTGTGTGTGTTGTAGGCCAGACAGAGAGAGGAGACCATCAACATGCTACATCAACCTTTTTACCCCTGAGGTGTGTGTGTTGTAGGCCAGACAGAGAGAGGAGACCATCAACATGCTACATCAACAGAGGAAGAAGAGGATCCAGGTGAAACACACACACACACACACACACACACACACACACAGTGTGGTATTACTATACTTGTGAGGACTTTTTGGCGACCAACAATTGATTCCCATTCAAAATCCTATTTTCCCGAACCCTAAACCTAACCTTAAACCTAACCCTAATTCTAACCCTAACCCCTAAGCTTAAAATATATATATTTTTTCTTGGTTTACTATTCTTGTGAGGACTTTTGTGAGGACTTTTTGTCCTCACAAGAATAGCACTAAAGTACACACACACGAACACACTACCACAACGTACAGCACATGAAATCACTGAATGTTCAGGTCACATGACCCTGTTTGCCTGCTGGGTGCAAAGCTTATGCAAGGCTTTAGGGCTCCAGACAGAATAACATAAACCTCTGTGTATGTGTATTTGTCTTTGTGTGTCCGTGTGTGTCCGTGTATGTCTCTGTATGTGTGTGTGTGTTTGTGTGTATGTGACAGAGGGAAACAGTCTCGCTCCTCTACAAGCCCAGGCAGAGGGACAGGAGTGAGAGGTACGTGACACTGTGTGTGTGTGTTTGTGTGTTTGTGTGTGTTTCGCTGAAGCTGCAGAGTAAATCAGTGTGTGTGTGTGTGTGTGTGTGTGTGTGTGTGTGTGTGTGTGTGTGTGTGTGTGACAGGCTGGCTCTTAACCCCCCAGAGGAAACAGACGTGGAGGAGGTCCGAAGGCTTCAGTAACACACAGACCTCGGCGTCAGTACAGAACCAGCTTCAGTAACACACAGACCTCAGCGTCAGTACAGAACCAGGTGGATCCATGCCTGCAGGACTTCCTGTTTTTATAAAGTCTGTCTGTCTATGATTAACTGGTGGGAAATATTTTTCTTTTTTGTATAAAGGAGATGTTATCTTTAAGAGAGAGGGATGTCCGTTCTTTAAATTGTCCGTTGTTTTAAAAGAGCGGGATGTCAAAAGTTTGGACACTGCAGACGTTTTCATGAGAAGACCGATTGTCGGGATGTCTCGTGGTCTGACAAATACCACTGTAGGTTGGCCACCTTTCACTGCAGATGCGGAAGTCCAACATAGACGGATGTGGTGGATTGAGACTCAGCCCATGAAAAAACAGATATCTCTAGCTCTAACTTACGAAAATGTCTGTCGTTCTCTGTTTCTCTGTCTGTCCATCTGGCAATTCAATTCAATAAATGCTTTGCCACTGTTACCAAAGCATTGTCTATGAAGTATAACATGAATTAACAATATGTTTGAGCAACTATAAAAATATACGCTACATGACCAAAAGTATCTGGACACCTGCTAGTCGAACATCTCATTCCAAATCATGGGCATTAATATGGAGTTGGTCCCCCCTTTGCTGCTATAACAGCCTCCACTCTTCTGGGAAGGCTTTCCACTAGATGTTGGAACATTGCTGCTATAACAGCCTCCACTCTTCTGGGAAGGCTTTCCACTAGATGTTGGAACATTGCTGCTGTAACAGCCTCCACTCTTCTGGGAAGGCTTTCCACTAGATGTTGGAACATTGCTGTCGGGACTTGCTTCCATTCAGCTACAAGAGCATTAGTGAGGCCGGGCACTGATGTTGGGTGATTAGGCCTGGCTCGCAGTCGGCGTTCCAATTCATCCCAAAGGTGTTCGATGTGGTCAGGGCTCTGTGCAGGCCAGTCAAGTTCTTCCACACAGATCTCGACAAACTATTTCTCTATGGACCTCGCTTTGTGCACTGTCATGCTGAAACAAGAAAGGGCCCCAAACTATTGCAACAGAGTTGGAAGCACTGAATTGTCTAGAATGTAATTGTATGCTGTAGCGTTAAGATTTCCCTTCATTGGAACTAAGGGGCCGAGCCCGAACCATGAAAAACAGCCCCAGACCTTTATTCCTCCTCCACCAAACTTTACAGTTGGCACTATGCATTCGGGCAGGTAGTGTTCTCCTGGCATCCACCAAACCCAGATTCGTCCGTCGGACTGCCAGATGGTGAAGCGGGATTCATCACCCCAGACAACGCGTTTCCACTGCTTCAGAGTCCAATGGCAGTGAGCTTTACACCACTCCAGCAGGGCAGAAAGGGCAGAAATTTGACAAACTGACTTTTGACGCAGGTATTCCCAAACTGGGGTATGGGGGTACGCGCAATGCCGTCGAGGGTACGCCACATAAAAATGCGATTCACTTTTTTTTTTAAACAAGTAGCCTCGTTTCACAGACAAATCTAGTGTTCAGCGAAATAACAAAACAATGTCAAATACAGGTAGCCTAGTCAAATAATTAACAGTCAAATAATTAACATCCAATCACATTAACCGTTACTCTCTCGGTCCATATGTCCATAGAGACACATACCAGCTCTACTGGTAGTACTTCTACTACCAGCAGTACTACACCTGCACCTGTCGACGACACAAGTTGTTCTGCTTCCACGAGCACAACCAACTCTAGCATCAGTAATCCTACTTTTGTTGTTAGCCCAGCTAGCATGGACACTGACAGTTGTGAATCTGATGCAGCCGAAGAGCTACTGCCCCCTTACCCAGGAAAGCACCGAACAACAGACAGGGACGTTGGACCATCGAAGAGGAGCAATAATGATGAGAACTACATTGATTTGGGGTTCCTTTATATTGGGAGTAGTGCCTTTCCTCAGACACAGTGTGTTATATGTGCAAAAGTACTATCTCACAACTTGATGAAACCTTCACTCTTGCGCAGACATTTAGAAACAAAACATGCCAATTTTAAAAATAAGCCACAGGAGTTTTTTGAGTGAGAATTAAGATGACTTCGAGTAGTAAGACATGTATAAAAGCAACAGATACCATTAATAAGAAGGGACTAGAAGTGTCTTATATGGTGAGCTACAGAGTGGCTAGGACAGACAAGCCCCATACTATTGTGGAGGACTTAATTATTCCTATTGTTGCGGATATGGCTGGGACAGTGCTGGGGGGGAAAAGGTCCAAAAAACTATACAGAGAATGCCTTCATCAAACAACACTGTTTCACGACGCATCAGTGACGTGGCAGGAGATGTTTTGAAACAATTACTGCGTCGCATACAAGCCAGTGAATTCTATGCGTTACAGCTGGATGAGTCAACAGACATGGCGGGCCTGGCACAGCTACTGGTATATGTCCGTTACGTTAATGGGGGGGTCAATTGAGGAAGACCTCTTCTGCAAACCACTGGAAACCTGGACAACAGGAGAGGATATTTTTAAAGTACTGGACAGCTTTGTGACATCAAATGGACTTTGGTGGTCAAGATGTGTTGGTATCTGTACTGATGGCGCAAAAGCCATGACAGGGAGACATATTGGAGTGGTAACGCGCGTATAAGCAGTAGCTCCCGACGCCCCTGGCGTTTTCATACTACTACTATCATTGGGTACACTGCAGCATCCACCGAGAGGCTCTTGCTGCCAAGGGAATGCCTGACAGCTTGAAAGACGTTTTGGACAGTTCAGTGAAAATGGTTAACTTTGTTAAAGCAAGGCCCCTGAACTCTCGTGTATTTTATGAGCTGCAATGATATGAACAGCGACCATGTAACGCTTTTACAACATACAGAAGTGCGCTGGTTATCAAGGGGCAAAGTATTGACACATTGTTTTAAAATTGAGAGACAAGCTTTTCTTTACTGACCATAATTTTCACTTGTCTGACCGCTTGCATGATGACAAGTTTCTCACACGACTGGCCTATCTGGGTGATGTTTTTTCTCGCCTGAATGATCTGAATCTAGGATTACAGGGACTCTCCGCAACTATATTCAATGTGCGCAACAAACTTGAGGCGATGATTAAGAAGTTGGAGCTCTTCTCCGTCTGCATTAACAAGGACAACACACAGGTCTTTCCATCATTGTATGATTTTTGTGTGTGCAAATGAACTCAAGCTTACGGACAATGCCAAATGTGATGTTGCGAAGCACCTGAGTGAGTTGGGTACGCAATTACGCAGGTACTTTCCCGAAACGGATGACACAAACAACTGGATTCGTTATCCCTTTCATGCCCTGCCTCTAGTCTACTCACCGATATCTGAACAAGAGAAACTCATCGAAATTGCAACAAACGGTTCTGTGAAAATTGAATTTAATCAGAAGCCAACTGAGTCAGGTTGCTCGCACAAGCTTTTTCAGTTCTGCCCACAAATTTTCTATAGGATTGAGGTCAGGGATTTGTGATAGCCACTCCAATAACTTGACTTTGTTGTCCTTAAGCCATTTTGCCACAACATTTTGGAAGTATGCTTGGGGTCATTGTCCATTTGGAAGACCCATTTGCGACCAAGCTTTAACTTCCTGACTGATGTCTTGAGATGTTGCTTCAATATATCCACATAATTTTCCTACCTCATTATGCCATCTATTTTGTAAAGTACACCAGTCCCTCCTGCAGCAAAGCATCCCCATAACATGATGCTGCCACCCCCGTGCTTCATAGTTGGGATGGTGTTCTTTGGCTTGCAAGCCTCCCCCTTTTTCTTCCAAACATAACAATGGTCATTATGACCAAACAGTTACATTTTTGTTTCATCAGACCAGTGGACATTTCTCCAAAAAGTACAATCTTTGTCCCCATGTGCAGTTGCAAACTGTAGTCTGGCTTTTTTATGGAGGTTTTGGAGCAGTGGCTTCTTCCTTGCTGAGTGGCCTTTCAGGTTATGTCGATATAGGACTCGTTTTACTGTGGATATAGATACTTTTGCACCTGTTTCCTCAAGCATCTTCACAAGGTCCTTTGCTGTTGTTCTGGGATTGATTTTCACTTTTCGCACCAAAGTACGTTCATCTCTAGGAGACAGAACGCATCTCCTTTCTGAGCGGTATGACGGTTGCGTGGTCCCATGGTGTTTATACTTGCGTACTATTGTTTGTACAGATGAACATGGTACCTTCAGGCGTTTTTGAAATTTCTTCCAAGGATGAACCAGACGTGTGGAGGTCTACAATTTTATTTCGGAGGTCTTGGCTGATTTCTTTTGATTTTCCCATGATGTCAAGCAAAGAGGCACTGAGTTTGAAGGTAGGCCTTGAAAGACATCCACAGGTACACCTCCAATTGACTCAAATGATGTCAATTAGCCTATCAGAAGCTTCTAAAGCCATGACATAATTTTCTGGAATTTTCCAAGCTGTTTAAAGGAAGGTGAAATAATCTGTCTGTAAACAATTGTTGGAAAATTACTTGTGTCATGCACAAAGTAGATGTCCTAACCGACTTGCCAAAACTATAGTTTGTTAACAAGAAATTTGTGGAGTGGTTGAAAAACGAGTTTTAATGAGTCCAACCTAAGTGTATGTAAACTTCCGACTTTAACTGTACATAAAAGTGGATCTTCGTGATTGTATTATCCTTATTTTTTAGACCGCATAGTCGTAATAAAATACATAAAATGGTAGGCTAACCGCTGAGTCTCTCTCTCTGTGGTGTTTTAAAGATGAGTAAAGTTAAGGCCTCAACATCTATCTGAATGTATCTGATCTAACATCTATCTGATCTAACATCTATCTGAATGTATCTGATCTAACATCTATCTGAATGTATCTGATCTAACATCTATCTGAATGTATCTGATCTAACATCTATCTGATCTAACATCTATCTGAATGTATCTGATCTAACATCTATCTGAATGTATCTGATCTAACATCTATCTGAATGTATCTGATCTAACATCTATCTGAATGTATCTGATCTAACATCTATCTGATCTAACATCTATCTGAATGTATCTGATCTAACATCTATCTGAATGTATCTGATCTAACATCTATCTGAATGTATCTGATCTAACATCTATCTGAATGTATCTGATCTAACATCTATCTGATCTAACATCTATCTGAATGTATCTGATCTAACATCTATCTGAATGTATCTATTCTAATATCTATCTGAATATATCTGATCTAATATCTATCTGAATATATCTGATCTAACACCTATCTGAATGTATCTGATCTAACATCTATCTGAATGTATCTGATCTAACATCTATCTGATCTAACATCTATCTGAATGTATCTGATCTAACATCTATCTGATCTAACATCTATCTGAATGTATCTGATCTAACATCTATCTGATCTAACATCTATCTGAATGTATCTGATCTAACATCTATCTGAATATATCTGATCTAACATCTATCTGAATGTGAATGTATCTGATCTAACATCTATCTGAATGTATCTGATCTAACATCTATCTGAATGTATCTGATCTAACATCTATCTGAATGTATCTGATCTAACATCTATCTGAATGTATCTGATCTAACATCTATCTGATCTAACATCTATCTGAATATATCTGATCTAACATCTATCTGAATGTATCTGATCTAACATCTATCTGAATATATCTGATCTAACATCTATCTGAATGTATCTGATCTAACATCTATCTGAATGTATCTGATCTAACATCTATCTGAATGTATCTGATCTAACATCTATCTGAATGTATCTGATCTAACATCTATCTGATCTAACATCTGAATGTATCTGATCTAACATCTATCTGATCTAATATCTATCTGAATGTATCTGATCTAACATCTATCTGAATATATCTGATCTAACATCTATCTGAATGTATCTGATCTAACATCTATCTGAATGTATCTGATCTAACATCTATCTGAATGTATCTGATCTAACATCTATCTGAGTGTATCTGATCTAACATCTATCTGATCTAACATCTATCTGAATGTATCTGATCTAACATCTATCTGAATGTATCTAATCTAACATCTATCTGAATATATCTGATCTAACATCTATCTGATCTAACATCTATCTGAATCTATCTGATCTAACATCTATCTGAATGTATCTGATCTAACATCTATCTGAATGTATCTGATCTAACATCTATCTGAATATATCTGATCTAACATCTATCTGAATGTATCTGATCTAACATCTATCTGATCTAACATCTATCTGATCTATCTGATCTAACATCTATCTGAATGTATCTGATCTAACATCTATCTGATCTAACATCTATCTGATCTAACATCTATCTGAATGTATCTGATCTAACATCTATCTGAATGTATCTGATCTAACATCTATCTGATCTAACATCTATCTGAATCTATCTGATCTAACATCTATCTGAATGTATCTGATCTAACATCTATCTGATCTAACATCTATCTGATCTAACATCTATCTGAATGTATCTGATCTAACATCTATCTGAATGTATCTGATCTAACATCTATCTGAATGTATCTGATCTAATACCTGTCTGAATGTATCTAATCTAATATCTGATCTAACATCTATCTAAATGTATCTGATCTAATATCTATCTGAATGCATCTGATCTAACATATATCTGAATGTATCTGATCTAACATCTGATCTAACATATATCTGAATGTATCTGATCTAACATCTATCTGAATATATCTGATCTAACATCTATCTGATCTAACATCTATCTGATCTAACATCTATCTGAATGTATCTGATCTAACATCTATCTGAATGTATCTGATCTAACATCTATCTGAATGTATCTGATCTAACATCTATCTGAATGTATCTGATCTAACATCTATCTGAATGTATCTGATCTAACATCTATCTGATCTAACATCTATCTGATCTAACATCTATCTGAATCTATCTGATCTAACATCTATCTGAATATATCTGATCTAACATCTATCTGAATGTATCTGATCTAACATCTATCTGATCTAACATCTTTCTGAATGTATCTGATCTAACATCTATCTGATCTAACATCTATCTGAATGTATCTGATCTAACATCTATCTGAATCTATCTGATCTAACATCTATCTGAATGTATCTGATCTAACATCTATCTGAATATATCTGATCTAACATCTATCTGAATGTATCTGATCTAACATCTATCTGATCTAACATCTATCTGATCTAACATCTATCTGAATATATCTGATCTAACATCTATCTGAATGTATCTGATCTTTTATTTTTTTATATTTTTTATTTCACCTTTATTTAACCAGGTAGGCTAGTTGAGAACAAGTTCTCATTTGCAACTGCGACCTGGCCAAGATAAAGCATAGCAGTGTGAACAGACAACACAGAGTTACACATGGAGTAAACAATAAACAAGTCAATAACATGGTAGAAAAAAAGAGAATCTATATACAATGTGTGCAAAAGGCATGAGGTAGGCAATAAATCGAATAATTACAATTTAGCAGATTAACACTGGAGTGATAAATCATCAGATGATCATGTGCAAGAAGAGATACTGGTGTGCAAAAGAGCAGAAAAGTAAATAAATAAAAGCAGTATGGGGGGTGAGGTAGGTAAATTGGGTGGGTAGTTTACAGATGGACTATGTACAGCTGCAGCGATCGGTTAGCTGCTCGGATAGCAGATTTTTAAAGTTGTTGAGGGAGATAAAAGTCTCCAACTTCAGAGATTTTTGCAATTCGTTCCAGTCGCAGGCAGCAGAGAACTGGAAGGAAAGGCGTCCAAATGAGGTTTTGGCTTTAGGGATGATCAGTGAGATACACCTGCTGGAGCGCGTGCTGCGGGTGGGTGTAGCCATCGTGACCAGTGAACTGAGATAAGGCGGCACTTTACCTAGCATAGCCTTGTAGATGACCTGGAGCCAGTGGGTCTGACGACGAACATGTAGCGAGGGCCAGCCGACTAGGGCATACAGGTCGCAGTGGTGGGTCGTATAAGGTGCTTTAGTAACAAAACGAATGGCACTGTGATAAACTGCATCCAGTTTGCTGAGTAGAGTATTGGAAGCTATTTTGTAGATGACATCGCCGAAGTCGAGGATCGGTAGGATAGTCAGTTTTACTAGGGTAAGTTTGGCGGCGTGAGTGAAGGAGGCTTTGTTGCGGAATAGAAAGCCGATTCTTGATTTGATTTTGGATTGGAGATGTTTGATATGAGTCTGGAAGGAGAGTTTGCAGTCTAGCCAGACACCTAGGTACTTATAGATGTCCACATATTCTAGGTCGGAACCGTCCAGGGTGGTGATGCTAGTCGGGCGTGCGGGTGCAGGCAGCGAACGGTTGAAAAGCATGCATTTGGTTTTACTAGCGTTTAAGAGCAGTTGGAGGCCACGGAAGGAGTGTTGTATGGCATTGAAGCTCGTTTGGAGGTTAGATAGCACAGTGTCCAAGGAAGGGCCGGAAGTATATAGAATGGTGTCGTCTGCGTAGAGGTGGATCAGGGAATCGCCCGCAGCAAGAGCAACATCATTGATGTATACAGAGAAAAGAGTCGGCCCGAGAATTGAACCCTGTGGTACCCCCATAGAGACTGCCAGAGGACCGGACAACATGCCCTCCGATTTGACACACTGAACTCTGTCTGCAAAGTAGTTGGTGAACCAGGCAAGGCAGTCATTAGAAAAACCGAGGCTACTGAGTCTGCCGATAAGAATATGGTGATTGACAGAGTCGAAAGCCTTGGCCAGGTCGATGAAGACGGCTGCACAGTAATGTCTTTTATCGATGGCGGTTATGATATCGTTTAGTACCTTGAGCGTGGCTGAGGTGCACCCGTGAACGGCTCGGAAACCGGATTGCATAGCGGAGAAGGTACGGTGGGATTCGAGATGGTCAGTGATCTGTTTGTTGATTTGGCTTTCGAAGACCTTAGATAGGCAGGGCAGGATGGATATAGGTCTGTAACAGTTTGGGTCCAGGGTGTCTCCCCCTTTGAAGAGGGGGATGACCGCGGCAGCTTTCCAATCCTTGGGGATCTCAGATGATACGAAGGAGAGGTTGAACAGGCTGGTAATAGGGGGTGCGACAATGGCGGTTTCAGAAATAGGGGGTCCAGATTGTCAAGCCCAGCTGATTTGTATGGGTCCAGGTTTTCCAGCTCTTTCAGAACATCTGCTATCTGGATATGGGTAAAGGAGAAGCTGGGGAGGCTTGGGCGAGTAGCAGCGGGGGGGGCGGGGCTGTTGGCCAAGGTTGGAGTCGCCAGGAGGAAGGCATGGCCAGCCATTGAGAAATGTTTGTTGAAGTTTTCGATTATCACGGACTTATCAGTGGTGACCGTGTTACCTAGCCTCAGTGCAGTGGGCAGCTGGGAGGAGGTGCTCTTGTTTTCCATGGACTTTACAGTATCCCAGAACTTTTTGGAGTTAGAGCTACAGGATGCAAATTTCTGCTTGAAAAAGCTGGCCTTTGCTTTCCTGACTGACTGCGTGTATTGGTTCCTGACTTCCCTGAACAGTTGCATATCGCGGGGGCTCTTCGATGCTATTGCAGTTCGCCACAGGATGTTTTTGTGCTGGTCGAGGGCAGTCAGGTCTGGAGTGAACCAAGGGCTATATCTGTTCTTGGTTCTGCATTTTTTGAACGGAGCATGCTTGTCTAATATGGTGAGGAAGTAACTTTTAAAGAATGACCAGGCATCCTCAACTGACGGGATGAGGTCAATATCCTTCCAGGGTACCCGGGCCAGGTCGATTAGAAAGGCCTGCTCGCAGAAGTGTTTTAGGGAGCGTTTGACAGTGATGAGGGGTGGTCGTTTGACCGCGGACCCGTGGCGGATACAGGCAATGAGGCAGTGATCGCTGAGATCTTGATTGAAGACAGCAGAGGTGTATTTGGAGGGCAGGTTGGTCAGGATAATGTCTATTAGGGTGCCCATGTTTACGGATTTAGGGTTGTACCTGGTGGGTTCCTTGATGATTTGTGTGAGATTGAGGGCATCAAGCTTGGATTGTAGGACTGCCGGGGTGTTAAGCATATCCCAGTTTAGGTCACCTAACAGAACAAACTCTGAAGCTAGATGGGGAGCGATCAATTCACAGATGGTGTCCAGGGCACAGCTGGGAGCTGAGGGGGGTCGGTAGCAGGCGGCAACAGTGAGAGACTTATTTCTGGAGAGATTAATTTTTAAAATTAGAAGTTCGAACTGTTTGGGCATAGACCTGGAAAGTATGACAGAACTTTGCAGGCTATCTCTGCAGTAGATTGCAACTCCTCCCCCTTTGGCAGTTCTATCTTGACGGAAAGTGTTATAGTTGGGTATGGAAATCCCAGAATTTTTGGTGGCCTTCCTAAGCCAGGATTCGGACACGGCAAGGACATCAGGGTTGGCAGAGTGTGCTAAAGCGGTGAGTAAGGCAAACTTAGGGAGGAGGCTTCTGATGTTGACATGCATGAGGCCAAGGCTTTTTCGATCACAGAAGTCAACAAATGAGGGTGACTGGGGACATGCAGGGCCTGGGTTTACCTCCACATCACCCGAGGAACAGAGGAGTAGTAGGATGAGGGTGCGGCTAAAGGCTATCAAAACTGGTCGCCTAGAGCGTTGGGGACAAAGAATAAAAGGAGCAGATTTATGGGCGTGGTAGAATAGATTCTGGGCATAATGTGCAGACAGGGGTATGGTGGGGCACGGGTACAGCGGAGGCAAGCCCAGGCACTGGGTGATGATAAGAGAGGTTGTATCTCTGGACATGCTGGTCTCAATGGGTGAGGTCACCGCATGTGTGGGGGGTGGGACAAAGGAGGTATCAGAGGTACGGAGAGTGGAACTACGGGGTCCATTGCAAACCAAAACAATGATAATGATAACTAGCCTGAACAACAGTATGCAAGGCATATTGATATTTGAGAGAGACATACAATAAGGCATAAAGTGATTGCAGGTCTTGATTGGGAGAGCTAGCTAAAACAACAGGTAAGATAACAGCAGCAATAACAGGGTGCTAGTCTAACACAGCAACAACAGGTAAAAATGGCGACGACTAGGCAGAGAGGGTCGGATTAACTACACACAGATCCTGAGTTAAAGCACAGAGCCGACAGATAAAACACAAATAAACAGAATGGAGTACCGTGAATTAATGGACAGTCAAGCAGGCATCAGCTATGTAGCCAAGTGATCATAGTGTCCAGGGGGCAGCCGTAGATGGAGCAGGGAGGCCTCCACTAAGCTAGCACGCGGCGTTTAAAGTTAGTAGCCCGGGGGGTGGTCTGCTCAGACGGAGGGGGTCTGCTCAGACGGAGGCCGGTTGAGGGCACAGCGGGTGGGGTATTCGTCTGCAGACCAGACGTGGTCGTGTCGACAGAGAATCCAAGCCGGATGGCGATGGCGAAAGAGAGGTTGTGAATTGTAGAATTGTGTTTGCTAACTGGTGCTAGCTTCGTGGCAGTGGCGCTAGCTGCGCTAGCTGCAAGCTAGCTGTGAGGATCAGAAGTAGTGGCTCAGGGATTACGGCAGGAATCCGGCGTTGTTGTCGAGAGACAGTCCGATGCTGGTAAATTGGTGAGTAATATCCAGGCTAATAACAGGGCTGGTGTCTGTGCAGAAGGTAAAAGCTGCTAGCAGCGGCAAAAAATGGCTAAATTAGCTTGTAGCTGATTTAGACCAGTTGTGATGGATAGGCAGGGCTCTGTGTCGGCAAAAAAAGGTCCAGGCCAATTGGCAAAATATGTATTGTAGCACAAGAATTAGCCGGAGGACCTCTTCGGCTAGCCGGGAGATTGGCCTAGCTCGAGGCTAGCTCAAGGCTAACTGTTGCTTGCTTCGGGACAGAGACGTTAGCCAGGAGTAGCGACTCAGATTGCAGCTAGCTATCTGATCCGGTGTAAAGGTCCAGAGCTTGCGGTAGTAATCTGGAGATTTGGTAGAGAAAAAGCAGTCCGATATTCTCTGGGTTGATATCGCGCTGTGCAGACTGGCATGTATTGACCAAGCTGAGAATGGCTGGTGTCCGAGTTAACGGTAAATGATCCATATCTTATATCCACTTGATGTTGGAACATTGCTGCAAAAACTTGCTTTCATTCAGCCACAAGAGCATTAGTGAGGTCGGGCACTGATGTTGGGCGATTAAGCCTGGCTCGAAGTCGGCGTTCCAATTCATCCCAAAGGTGTTCGATGGGATTAAGGTCAGGGCTTTGTGCAGGCCAGTCAAGTACTTCCACACCGATCTCTACAAACGATTTCTGCATTGACCACGCTTTGTGTCATGCTGAAACAGGAAAGGCCTTTCCCTAAACTGTGTTTTTTTTTTGGGGGGGGGGTAGATTGTAGCTTTCATCAATATAGTTGTCTGCATCATTACCAATCCCCAAAATATATTTTTGGATTAAGTGTGTATGTGTGTGTGTATACAGTTGAAGTCGGAAGTTTACATACACTTAGGTTGGAGCTGTTGTAGACTTCCAACCTGTGGCACCTCCCAGCGTATTGAGCTGTTGTAGACTTCCAACCTGTGGCACCTCCCAGCTTATTGAGCTGTTGTAGACATCCAACCTGTGGCACCTCCCAGCGTATTGGGCTGTTGTAGACATCCAACCTGTGGCACCTCCCAGCTTATTGAGCTGTTGTAGACTTCCAACCTGTGGCACCTCCCAGCTTATTGAGCTGTTGTAGACATCCAACCTGTGGCACCTCCCAGCTTATTGAGCTGTTGTAGACTTCCAACCTGTGGCACCTCCCAGCTTATTGGGCTGTTGTAGACATCCAACCTGTGGCACCTCCCAGCTTATTGAGCTGTTGTAGACTTCCAACCTGTGGCACCTCCCAGCTTATTGAGCTGTTGTAGACATCCAACCTGTGGCACCTCCCAGCTTATTGAGCTGTTGTAGACTTCCAACCTGTGGCACCTCCCAGCTTATTGGGCTGTTGTAGACATCCAACCTGTGGCACCTCCCAGCGTATTGAGCTGTTGTAGACATCCAACCTGTGGCACCTCCCAGCGTATTGAGCTGTTGTAGACATCCAACCTGTGGCACCTCCCAGCTTATTGAGCTGTTGTAGACTTCCAACCTGTGGCACCTCCCAGCTTATTGAGCTGTTGTAGACTTCCAACCTGTGGCACCTCCCAGCGTATTGAGCTGTTGTAGACTTCCAACCTGTGGCACCTCCCAGCTTATTGAGCTGTTGTAGACTTCCAACCTGTGGCACCTCCCAGCGTATTGAGCTGTTGTAGACTTCCAACCTGTGGCACCTCCCAGCTTATTGGGCTGTTGTAGACATCCAACCTGTGGCACCTCCCAGCGTATTGAGCTGTTGTAGACATCCAACCTGTGGCACCTCCCAGCGTATTGAGCTGTTGTAGACATCCAACCTGTGGCACCTCCCAGCTTATTGAGCTGTTGTAGACTTCCAACCTGTGGCACCTCCCAGCTTATTGAGCTGTTGTAGACTTCCAACCTGTGGCACCTCCCAGCGTATTGAGCTGTTGTAGACTTCCAACCTGTGGCACCTCCCAGCTTATTGAGCTGTTGTAGACTTCCAACCTGTGGCACCTCCCAGCGTATTGAGCTGTTGTAGACTTCCTGCCTGTGGCACCTCCCAGCTTATTGAGCTGTTGTAGACATCCAACCTGTGGCACCTCCCAGCGTATTGAGCTGTTGTAGACTTCCAACCTGTGGCACCTCCCAGCGTATTGAGCTGTTGTAGACTTCCAACCTGTGGCACCTCCCAGCGTATTGAGCTGTTGTAGACATCCAACCTGTGCCACCTCCCAGCTTATTGAGCTGTTGTAGACTTCCAACCTGTGGCACCTCCCAGCTTATTGAGCTGTTGTAGACTTCCAACCTGTGGCACCTCCCAGCGTATTGAGCTGTTGTAGACATCCAACCTGTGGCACCTCCCAGCTTATTGAGCTGTTGTAGACTTCCAACCTGTGGCACCTCCCAGCTTATTGAGCTGTTGTAGACATCCAACCTGTGGCACCTCCCAGCTTATTGAGCTGTTGTAGACTTCCAACCTGTGGCACCTCCCAGCTTATTGGGCTGTTGTAGACATCCAACCTGTGGCACCTCCCAGCGTATTGAGCTGTTGTAGACTTCCAACCTGTGGCACCTCCCAGCTTATTGAGCTGTTGTAGACTTCCAACCTGTGGCACCTCCCAGCTTATTGAGCTGTTGTAGACTTCCAACCTGTGGCACCTCCCAGCGTATTGAGCTGTTGTAGACTTCCAACCTGTGGCACCTCCCAGCTTATTGAGCTGTTGTAGACTTCCAACCTGTGGCACCTCCCAGCGTATTGAGCTGTTGTAGACTTCCTGCCTGTGGCACCTCCCAGCTTATTGAGCTGTTGTAGACATCCAACCTGTGGCACCTCCCAGCGTATTGAGCTGTTGTAGACTTCCAACCTGTGGCACCTCCCAGCGTATTGAGCTGTTGTAGACTTCCAACCTGTGGCACCTCCCAGCGTATTGAGCTGTTGTAGACTTCCTGCCTGTGGCACCTCCCAGCTTATTGAGCTGTTGTAGACATCCAACCTGTGGCACCTCCCAGCGTATTGAGCTGTTGTAGACTTCCAACCTGTGGCACCTCCCAGCGTATTGAGCTGTTGTAGACTTCCAACCTGTGGCACCTCCCAGCGTATTGAGCTGTTGTAGACTTCCAGCCTGTGGCACCTCCCAGCTTATTGAGCTGTTGTAGACTTCCAACCTGTGGCACCTCCCAGCGTATTGAGCTGTTGTAGACTTCCAACCTGTGGCACCTCCCAGCTTATTGGGCTGTTGTAGACTTCCAACCTGTGGCACCTCCCAGCTTATTGAGCTGTTGTAGACTTCCAACCTGTGGCACCTCCCAGCTTATTGAGCTGTTGTAGACATCCAACCTGTGGCACCTCCCAGCGTATTGAGCTGTTGTAGACATCCAACCTGTGGCACCTCCCAGCTTATTGAGCTGTTGTAGACTTCCAACCTGTGGCACCTCCCAGCTTATTGAGCTGTTGTAGACTTCCAACCTGTGGCACCTCCCAGCGTATTGAGCTGTTGTAGACTTCCAACCTGTGGCACCTCCCAGCGTATTGAGCTGTTGTAGACTTCCAACCTGTGGCACCTCCCAGCGTATTGAGCTGTTGTAGACTTCCTGCCTGTGGCACCTCCCAGCTTATTGAGCTGTTGTAGACATCCAACCTGTGGCACCTCCCAGCGTATTGAGCTGTTGTAGACTTCCAACCTGTGGCACCTCCCAGCGTATTGAGCTGTTGTAGACTTCCAACCTGTGGCACCTCCCAGCTTATTGGGCTGTTGTAGACTTCCAACCTGTGGCACCTCCCAGCTTATTGAGCTGTTGTAGACTTCCAACCTGTGGCACCTCCCAGCGTATTGAGCTGTTGTAGACGTCCAACCTGTGGCACCTCCCAGCTTATTGAGCTGTTGTAGACTTCCAACCTGTGGCACCTCCCAGCTTATTGAGCTGTTGTAGACATCCAACCTGTGGCACCTCCCAGCGTATTGAGCTGTTGTAGACGTCCAACCTGTGCGTGGCAGTAATGATTGATTTGACAAATAGGAATTTTTAAGGTTGCTTGTACAATTTGATTTTTTGACCGTAAGTAAATGAAAATAGTTGCTCAGCAAAACTTGATATTTGGTGATCAACTAACGTATTTTGACACTATAACGCAGAGCTGGTGAATGTGAGTTTAAGCCTGAGCTTTCTGAGGTCTCTAACACAAAGACATTGGTTCAAGTTAATTTCTATTTATACAACGGGTCTAATGCTGATTGGTTAAAAGTTCTAATCCCCAAGTTGCCACCGGCTAAATCTATGACGTTCAAATGCCCATTTACTCTCTTCCATCTGACTGCGCAATCCACTGTCTCATCAGCCCAGCCAGGCAATTTATAAACTTGATCTCCACTATAAAAAACATCTAGCCACTCACATTTCTTTTTGACTAACATTTAGTGTTCAACAGAGGAGATTTGTATATATATATATTATATATTTTATATTTATATATTGTATAAAACCGTCTGTCTCTGACATCTGCAACATTGTTCCAATATTCAGATTGGATCTCCAGCTGTTCCATAGTAATGAACATGTCGGGGTCGGGAGTCGGGACGAGACAGGCAGGCAGCGTATCTCAGACAGTCTAAATCATTCATTAGCTGGCATCATGTTTATGGACAAAGAAATGTATATTGAGAAAAGATCAAATGAAAAGAGGTGCAGCTAGTTTGCAGTCTTTCCAGCTTCAGTTTGAAGTGATTGTGTTAGCTGTGTGGTTGGCTGTGTGGTTGGCTAGCTCCTCTGAACAACAGTGTCCTGACGAGTGAGCACATTTTCTACGCCAGGTGAAATCACGCCTCATTAGCTCATTGTTATGGATTTATCCAAATAAATGTCACTAGAAAAAAGCTTAAACAAATGCAGCTCCTGTTGTTATTCTGTCGGCACTGTAAGTTAGCCGTAGTTGGCTAGCCTGTTACTGTTACTAGCCCGGGGCTGTAAAGGCTAGCTAGCAAGCAAGGGAGAAGAATGTTGCCAGCCAGTATGGCAACGGAACATGTAGAACGAACGACTGGGTCGCGTTTCAATATATCCTCCAAACACCGGCTTCTCGGATATTATCACATAAAGTATGATTAACGTTACAACTGAATATTTGTAACCAATAGCTTGTTTGTTTACATGTTCAGTGCTTATAATGTCATAACTTTACCAGCATATTACATCAGACGCTCGTTTTGTCCAAATGATCAGTGACAAAAAATCTCCTCCTCGTTAGTTGTCGCATCCCAGTCTGCTGACAGACGCTACAATAGCAGTTAAACTACTGTCAGTAGTGTGTCTGTAGTCTAGTCAGCGTTTAGAACCAGTAGCACTCTGCTGATTAGATCACTCCTTCTTCTCCGATCAATAACTAACATCCCCCTCCTCATCATTAAAACTACTCTTAAAAGATTACATCCACTCTCTCTCTACCAGTGGTTCAGTGTGTGTAGGGAGAGTCTCTCTGTAGTAAGCCTGGTCTCTTTTATCTTGAGTAGTTGGTAGCCTGTACAGTAGTGCGTTGTTAAAGCCTGTGTATCTGACTTCGGGGCTTCAGTTGGTCAGTTCTCTGATGGAGGTAAAGAAGAGAAGGAGGAAGGACCAGATGGTGAATCTGGTGGTTGTGTGTTTGCTCCAGTCTGCTGCGGCCAGCCTTATCACCGGTAAGTGAGACACACACACACCAAATCAAACTGTATTTGTCACATATGTTGAATACAACTGGTATAGACTTTATCGTGAAATGCTTGTTGAAGCGATGCAGAGTTTAAAAATAGTACTGAAAAAACTAAAAAAAATAGTAACACGAGGAATTAAAAAAAATACACAATGGATCTATATACAGAAAGTACTAGTACCAGATCAATGTAGAGCTATATACAGGAAGTACTATTACCAGATCAATGTAGAGCTATATACAGGAAGTACCAGATCAATGTAGAGCTATATACAGGAAGTACCAGATCAATGTGGAGCTATATACAGGAAGTACCAGATCAATGTGGAGCTAAAAACAGGGAGTACCAGATCAATGTGGAGCTATATACAGGGAGTACCAGATCAATGTGGAGCTATATACAGGAAGTACTAGTACCAGATCAATGTAGAACTATATACAGGGAATACCAGTACCATATCATTGTGGAGCTATATACAGGAAGTACTAGTACCAGATCAATGTAGAGCTATATACAGGAAGTACCAGTACCAGATCAATGTAGAGCTATATACAGGAAGTACCAGTACCAGATCAATGTGGAGCTATATACAGGGAATACCAGTACCATATCATTATGGAGCTATATACAGGGAATAACAGATCAATGTAGAGCTATATACAGGAAGTACTAGAACCAGATCAATGTAGAGCTATATACAGGACGTACCAGATCCATGTGGAGCTATATACAGGAAGTACTAGTACCAGATTAATGTAGAGCTATATACAGGAAGTACTAGTACTAGATCAATGTAGAGCTATATACAGGAAGTACTAGTACCAGATCAATGTAGAGCTATATACAGGTAGTACTAGTACCAGATCAATGTAGAGCTATACAGGGAGTACCAGTACCAGATCAATGTGGAACTATATACAGGGAGTACCAGCTCAATGTGGAGCTATATACAGGAAGTACCAGTACCAGATCAATGTAGAGCTATATACAGGGAGTACCAGCTCAATGTGGAGCTATATACAGGAAGTACCAGATCAATGTGGAGCTATATACAGGAAGTACCAGATCAATGTGGAGCTAAAAACAGGGAGTACCAGATCAATGTGGAGCTATATACAGGGAGTACCAGATCAATGTGGAGCTATATACAGGAAGTACTAGTACCAGATCAATGTAGAACTATATACAGGGAATACCAGTACCATATCATTGTGGAGCTATATACAGGAAGTACTAGTACCAGATCAATGTAGAGCTATATACAGGAAGTACCAGTACCAGATCAATGTAGAGCTATATACAGGAAGTACCAGTACCAGATCAATGTGGAGCTATATACAGGGAATACCAGTACCATATACAGGGAGTACCAGATCAATGTAGAGCTATATACAGGGAGTACCAGATCAATGTAGAGCTATATACAGGAAGTACCAGATAAATATAGAGCTATATACAGGGAGTGCCAGATCAATGTGGAGCTATATACAGGAAGTAGCAGTACCAGATCAATGTGGAGCTATATACAGGGAGTACCAGATCAATGTAGAGCTATATACAGGGAGTACCAGTACCAGATCAATGTGGAGCTATATATAGGAAGTACCAGATAAATATAGAGCTATATACAGGGAGTGCCAGATCAATGTGGAGCTATATACAGGAAGTACCAGATCAATGTGGAGCAATATACAGGAAGTACCAGATCAATGTGGAGCAATATACAGGAAGTACCAGATCAATGTGGAGCAATATACAGGAAGTACCAGATCAATGTAAAGCTATATACAGGAAGTACCAGATCAATGTGGAGCTATATACAGGGAGTACCAGTACCAGATCAATGTAGAGCTATATACAGGAAGTACCAGTACCAGATCAATGTGGAGCTATATACAGGAAGTACCAGATCAATGTGGAGCTATATACAGGAAGTACCAGATCAACGTAGAGCTGTATACAGGAAGTACCAGTACCAGATCAATGTGGAGCTATATACAGGGAATACCAGTACCAGATCAATGTGGAGCTATATACAGGAAGTACCAGTACCAGATCAATGTGGAGCTATATACAGGGAATACCAGTACCAGATCAATGTGGAGCTATATACAGGGAATACCAGTACCAGATCAATGTAGAGCTATATACAGGAAGTACCAGATCAATGTGGAGCTATATAAAGGGAGTACCAGTACCAGATCAATGTAGAGCTATATACAGGAAGTACCAGTACCAGATCAATGTGGAGCTATATACAGGAAGTACCAGATCAATGTGGAGCTATATACAGGGAGTACCAGATCAATGTGGAGCTATATACAGGAAGTACCAGATCAATGTAGAGCTATATACAGGGAGTACCAGATCAATGTAGAGCTATATACAGGAAGTACCAGATCAATGTAGAGCTATATACAGGGAGTACCTGTCACGATCGTCGTAGTGAGGAGACCAAGGCGCAGCGTGAGAGAAATACATTCTTCTTTTTAATAACGAAGAACACTTAACAAACAATACAAAATAACAAACCGTGACCACTATAATACTGAGTGCAAACATGCAACATCACGTAGACAATTACCCACAACAGCCCAATGCCTATGGCTGCCTTAAATATGGCTCCCAATCAGAGACAATGAATGACAGCTGTCTCTGATTGAGAACCATTCAGGCAACCATAGACATACCTAGACACCTACACTCAACACAACCCTATACACTCTACCAAAACAACCCTAGACACTACAACCACCCAAGACAAGACACATACACACAAACATCCCCCCTGTCACACCCTGACCTAACCAAAATATTACAGAAAACAAAGATAACTAAGGCCAGGGCGTGACAGTACCAGATCAATGTGGAGCTATATACAGGGAGTACCAGATCAATGTGGAGCTATATACAGGAAGTACCAGTACTAGATCAATGTGGAGCTATATACAGGGAGTACCAGATCAATATGGAGCTATATACAGGAAGTACCAGTACCAGATCAATGTGGAGCTATATACAGGAAGTACCAGTACTAGATCAATGTGGAGCTATATACAGGGAGTACCAGATCAATATGGAGCTATATACAGGAGGTACCAGTACTAGATCAATGTGGAGCTATATACAGGAAGTACCAGTACTAGATCAATGTGGAGCTATATACAGGGAGTACCAGATCAATATGGAGCTATATACAGGGAGTACCAGTACCAGATCAATGTGGAGCTATATACAGGGAGTACCAGATCAATGTGGAGCTATATACAGGGAGTACCAGTACCAGATCAATGTGGAGCTATATACAGGGAGTACCAGATCAATGTACAGCTATATACAGGGAGTACCAGTACCAGATCAATGCGGAGCTATATACAGGGAGTACCAGATCAATGTACAGCTATATACAGGGAGTACCAGTACCAGATCAATGCGGAGCTATATATAGGGAGTACCAGATCAATGTGGAGCTATATACAGGGAGTACCAGATCAATGTACAGCTATATACAGGGAGTACCAGTACCAGATCAATGCGGAGCTATATACAGGGAGTACCAGATCAATGTGGAGCTATATACAGGGAGTACCAGATCAATGTGGAGCTATATACAGGAAGTACCAGTACTAGATCAATGCGGAGCTATATACAGGGAGTACCAGTACCAGATCAATGTGGAGCTATATACAGGAAGTACCTGTACCAGATCAATGTGGAGCTATATACAGGGAGTACCAGATCGATGTGGAGCTATATACAGGAAGTACCTGTACCAGATCAATGTGGAGCTATATACAGGGAGTACCAGATCGATGTGGAGCTATATACAGGAAGTACCTGTACCAGATCAATGTGGAGCTTTACACAGGGAGTACCAGATCAATATGGAGCTATTTGCAGGGAGTACCAGTACCAGATCAATGTGGAGCTATATACAGGAAGAACCAGATCAATGTGACGCTATTTACAGGAAGTACTCGTACCAGATCACCGTTGAGCTATATACAGGAAGTAGCAGATCAATATGAAGCTATATACAGGAAGTAGCAGATCAATATGAAGCTATATACAGGGAGTACCAGATCAATATGGAGCTATTTACAGGGAGTACCAGTACCAGATCAATGTAGAGCTATATACAGGAAGTACCAGATCAATGTGGAGCTATATACAGGGAGTACCTACACTCAACACAACCCTATACACTCTACCAAAACAACCCTAGACACTACAACCACCCAAGACAAGACACATACACACAAACATCCCCCCTGTCACACCCTGACCTAACCAAAATATTACAGAAAACAAAGATAACTAAGGCCAGGGCGTGACAGTACCAGATCAATGTGGAGCTATATACAGGGAGTACCAGATCAATGTGGAGCTATATACAGGAAGTACCAGTACTAGATCAATGTGGAGCTATATACAGGGAGTACCAGATCAATATGGAGCTATATACAGGAAGTACCAGTACCAGATCAATGTGGAGCTATATACAGGAAGTACCAGTACTAGATCAATGTGGAGCTATATACAGGGAGTACCAGATCAATATGGAGCTATATACAGGAGGTACCAGTACTAGATCAATGTGGAGCTATATACAGGAAGTACCAGTACTAGATCAATGTGGAGCTATATACAGGGAGTACCAGATCAATATGGAGCTATATACAGGGAGTACCAGTACCAGATCAATGTGGAGCTATATACAGGGAGTACCAGATCAATGTGGAGCTATATACAGGGAGTACCAGTACCAGATCAATGTGGAGCTATATACAGGGAGTACCAGATCAATGTACAGCTATATACAGGGAGTACCAGTACCAGATCAATGCGGAGCTATATACAGGGAGTACCAGATCAATGTACAGCTATATACAGGGAGTACCAGTACCAGATCAATGCGGAGCTATATATAGGGAGTACCAGATCAATGTGGAGCTATATACAGGGAGTACCAGATCAATGTACAGCTATATACAGGGAGTACCAGTACCAGATCAATGCGGAGCTATATACAGGGAGTACCAGATCAATGTGGAGCTATATACAGGGAGTACCAGATCAATGTGGAGCTATATACAGGAAGTACCAGTACTAGATCAATGCGGAGCTATATACAGGGAGTACCAGATCAATGTACAGCTATATACAGGGAGTACCAGTACCAGATCAATGTGGAGCTATATACAGGAAGTACCTGTACCAGATCAATGTGGAGCTATATACAGGGAGTACCAGATCGATGTGGAGCTATATACAGGAAGTACCTGTACCAGATCAATGTGGAGCTATATACAGGGAGTACCAGATCGATGTGGAGCTATATACAGGAAGTACCTGTACCAGATCAATGTGGAGCTATATACAGGGAGTACCAGATCAATGTGGAGCTATATACAGGGAGTACCAGATCAATATGGAGCTATTTGCAGGGAGTACCAGTACCAGATCAATGTGGAGCTATATACAGGAAGAACCAGATCAATGTGACGCTATTTACAGGAAGTACTCGTACCAGATCACCGTTGAGCTATATACAGGAAGTAGCAGATCAATATGAAGCTATATACAGGAAGTAGCAGATCAATATGAAGCTATATACAGGGAGTACCAGATCAATATGGAGCTATTTACAGGGAGTACCAGTACCAGATCAATGTAGAGCTATATACAGGAAGTACCAGATCAATGTGGAGCTATATACAGGGAGTACCAGATCAATGTAGAGCTATATACAGGAAGTACCAGATCAATGTGGAGCTATATACAGGGAGTACCAGATCAATGTGGAGCTATATACAGGGAGTACTAGATCAATATGGAGCTATATACAGGGAGTACCAGTACCAGATCAATGTGGAGCTATATACAGGAAGTACCAGATCAATGTTCAGAGGTACGAGGTATTTCAGGTAGATATGTACATGAAGGCAGGGTAAAGTGACTAGATATCAGGATAGATAATAATAAGGTATTAGAGGTAGATATGTACATGAAGGCAGGGTAAAGTGACTAGGCATCAGGATAGATAATAATAAGGTATTAGAGGTAGATATGTACATGAAGGCAGGGTAAAGTGACTAGGCATCAGGATAGATAATAATAAGGTATTTGAGGTAGATATGTACATGAAGGCAGGGTAAAGTGACTAGGCATCAGGATAGATAATAATAAGGTATTTGAGGTAGATATGTACATGAAGGCAGGGTAAAGTGACTAGATATCAGGATAGATAATAATAAGGTATTTGAGGTAGATATGTTCATGAAGGCAGGGTAAAGTGACTAGATATCAGGATAGATAATAATAAGGTATTTGAGGTAGATATGTTCATGAAGGCAGGGTAAAGTGACTAGATATCAGGATAGATAATAATAAGGTATTTGAGGTAGATATGTTCATGAAGGCAGGGTAAAGTGACTAGATATCAGGATAGATAATAATAAGGTATTTGAGGTAGATATGTTCATGAAGGCAGGGTAAAGTGACTATGCATCAGGATAGATAATAATAAGGTGTTTGCGGTAGAAATGTACATGAAGGCAGGGTAAAGTGACTAGGCATCAGGATAGATAATAATAAGGTATTTGAGGTAGATATGTACATGAAGGCAGGGTAAGGTGACTAGGCATCAGGATAGATAATAATAAGGTATTTGAGGTAGATATGTGCATGAAGCCAGGGTAAAGTGACTAGGCATCAGGATAGATAATAATAAGGTATTTGAGGAATATATGTACACGAAGGCAGGGTAACATGACCTCATGTTACTTTACCCTGCCAGAATAATAGTAGAGAGAATGATTTATTTCAGCTTTTATTTCTTTCATCACATTCCCAGTGCGTCAGAAGTTTACATACACTCAATTAGTATTTGGTAGCATTGCCTTTAAATTGGTTAACTTGTGTCAAACATTTCAGGTAGCCTTCCACAAGCTTCCCACAATAAGTTGGGTGAATTTTGGCCCATTCCTCCTGACAGAGCTGGTGTAACTGAGTCAGGTTTGTAGGCCTCCTTGCTCGCACACGCTTTTTCAGTTCTGCCCACACATTTTCTATGGGATTGAGGTCAGGGCTTTGTGATGGCCACTCCAATACCTTGACTTTATTGTCCTTAAGCCATTTTGTTACAACTTTGGAAGTATGCTTGGGGTCATTGTCCATTTGGAAGACCCACTTGCAACCAAGCTTTAACTCCCTGACTGATGTCTTGAGATGTTGCTTCAATATATCCACATAATTTCCCCCCCTCATGATGCCATCTATTTTGTGAAGTGCACCAGTCCCTCCTGCAGCAAAGCACCCCCACAACATGATGCTGCCACCCCCGTGCTTCACGGTTGGGATGGTGTTCTTCGGCTTGCAAGTGGTAGTGATGGGGAAACTGAGGTTACTGGTGGTGATGGGGAAACAGAGATTACTGGTAGTGATGGGGAAACTGATGTTACTGGTAGTGATGGGGAAACTGAGGTTACTGGTGGTGATGGGGAAACAGAGATTACTGGTAGTGATGGGGAAACTGATGTTACTGGTAGTGATGGGGAAACAGAGGTTACTAGACTGATGGGGAAACAGAGATTACTGGTAGTGATGGGGAAACAGATGTTACTGGTAGTGATGGGGAACAGAGGTTACTGGACTGATGGGGAAACAGAGGTTACTGGTAGTGATGGGGAAACTTAGGTTACTGGTAGTGATGGGGAAACAGAGGTTACTGGACTGATGGGGAAACAGAGGTTACTGGACTGATGGGGAAACAGAGGTTACTGGACTGATGGGGAAACAGAGGTTACTGGTAGTGATGGGGAAACTTAGGTTACTGGTAGTGATGGGGAAACAGAGGTTACTGGACTGATGGGGAAACAGAGGTTACTGGACTGATGGGGAAACAGAGGTTACTGGACTGATGGGGAAACAGAGGTTACTGGTAGTGATGGGGAAACTGAGGTTACTGGTAGTGATGGGGAAACAGAGGTTACTGGTAGTGATGGGGAAACAGAGGTTACTGGTAGTGATGGGGAAACAGAGGTTACTGGTAGTGATGGGGAAATAGATGTTACTGGTAGTGATGGGGAAATAGAGGTTACTGGTAGTGATGGGGAAACTGATGTTACTAGACTGATGGGGAAACAGAGGTTACTGGTAGTGATGGGGAAACAGAGGTTACTGGTAGTGATGGGGAAACAGAGGTTACTGGTAGTGATGGGGAAATAGATGTTACTGGTAGTGATGGGGAAATAGAGGTTACTGGTAGTGATGGGGAAACTGATGTTACTAGACTGATGGGGAAACAGATGTTACTGGTAGTGATGGGGAAACAGATGTTACTGGTAGTGATGGGGAAACAGATGTTACTGGTAGTGATGGGGAAACAGATGTTACTGGACTGATGGGGAAACAGATGTTACTGGTAGTGATGGGGAAACTTAGGTTACTGGACTGATGGGGAAACAGATGTTACTGGTAGTGATGGGGAAACTTAGGTTACTGGTAGTGATGGGGAAACAGAGGTTACTGGTAGTGATGGGGAAACAGATGTTACTGGTAGTGATGGGGAAACAGAGGTTACTGGTAGTGATGGGGAAACTGAGGTTACTGGTAGTGATGGGGAAACAGAGGTTACTGGTAGTGATGGGGAAACAGAGGTTACTGGTAGTGATGGGGAAACAGATGTTACTGGTAGTGATGGGGAAACAGAGGTTACTGGACTGATGGGGAAACAGAGGTTACTGGTAGTGATGGGGAAACAGATGTTACTGGTAGTGATGGGGAAACAGATGTTACTGGTAGTGATGGGGAAACAGAGGTTACTGGACTGATGGGGAAACAGAGGTTACTGGTAGTGATGGGGAAACAGAGGTTACTGGACTGATGGGGAAACAGAGGTTACTGGTAGTGATGGGGAAACTTAGGTTACTGGTAGTGATGGGGAAACTTAGGTTACTGGTAGTGATGGGGAAACTTAGGTTACTGGTAGTGATGGGGAAACAGAGGTTACTGGTAGTGATGGGGAAATAGATGTTACTGGTAGTGATGGGGAAACTGATGTTACTAGACTGATGGGGAAACAGAAGTTACTGGACAGATGGGGAAACAGATGCTACTGGTAGTGATGGGGAAACAGAGGTTACTGGTAGTGATGGGGAAACAGATGTTACTGGTAGTGATGGGGAAACAGAGGTTACTGGACTGATGGGGAAACTGAGGTTACTGGTAGTGATGGGGAAACAGAGGTTACTGGACTGATGGGGAAACAGAGGTTACTGGACTGATGGGAAAACTGAGGTTACTGGTAGTGATGGGGAAACAGAGGTTACTGGACTGATGGGGAAACAGAGGTTACTGGTAGTGATGGGGAAACAGAGATTACTGGTAGTGATGGGGAAACAGAGGTTACTGGACTGATGGGGAAACAGAGGTTACTGGTAGTGATGGGGAAACAGAGGTTACTGGACTGATGGGGAAACAGAGGTTACTGGTAGTGATGGGGAAATAGATGTTACTGGTAGTGATGGGGAAACAGATGTTACTGGTAGTGATGGGGAAACAGAGGTTACTGGTAGTGATGGGGAAACAGAGGTTACTGGTAGTGATGGGGAAACAGAGGTTACTGGACTGATGGGGAAACAGAGGTTACTGGACTGATGGGGAAACAGAGGTTACTGGACTGATGGGGAAACAGAGGTTACTGGTAGTGATGGGGAAACAGATGTTACTGGTAGTGATGGGGAAACAGAGGTTACTGGACTGATGGGGAAACAGAGGTTACTGGTAGTGATGGGGAAATAGATGTTACTGGTAGTGATGGGGAAACAGAGGTTACTGGTAGTGATGGGGAAACAGAGGTTACTGGACTGATGGGGAAACTGAGGTTACTGGTAGTGATGGGGAAACAGAGGTTACTGGACTGATGGGGAAACAGAGGTTACTGGACTGATGGGAAAACTGAGGTTACTGGTAGTGATGGGGAAACAGAGGTTACTGGACTGATGGGGAAACAGAGGTTACTGGTAGTGATGGGGAAACAGAGATTACTGGTAGTGATGGGGAAACAGAGGTTACTGGACTGATGGGGAAACAGAGGTTACTGGTAGTGATGGGGAAACAGAGGTTACTGGACTGATGGGGAAACAGAGGTTACTGGTAGTGATGGGGAAATAGATGTTACTGGTAGTGATGGGGAAACAGATGTTACTGGTAGTGATGGGGAAACAGAGGTTACTGGTAGTGATGGGGAAACAGAGGTTACTGGTAGTGATGGGGAAACAGAGGTTACTGGACTGATGGGGAAACAGAGGTTACTGGACTGATGGGGAAACAGAGGTTACTGGACTGATGGGGAAACAGAGGTTACTGGTAGTGATGGGGAAACAGATGTTACTGGTAGTGATGGGGAAACAGAGGTTACTGGACTGATGGGGAAACAGAGGTTACTGGTAGTGATGGGGAAATAGATGTTACTGGTAGTGATGGGGAAACAGAGGTTACTGGTAGTGATGGGGAAACAGATGTTACTGGTAGTGATGGGGAAACAGAGGTTACTGGTAGTGATGGGGAAACAGAGGTTACTGGACTGATGGGGAAACAGAGGTTACTGGACTGATGGGGAAACAGAGGTTACTGGTAGTGATGGGGAAACAGAGGTTACTGGTAGTGATGGGGAAACAGATGTTACTGGTAGTGATGGGGAAACAGAGGTTACTGGACTGATGGGGAAACAGAGGTTACTGGTAGTGATGGGGAAACTTAGGCTACTGGTAGTGATGGGGAAACAGAGGTTACTGGTAGTGATGGGGAAATAGATGTTACTGGTAGTGATGGGGAAACTGATGTTACTAGACTGATGGGGAAACAGAAGTTACTGGACAGATGGGGAAACAGAGGTTACTGGTAGTGATGGGGAAACTGAGATTACAGGTAGTGATGGGGAAACAGAGTATACTGGACTGATGGGGAAACAGAGGTTACTGGTAGTGATGGGGAAACAGAGGTTACTGGACTGATGGGGAAACAGAGGTTACTGGTAGTGATGGGGAAACAGAGGTTACTGGACTGATGGGGAAACAGAGGTTACTGGTAGTGATGGGGAAACAGAGATTACTGGTAGTGATGGGGAAACAGAGGTTACTGGTAGTGATGGGGAAACAGAGGTTACTGGTAGTGATGGGGAAACTGATGTTACTAGACTGATGGGGAAACAGAAGTTACTGGACAGATGGGGAAACAGAGGTTACTGGTAGTGATGGGGAAACAGAGTATACTGGACTGATGGGGAAACAGAGGTTACTGGTAGTGATGGGGAAACAGAGGTTACTGGACTGATGGGGAAACAGAGGTTACTGGTAGTGATGGGGAAACTGAGGTTACTGGTAGTGATGGGGAAACAGAGGTTACTGGTAGTGATGGGGAAACTGAGGTTACTGGTAGTGATGGGGAAACAGAGGTTACTGGACTGATGGGGAAACAGAGGTTACTGGACTGATGGGAAAACTGAGGTTACTGGTAGTGATGGGGAAACAGAGGTTACTGGACTGATGGGGAAACAGAGATTACTGGTAGTGATGGGGAAACAGAGGTTACTGGTAGTGATGGGGAAACAGAGGTTACTGGACTGATGGGGAAACAGAGGTTACTGGTAGTGATGGGGAAACAGAGGTTACTGGACTGATGGGGAAACTGAGGTTACTGGTAGTGATGGGGAAACAGAGGTTACTGGTAGTGATGGGGAAACTGAGGTTAGGGTTAGAGGGTTTCTGTACCAAATATTAAGTTTTGCTTTTCTGATGTATCAAATACTTATGTCATGCAATAAAATGCAAATTAATTACTTAAAAATCATACAATGTGATTTTCTGGATTTTTGTTTTAGATTCCGTCTCTCACAGTTGAAGTGTACCTATGATAAAAATTACAGACCTCTACATGCTTTGTAAGTAGGAAAACCTGCAAAATCGGCAGTGTCTCAAATACTTGTTCTCCCCACTGTATATACCATAAACACGCACCAATTTATATCCACTAAATTATATAAATTCACCTATAGACCGATAAGCATGACCAATCAAATAGATTTACAGTTCTGTGCAAATGTTTTAGGCGGGTGTGAAAAAATGCTGTTAAGTAAGAATGCTTTCAGAAATAGGCACGTTAATAGATTATATTTATCAATTACCACCCTTTGCCTTCAAAACAGCATAAATTATTCTAGGTATATTTGCACACAGTTTTTGAAGGAACTCTTCAGGCAAGCCCAAACATCTTGGCTAACTAACCACAGTTCCTCTGTGGATTTAGGCAGCCTCAGGTGCTTCTCTTTCTCCATGTAATCCCAGACAGACTCGACGATGTTGAGATCAGGGCTCTGTGGGGGGGCCGTACCATCACTTCCAGGACTCCTTCTTCTTCTTTATGCTGAAGATAGTTCTTAATGACTTCGCTGTATGTTTGGGGTCGTTGTCATGCTGCAGAATACATTTGGGGCCAATCAGATTCCTCCCTGATGGTATTGCATTTTTTAAAGATGATGATTTAAAGATGATCTTTTAAACCTTTTTTTAACTAGGCAAGTCAGTAAAGAACAAATTCTTATTTACAATGACGGCCTAGGAACAGTGGGTTAACTGCCTTGTTCAGGAGCAGAACGACTGATTTTTACCTTGTCAGCTCGGGGATTCAATCTAGCAACCTTTCGGTTACTGGCCCAACGCTCTAACCACTAGGCTACCTGCCGCCCCTCCACTCTAACCACTAGGCTACCTGCCGCCCCTCCACTCTAACCACTAGGCTACCTGCCGCCCCACTAGTCTACCTGCCGCCCCTCCGCTCTAACCACTAGGCTACCTGCCGCCCCACTAGCCTACCTGCATGATGGATAAGTATCTACCTGTACTTCTTAGCATTGAGGAGACCATTAATTCTGACCAACCTCCCCAACTCCATTTGCAGAAATGCAGCCCCAAATTTGCAAGGAACCTCCACCATGCTTCACTGTTGCCTACAGACACTCATGTGTGTACCACTCTCCAGCCCTTCGGCGAACAACCTGCCTTCTGCTACAGCCAAATATTTCAAATTTTGACTTATCAGTTCAGAGCACCTGCTGCCATTTTTCTGCACCCCAGTTCCTGTGTTTTCGTGCATAGTTGAGTCGATTGGTCTTGTTTCCACGGAGATATGGTCTTTTGGCTGCGGGTCTTCCATGAAGGCCACTTCTGACCAGACTTCTCTGGACAGTAGATGGGTGTTACCAGGGTCCCACTGTTTTCTGCCAATTCTGAGCTGATGGCACTGCTGGACATCTTCAGATTGCAAAGGGAAGTAAGCATGATGTGTCTTTCATCTGCTGCAGTAAGTTTCCTTGGCCGACCACTGTGTCTACGGTACTCAACGTTGCCCGTTTCTTTGTGCTTCTTCAAGAGCTTGGACAGCACATCTGGAAACCCCTGTCTGCATTGTAATGTCTGCCTGGGAGAGACCTTGTTGATGCAGTATAACTACTCTGTGTCTTGTTGCTGTGCTCAGTCTTGACTTTTGACAGTAAACTGTCTTCAGCAACCTCACCATGTTAGCTGAGTTTGGCTGTTCCTCACCTAGTTGTATTCCTCCTACACAGCAGTTTCTGTTTCAGTTAATGATTGTGTTTCAACCTACATATTGAATTGAGGATCATTAGCACCTGTTTGGTATAATTGTTTAATCATACACCTGACTATATGCCTACAAAACCTCTGACTTTGTGCAAGTGTACCTACAGGAATAGATGCTGTTTTGAAGGTAAAGGGTGGATTTGATGTAGATGTTTCTTCTGTTCACTCACTTTGCATTTAATTCATTGATAAATATAATCTATTAACACGTCTATTTTTGAAAGCATTCTTAATTTACAGCATTTTTTCACACGTGCCTTAACCTTTTGCACAGTACTGTACATTGACTGGTATTGCCATCAGTGAAGAGGCTGGGATGTTTTCTTCTCCAGGGCAACTTGCCTGCGCCAATTTTATCAATTGGCTTTTCTATTTTTTTATCGGCCAAAAACCAGCTATCAAAAACCCTGCCTCACACACACACACACACACTTTTTATATGGCCTTGTAAGCGTAACAAGCCTCACTATACAGACAGTGGTGTTACAGTACGCTGTTAATTAATCCAGACAGTGATTCTGCTGTAGCCTCATCATCCTATACGTTTTGCCAGAGCAGAAATGCTGCATTAAGCTCATCACAGACAGCTATGGTTGACAGTGAGGCTGCTGCAGTATCCTAGAGACTCTTCCTCAGATACAGACAATGGTTGGTTCTCTATAATCAGATACAGACAGTGGTTGGTTCTCTATAATCAGATACAGACAGTGGTTGGTTCTCTATAATCAGATACAGACAGTGGTTGGTTCTCTATAATCAGATACAGACAGTGGTTGGTTCTCTATAATCAGATACAGACAGTGGTTGGTTTTCTATCATCTCTGTTAATTTTAGTCATTTAGCAGACACTCTTATCCAGAGTGATTTACAGTAGTGAGTGTCTACAGTACATTTTCATACTGGTCCCTCGTGGGAATCAAACCCACAACCCTGGCGTTACAAGTGCCATGCTCTACCAACTGAGCAACTCTGCCTCAGATGCAGATTGTGGTTGGTTCTCAATCATGTCTGTTCCTCAGATAAAGACATTGGTTGGTTCTCTATCACGTCTGCTCCTCAGATACAAACAGTGATTGGTTCTCTAGCATCTCTGCTCCTCAGATACAGATAGTGGTTGGTTCTCTAGGATCTCTGTTCCTCAGATACAGATAGTGGTTGGTTCTCTAGGATCTCTGTTCCTCAGATACAGATAGTAGTTGGTTCTCTATTATCTAAGTCCCTCAGATACAGACTGTGGTTGGTTCTCTCTTAGGCTTGTGAGGGACACCATATATACTGGGTATATCCACGGGATGGTTTTTTTAATACCATTGAAACTATTTCTTTGAATTTTTTTAAACAATTAGAATATTTTTTGCTACTTTTTAAGTGTTGTGCAGCATGCGCTAGGTGATCTAATTACAGTATGGAATTCGTAATTAAATGTTTGCCAGCTAGATATCTTGTAGCTATTAAGATAACGGTCTAAAATGTGCAAAATGTTCTGCAGTTGTGGATTTGGTTTGCTAATTTACAGTGTCGTAGCTATTTAGCTATCTTCCAAAATCAAGCATTCGCTTGGTAACAGCAGATAATCCCCTCCTGGATCAGGAGCCTTCATGTCTAATATTAGTTATGTGCAGCAAAATGTGAGTAGCATTTTTGAGTTAATTGTATACTTGTATAGTTTAGGTCAGACACTATAAAATGTTCACTATACACACATTAGCATTTAGGTAGCATTCTCTATGGGATTATACATGCACTTGTTAGCATTGCTAACCTTTGGATTACAGATGATCAGTGGGGTTTTAAAACAGCACCCCTTGTGTCCAGTGCCGGTAGTACTGAATATCCCGGTATGGCACAAGGTCGGTATGAAGATATGACAATCTGGGTACCGCCCTAGCCCAGTCTCTCTCATCTACATCAGAATGTTGTTGATGTTATTATATTGGAAGGCTGTGTAAGTGATGTCACTGTGGATGGGGTTTCATTTAACACAGAAATATAACATAAAATAACATGACATTAACTGGCCCCTCTCTCTCTCTCTCTCTCTCTCTCTCTCTCTGTCTGTCTGTCTGTCTGTCTGTCTGTCTGTCTGTCTGTCTGTCTGTCTGTCTGTCTGTCTGTCTGTCTGTCTGTCTGTCTGTCTGTCTGTCTGTCTGTCTGTCTGTCTGTCTGTCTGTCCCTCCCTCCATAGCGGAGTTGTTTGAAGTCAGAGGTGAGGTGCACGGTTGTTTATTAACCAGTATGAATAAAAAATGGCTGGCCCAGTTTAGCTAGTTATTACTAGTGTAAATTTCCCCATCGATGTACGTAGCATTAGTAACAGTGTGTGTGTGTGCGTGTGTAGGCCAGCGTGTGTGTAGGGTGGATCGGGGCCGGCCCTGCTATAAGCTGGCGTATTTTTCTGACCCTGGACGGCGGCTCAGCTTCCTGGAGGCGAAGCTAGCGTGTCGCCGTGACGGAGGGGAGCTGCTGAGCGTTGAGTCACCGGCCGAGCAGCGAATCATAGAGCAGCTAGTCACGGAGCTCCGTCCTTCCGACGGAGACTTCTGGATTGGCCTACGTCGTAACCATGGTGACACGGAAAACGTCGACGACTGTCCCTCACAGTACTACTGGACCGACGGGAGCCACGCCTCCTTCAGGTGGGTCTGCTCTAAGCCACACCTCCTTCAGGTGGGTTTACTTTAAGCCCCGCCTCCTTCAGGTGGGTTTACTTTAAGCCCCGCCTCCTTCAGGCGGGTCTACTTTAAACCCTGCCTCCTTCAGGTGGGGCTGCTCTAAGCCCCGCCTCTTTCAGGTGGGTCTACTTTAAGCCCCGCCTCTTTCAGGTGGGGCTGCTCTAAGCCACACCTCCTTCAGGTGGGTCTGCTTTAAGCCCCACCTCCTTCAGGTGGGGCTGCTCTAAGTCCCGCCTCCTTCAGCTGGGTCTGCTTTAAGCCCCCTCAAAGCACACACATCCCTGGGTCGCTCCTCTTTTCAGTTCGCTGCAGCCAGCGACTGGAACGAGCTGCAACAAACACTCAAACTGGACAGTTTTATCTCCATCTCTTCATTCAAAGACTCAATCATGGACACTCTTACTGACAGTTGTGGCTGCTTCGTGGGATGTATTGTTGTCTCTACCTTCTTGCCCTTTATGCTGTTGTCTGTGCCCAATAATACCTCATTGCCTGCATCTGTAATGGGTCAGCGGTCAAACGACCTCCACTCATCACTGTCAAACGCTCCCTGAAACACTTCAGCGAGCAGGCCTTTCTAATCGACCTGGCCGAGGTATCCTGGAAGGATATTGATCTCATCCCGTCAGTAGAGGATGCCTGTTTTTTTTTTTTAAATGCCTTCCTCACCATCTTAAATAAGCATGCCCCATTCAAGAAATTTAGAACCAGGAACAGATATAGCCCTTGGTTCTCTCCAGACCTGACTGCCCTTGACCAGCACAAAAACATCCTGTGGCGTTCTGCATTAGCATCGAATAGCCCCCGTGACATGCAACTTTTCAGGGAAGCTAGAAACCAATATACACAGGCAGTTAGAAAAGCCAAGGCTAGCTTTTTCAAGCAGAAATTTGCTTCCTACAACACAAACTCAAAAAACTTCTGGGACACTGTAAAGTCCATGGAGAATAAGAACATCTCAATAAGAACAACTCAACAAACTGGATGCAGTTTATCACAGTGCCATCCGTTTTGTCACCAAAGCCCCATATACTACCCACCACTGCGACCTGTACGCTCTCGTTGGCTGGCCCTCGCTTCATCCTCGTCGCCAAACCCACTGGCTCCAGGTCATCTACAAGACCCTGCTAGGTAAAGTCCCCCCTTACTCAGCTCGCTGGTCACCATAGCAGCACCCACCTGTAGCACGTGCTCCAGCAGGTATATCTCACTGGTCACCCCCAAAACCAATTCTTCCTTTGGCCGCCTCTCCTTCCAGTTCTCTGCTGCCAATGACTGGAATTAACTACAAAAATCTCTGAAACTGGAAACACTTACAGTGGGGCAAAAAAGTATTTAGTCAGCCACCAAAAGTGCAAGTTCTCCCACTTAAAAAGATGAGAGAGGCCTGTAATTTTCATCATAGGTACACTTCAACTATGACAGACAAAATGAGAAAATAAATCTAGAAAATCACATTGAAGGATTATTTATGAATTTATTTGCAAATTATGGTGGAAAATAAGTATTTGGTCACCTACAAACAAGCAAGATTTCTGGCTCTCACAGACCTGTAACTTCTTCTTTAAGAGGCTCCTCTGTCCTCCACTCGTTACCTGTATTAATGGCACCTGTTTGAACTTGTTATCAGTATAAAAGACACCTGTCCACAATCTCAAACAGTCACACTCCAAACTCCACTAGGGCCAAGACCAAAGAGCTGTCAAAGGACACCAGAAACAAAATTGTAGACCTGCACCAGGCTGGGAAGGCTGAATCTGCAATAGGTAAGCAGCTTGGTTTGAAGAAATCAACTGTGGGAGCAATTATTAGGAAATGGAAGACATACAAGACCACTGATAATCTCCCTTGATCTGGGGCTCCACGCAAGATCTCACCCCGTGGGGCCAAAATGATCACAAGAACGGTGAGCAAAAATCCCAGAACCACACGGGGGGACCTAGTGAATGACCTGCAGAGAGCTGGGACCAAAGTAACAAAGCCTACCATCAGTAACACACTACGCCGCCAGGGACTCAAATCCTGCAGTGCCAGACGTGTCCCCCTGCTTAAGCCAGTACATGTCCAGGCCCGTCTGAAGTTTGCTAGAGAGCATTTGGATGATCCAGAAGAAGATTGGGAGAATGTCATATGGTCAGATGAAACCAAAATAGAACTTTTTGGTAAAAACTTAACTCGTCGTGTTTGGAGGACAAAGAATGCTGAGTTGCATCCAAAGAACACCATACCTACTGTGAAGCATGGGGGTGGAAACATCATGCTTTAGGGCTGTTTTTCTGCAAAGGGACCAGGACGACTGATCCGTGTAAAGGAAAGAATGAATGGGGCCATGTATCGTGAGATTTTGAGTGAAAACCTCCTTCCATCAGCAAGAGCATTGAAGATGAAACGTGGCTGGGTCTTTCAGCATGACAATGATCCCAAACACACCGCCCGGGCAACGAAGGAGTGGCTTCGTAAGAAGCATTTCAAGGTCCTGGAGTGGCCTAGCCAGTCTCCAGATCTCAACCCCATAGAAAATCTTTGGAGGGAGTTGAAAGTCCGTGTTGCCCAGCAACAGCCCAGCAACAGCCCCAAAACATCACTGCTCTAGAGGAGATCTGCATGGAGGAATGGGCCAAAATACCAGCAACAGTGTGTGAAAACCTTGTGAAGACTTACAGAAAACATTTGACCTCTGTCATTGCCAACAAAGGGTATATAACAAAGTATTGAGATAAACTTTTGTTATTGACCAAATACTTATTTTCCACCATAATTTGCAAATAAATTCATAAAAAAATCCTACAAAGTGATTTTCTGGATTTTTTTTTCTCATTTTGTCTGTCATAGTTGAAGTGTACCTATGATGAAAATTACAGGCCTCTCTCATCTTTTTAAGTGGGAGAACTTGCACAATTGGTGGCTGACTAAATACTTTTTTGCCCCACTGTATCTCCCTCACTAGCTTTAAGCACCAGCTGTCAGAGCAGCTCACAGATTACTGCACCTGTACATAGCCCATCTATAATTTAGCCCAAACAACTACCTCTTCCCATACTGTATCTATTTATTCATTTTGCTCCTTTGCACCCCATTATTTCTATCTCTACTTTGCACATTCTTCCACTGCAAATCAACCATTCCAGTGTTTTACTTGCTATGTTGTATTTACTTCGCCACCATGGCCTTTTTTTTGCTTTTACCTCCCTTATCTCACCTCATTTGCTCACATTGTATATAGACTTATTTTTCTACTGTATTATTGACTGTATGTTTGTTTTACTCCATGTGTAACTATGTGTTGTTGTATGTGTCGAACTGCTTTGCTTTATCTTGACCAGGTCGCAATTGTAAATGAGAACTTGTTCTCAACTAGCCTACCTGGTTAAATAAAGGTGAAATAAATAAAAATAATGTTTGTACAATGTTTTGTGCTGCTGTAATGTTGTGTTGCTACCATGTTGTGTTGTCATGTGTTGCTGCCATGTTATGTTGTTGTCTTAGGTCTCTCTTTATGTAGTGTTGTGGTGTCTCTCTTGTCGTGATGTGTGTTTTGTCCTATATTTAGATTTTTAATGCCAGCCACGTCCCCACAGGAGATCTTTTGCCTTCTGGTAGGCCATTATTGTAAATAATAATGTGTTCTTAACTGACTTGACTAGTTAAATAAAGGTTAAATAAAAAATACAATTAAACTTCACTTCCTTCACGTGAGTCTGCTATTAGCCACGCCTCCATCGGCTGGGTCTGCTTTAAGCCACGCCTCCATCGGCTGGGTCGGCGTTAAGCCACGCCTCCTCTGCTTACATGGAATAGTTAATATAATAAAAGATAGCGGTGTGTAACTTTACGTTTGTGTGTTACTGTGTGTTACTGTGTGTTACTGTGTGTTACTGTCTGTTACTGTGTGTTACTGTGTGTTACTGTGTGTATTACTGTGTGTGTTACTGTGTGTTACTGTGTGTTACTGTGTGTTACTGTCTGTTACGGTGTGTTACTGTGTGTATTACTGTGTGTATTACTGTGTGTCTTACTGTGTGTTACTGTGTGTGTTACTGTGTGTTACTGTGTGTGTTACTGTCTGTTACTGTGTGTTACTGTGTGTTACTGTCTGTTACGGTGTGTTACTGTGTGTTACTGTGTGTTACTGTGTGTATTACTGTGTGTGTTACTGTGTGTGTTACTGTGTGTGTTACTGTGTGTTACTGTGTGTTACTGTGTGTTACTGTGTGTATTACTGTGTGTTACTGTGTGTTACTTTGTGTTACTGTGTGTTACTGTCTGTTACGGTGTGTTACTGTGTGTATTACTGTGTGTATTACTGTGTGTATTACTGTGTGTGTTACTGTGTGTTACTGTGTGTGTTACTGTGTGTTACTTTGTGTGTTACTGTGTGTGTTACTGTGTGTGTTACTGTGTGTTACTGTGTGTTACTGTGTGTGTTACGGTGTGTTACTGTGTGTGTTACGGTGTGTTACTGTGTGTTACTGTGTGTTACTGTGTGTTACTGTGTGTGTTATGGTGTGTTACTGTGTGTTACTGTTTGTGTTACTGTGTGTGTTACTGTGTGTTACTGTGTGTGTTACTGTGTGGTACTGTGTGTTACTGTGTGTGTTACTGTGTGTTACTGTGTGTGTTACGGTGTGTTACTGTGTGTGTTACGGTGTGTGTTACGGTGTGTTACTGTGTGTTACTGTGTGTTACTGTGTGGTACTGTGTGGTACTGTGTGTTACTGTGTGTGTTACTGTGTGTGTTACTGTGTGTTACTGTGTGTTACGGTGTGTTACGGTGTGTTACGGTGTGTTACTGTGTGTGTTACGGTGTGTTACTGTGTGTTACTGTGTGTTACTGTGTGTTACTGTGTGTGTTACTGTGTGTTACTGTGTGTTACTGAGTGTGTTACTGTGTGTGTTTGTTCCTGCGTGTGTGTGTGTGTTAGGAACTGGCACTGGGACGAGCCGTCCTGTGGTTACGAGGTGTGTGTGGTGATGTACCACCAACCGTCCGCCCCGCCCGGCCTCGGAGGACTCTACATGTTCCAATGGAACGATGATAACTGTGACACCAAGAACAATTTCATCTGCAAGTACACTGCAGGTACACACACACACACACACACACACACACACACACACACACACACACACACACACACACACACACACACACACACACACACACACACACACACACACACACACACACACACACACACACACACACTCAAATCAAATGTATTTACTGTATATAGCCCTTCTTACATCAGCTGATATCTCAAAGTGCTGCACAGAAACCCAGCCTAAAACCCCAAACAGCAAGCAATGCAGGTGTAAAAGCACACACACACGGATGATAGTACACAGCAGTTACCCCTCAGAGCCTGGTTCCTCTCTACCCAGTACAGTCAGTAGAGGACTGGTCACCCCTCAGAGCCTGGTTCCTCTCTACTCAGTACAGCCAGTAGAGGACTGGTCACCCCTCAGAGCCTGGTTCCTCCCTACCCAGTACAGCCAGTAGAGGACTGGTCACCCCTCAGAGCCTGGTTCCTCTGGTCTACCCAGTACAGCCAGTAGAGGACTGGTCACCCCTCAGAGCCTGGTTCCTCTCTACCCAGTACAGTCAGTAGAGGACTGGTCACCCCTCAGAGCCTGGTTCCTCTGGTCTACCCAGTACAGCCAGTAGAGGACTGGTCACCCCTCAGAGCCTGGTTCCTCTCTACCCAGTACAGTCAGTAGAGGACTGGTCACCCCTCATAGCCTGGTTCCTCTGGTCTACCCAGTACAGCCAGTAGAGGACTGGTCACCCCTCAGAGCCTGGTTCCTCTGGTCTACCCAGTACAGCCAGTAGAGGACTGGTCACCCCTCAGAGCCTGGTTCCTCTGGTCTACCCAGTACAGCCAGTAGAGGACTGGTCACCCCTCAGAGCCTGGTTCCTCTGGTCTACCCAGTACAGCCAGTAGAGGACTGGTCACCCCTCAGAGCCTGGTTCCTCTGGTCTACCCAGTACAGCCAGTAGAGGACTGGTCACCCCTCAGAGCCTGGTTCCTCTGGTCTACCCAGTACAGCCAGTAGAGGACTGGTCACCCCTCAGAGCCTGGTTCCTCTCTACCCAGTACAGTCAGTAGAGGACTGGTCACCCCTCAGAGCCTGGTTCCTCTGGTCTACCAGTACAGTCAGTAGAGGACTGGCCACCCCTCAGAGCCTGGTTCCTCTCTTGGTTTCTTCCTAGGTTCCTTCCTTTCTTGGGAGTTTTTCCAGAGCCACCGTGCTTCTACATCTGTATTGTCTGCTGTTTGGGGTTTTAGGTTGGGTTGTTGTATAGCACTTTGTGACATCTGCTCATGTAAAAAGAGCTTTATAACTGATTGATTGTGTTGTGTTCCAGAGAAGGCTCCTGAACCCTCCCCCAACACTGCACACCCAGGTAACAACACTACTTATAGGGTCTGAATATTCATGTTAATGAGGTCTGAATATTCATGGTATTAATGAGGTCTGAATATTCATGGCATTAATGAGGTCTGAATATTAATAGGTACACTACATGACCAAAAGTATGTGGACATCTGCTCGTTGAACATCTCATTGCAAAATCATGGGCATTAATATGGAGTTGGTCCCCCTTTTGCTGCTATAACAGCCTCCACTCTTCAGGGAAGGCTTTCCACTAGATGTTGGAACATTGCTGCTATAACAGCCTCCACTCTTCTGGGAAGGCTTTCCACTAGATGTTGGAACATTGCTACTATAACAGCCTCCACTCTTCTGGGAAGGCTTTCCACTAGATGTTGGAATATTGCTGCTATAACAGCCTCCACTCTTCTGGGAAGGCTTTCCACTAGATGTTGGAACATTGCTGCTTTAACAGCCTCCACTCTTCTGGGAAGGCTTTCCACTAGATGTTGGAACATTGTTGCTATAACAGCATCCACTCTTCTGGGAAGGCTTTCCACTAGATGTTGGAACATTGCTGCTATAACAGCCTCCACTCTTCTGGGAAGGTTTTCCACTAGATGTTGGAACATTGCTGCTATAACAGCCTCCTCTCTTCTGGGAAGGCTTTCCACTAGATGTTGGAACATTGCTGCTATAACAGCCTCCACTCTTCTGGGAAGGCTTTCTACTAGATGTTGGAACATTGCTGCTATAACAGCATCCACTCTTCTGGGAAGGCTTTCCACTAGATGTTGGAACATTGCTGCTATAACAGCCTCCTCTCTTCTGGGAAGGCTTTCCACTAGATGTTGGAACATTGTTGCTATAACAGCATCCACTCTTCTGGGAAGGCTTTCCACTAGATGTTGGAACATTGCTGCTATAACAGCCTCCACTCTTCTGGGAAGGCTTTCCACTAGATGTTGGAACATTGCTGCTATAACAGCCTCCACTCTTCTGGGAAGGTTTTCCACTAGATGTTGGAACATTGCTGCTATAACAGCCTCCTCTCTTCTGGGAAGGCTTTCCACTAGATGTTGGAACATTGCTGCTATAACAGCCTCCACTCTTCTGGGAAGGTTTTCCACTAGATGATGGAACATTGCTGCTATAACAGCCTCCACTCTTCAGGGAAGGCTTTCCACTAGATGTTGGAACATTGCTGCTATAACAGCCTCCTCTCTTCTGGGAAGGCTTTCCACTAGATGTTGGAACATTGCTACTATAACAGCCTCCACTCTTCTGGGAAGGCTTTCCACTAGATGTTGGAACATTGCTGCTATAACAGCCTCCACTCTTCTGGGAAGGTTTTCCACTAGATGTTGGAACATTGCTGCTATAACAGCCTCCACTCTTCTGGGAAGGTTTTCCACTAGATGTTGGAACATTGCTGCTATAACAGCCTCCTCTCTTCTGGGAAGGCTTTCCACTAGATGATGGAACATTGCTGCTATAACAGCCTCCACTCTTCTGGGAAGGCTTTCCACTAGATGTTGGAACATTGCTGCTATAACAGCCTCCACTCTTCTGGGAAGGCTTTCCACTAGATGTTGGAACATTGCTGCTATAACAGCCTCCACTCTTCAGGGAAGGCTTTCCACTAGATGTTGGAACATTGCTGCTATAACAGCCTCCAGTCTTCTGGGAAGGCTTTCCACTAGATGATGGAACATTGCTGCGGGGACTTGCTTCCATTCAGCCACAAGAGCATTAGTGAGGTTGGGCACTGATGTTGGGTGATTAGGCCTGGCTCACAGTCGGCGTTCCAATTCATCCCAAAGGTGTTCGATGAGGTTGAGGTCAGGGCTCTGTGCAGGCCAGTCAAGTTCTTTCACACCGATCTTGACAAATGATTCCTGTATGGACCTCGCTTTGTGCACAGAGGAAACTGTTGCCACAAAGTCGTCTAGAATGTCATTGCTGTAGAATTACAATTTCCCTTCCCTGAAACTAAGGGGCCCGAAACATGAAAAACAGCCCCACACCATTATGTCTATAAATAGACATAACTAAATGACTATGAGTATAGATATATATAACTAAATGACTATGTATATATGAGTATAGATATATATAACTAAATGACTATGAGTATAGATAGATATAACTAAATGACTATGTATAGATAGATTCAGCTAAATTAATGAACATTAATGTTCCTGTCTACAGAGGCTCCTCCCCTGTCTCTGTCACCCCTGCCCACGACCTTTGACACTGAAGAGAAGAGACAGACCCCAGGTAACCTGACCTCTAACCTATTATTACCCTCAACTTCTTTCCGTGTGTGTTTTATGTTGCATGTCTCTGAACTGTGTGTGTCTGTTTCAGCTCTGAACATGGTTTACATAGTTCTGCCCACCATCCCGTTGTTGATGGTGTTACTAATAGCAACTGTGGTCTTCTGCTTCAAGCTGCTGGCTCGACGGTGAGGGGCAACTACTAACTAGCATGAGATAGACTGGTAGTATGGATAGCATTCATTATGTTTGGAGGAAAAAGGTGGAGGTCAACCGTGAAGCACGGGGGTGACAGCATCATGTTGTAGGGGTGCTTTGCTGCAGGAGGGACTGGTAGTATGGATAGCATTCATTATGTTTGGAGGAAAAAGGGGGAGGCTTGCAAGCCGAAGAACACCATCCCAACCGTGAAGCACGGGGGTGACAGCATCATGTTGTAGGGGTGCTTTGCTGCAGGAGGGACTGGTAGTATAGATAGCATTCATACTACCAGATTGAGAATAATGCATTGACTGATTTAGTGACTGTCTGTTTATTCCAGATGCTCATAGTTTGTCTCTGTGTGTAGAAGGAAGCGGCGTGAGCAGCAGACAGAGGTGTGTCCTAGCGACCCAGGGTCCTGTCCAAGCCAAGCCCAGCCGCCTGACGTCTACAACGTGATTCGCTCCCAGCAGGAGGCCGACCTGGCTGGGACACGCCCCCACACCAAGAACACTTCCTTCTTAGGTGAAAATGTGTTGTTTTACAGGGTCAGCCATAGAAGTACGATAGCTGCAGTGAAATGTGTTGTTGTACAGGGTCAGTGTAATGTGTTGTTGTACAGGGTCAGTGTAATGTGTTGTTGTACAGGGTCAGTGTAATGTGTTGTTGTACAGGGTCAGTGTAATGTGTTGTTGTACAGGGTCAGTGTAATGTGTTGTTGTACAGGGTCAGTGTAATGTGTTGTTGTACAGGGTCAGTGTAATGTGTTGTTGTACAGGGTCAGTGTAATGTGTTGTTGTACAGGGTCAGTGTAATGTGTTGTTGTACAGTGTCAGTGTAATGTGTTGTTGTACAGGGTCAGTGTAATGTGTTGTTGTACAGGGTCAGTGTAATGTGTTGTTGTACAGGGTCAGTGTAATGTGTTGTTGTACAGGGTCAGTGTAATGTGTTGTTGTACAGGGTCAGTGTAATGTGTTGTTGTACAGGGTCAGTGTAATGTGTTGTTGTACAGGGTCAGTGTAATGTGTTGTTGTACAGGGTCAGTGTAATGTGTTGTTGTACAGGGTCAGTGTAATGTGTTGTTGTACAGGGTCAGTGTAATGTGTTGTTGTACAGGGTCAGTGTAATGTGTTGTTGTACAGGGTCAGTGTAATGTGTTGTTGTACAGGGTCAGTGTAATGTGTTGTTGTACAGGGTCAGTGTAATGTGTTGTTGTACAGGGTCAGTGTAATGTGTTGTTGTACAGGGTCAGTGTAATGTGTTGTTGTACAGGGTCAGCCGTAGTAGTACGGTGCCCCTGGAGAAAATTAAAGGGTTAAATGTGCTTTCAATTCTGTTTCTACAGATTGTAAATTAAAGATAAACATTTTTGCTAAGAGTTTTATTATATTATTGATTGATTGACTATGATTTTTTTTTATCACCCAGCAGTGCTATTTGCAGAGTCAGCCATTCCTGAACCTTTTACCAAAAGCATGCCACATATGGACAGTGTTACGAACTGGCTCATAGCCCAAAAACAAAGAGGGAGACAATGCAGAGATAAAGAAATAACAAAAATATATTTATTAAATGAAGTTAAATGACTGCAGATGGTGATAATGAGGGGTGTTGAGAGGTGCCAAAACAAATCATAACAAATTAACACAAAGAAGCCCCAAAATGCAATTCCAAAAACCGAAAGTGTGACTAGGTGGAGAGTCTTCTCGATGTAATGGGGAAGGTGTATTCATCCCCAGGACACACCCGAGCCCGGGTGTGTTCCATTTCCCTGACAACCCTCTCAGCTCCGCCCACCGACATCCTATTAAGGAAAACAAGAGCAGAGAGAAAAATAATTTGGCAGACAGAGTGGGAGGGTCGTCACAACAGTACCAAAACATATGATCTAATGATTCTGTCTCTTTGCAGCAAAATCTGCGGAGTTGGGATGGTTTAATCCCCCATATATATATAACATTCTATTGGTTGCAAGAATTTTGCATAATAATAGTTTTGAAACCGGTGGCGTTTTGTGGATCATAAACCATGTACCATTGAATCGGTACATCGAAAATCTCTTCCCAACTATTTTGCAAAGAGCAGTTATGTAGGCTGTTGCTATCCTCATCACCTCTCTACACATCACCATGTAGTGTCAAACAGCAGTTATGTAGGCTGTTGCTATCCTCATCACCTCTCTACACATCACCATGTAGTGATATCATCGAGCCAAGTTTGCGTCAAACTTTTTTGTTAATAAGGAAAAAACTGTTAAAATGCATGTGACGAAGTGGATTATAAAAATAATGATAATTGTAACGGCTTTTCCTCCTCCTCTTCATCCGAAGAGGAGGAGCAGGGATTGGACCAAAACGCAGCATTGTGATATGACATATTTATTAAACAAGGAACGAAAACGAACTTCACTTGAATAACTAACAAAATAACAAAACGGAGTAGACAGACCTGGACATGCGAACTTACATACAACGAAGAACTCACGAACAGGAAAAATGACTACACAAAAGAACGAACGGACAAACAAACCGAAACAGTCCCGTGTGGCGCGACAAACACAGACACAGGAGACAACCACCCACCACAAACAATGTGAAACCACCTACCTTAATATGGCTCTCAATCAGAGGAAACGTAAACCACCTGCCTCTAATTGAGAACCATATCAGGTCACCCATTAACCAACATAGAAACACATAACATAGACTGCCCACCCAAACTCACGCCCTGACCGACTAACACATACAAAATAACAGAAAACAGGTCAGGAACGTGACATAACCCCCCCCCTCAAGGTGCGTACTCCGGACGCACCACCAAAAGTCTAGGGGAGGGTCTGGGTGGGCATCTGACCACGGTGGTGGCTCAGGCTCTGGGCGAGGTCCCCACCCCACCATAGTCAATCCCAGCTTCCGTATTCCCCTCTGAATGACCACCCTCCTATTCCACCCACTTAATTTAAAGGGTAACGTCGAGATAAGGGGCAGCACCGGGACAAGGGGCAGCGCCGGGATAAGGTAGCTCAGGACAGAGAGGTAGCTCAGGACAGAGAGGTAGGTCAGGATAGAGAGGAAGCTCAGGATAGAGGGGCAACTCTGGACTGAAGGGCAGCTCCGGACAGAGAGACAGCTCTGGACTGAGGGGCAGTTCTGGATTACTGGCAGCTCCGGGCTGGCTGACGGCTCTGGACGCTCATGGCTGGCTGACGGCTCTGGACGCTCATGGCTGGCTGACGGCTCTGGACGCTCATGGCTGGCTGACGGCTCTGGACGCTCATGGCTGGCTGACGGCTCTGGACGCTCATGGCTGGCTGACGGCTCTAGACGCTCATGGCTGACTGACGGCTCTGGCAGATCCTGTCTGGTTGGCGGCTCTGGCAGATCCTGTCTGGTTGGCGGCTCTGGCAGATCCTGTCTGGTTGGCGGCTCTGGCAGATCCTGTCTGGTTGGCGGCTCTGGCAGATCCTGTCTGGTTGGCGGCTCTGGCAGATCCTGTCTGGTTGGCGGATCTGGCAGATCCTGACTGACGAATGGCTCTAGCGGCTCCTGACTGACTAACGGCTCTGACGGCTCGGGACAGACGGGCGGCTCTAATGGCTCTGGACAGACGGATGGCTCAGACGGCCCTGGGCAGACGGATGGCTCAGATGGCGCTGGGGAGACGGATGGCTCAGATGGCACTGGGCAGACGGATGGCTCAGATGGCACTGGGCAGACGGATGGCTCAGATGGCACTGGGCAGACGGATGGCTCAGATGGCACTGGGCAGACGGATGGCTCAGATGGCACTGGGCAGACGGATGGCTCAGATGGCACTGGGCAGACGGATGGCTCTGGCCGGATGAGGCGCACTGTAGGCCTGGTGCATGGTGCCGGAACTGGAGGCACCGGGCTAAGGACACGCACCTTCAGGCTAGTGCGGGGAGCAACAACAGGGCACACTGGACTCTCAAGGCGTACTATAGGCCTGGTGCGTGGTACCGGCACTGGTGGTACCGGGCTGAGGGCACACACATCAGGGCGAGTACGGGGAGAAGGAACAGTGCGTACAGGGCTCTGGAGACGCACAGGAGGCTTGTTGCGTGGTGCCGGAACTGGAGGCACTGGGCTGGAGACACGCACCATAGGGAGAGTGCGTGGAGGAGGAACAGGGCTCTGGAAACGCACTGGAAGCCTGGTGCGTGGTGTAGGCACTGGTGGTACTGGGCTGGGGCGGGGAGGTAGCGCCGGAAATACCCGACCGTGCAGGCGTACTGGCTCCCTAGAGCACTGAGCCTGCCCAACCTTACCTGGTTGAATGCTCCCCGTCGCCCGACCAGTGCGGGGAGGTGGAATAACCCGCACCGGGCTATGTAGGCGAACCGGGGACACCATGCGTAAGGCTGGTGCCATGTATGCCGGCCCGAGGAGACGCACTGGAGACCAGACGCGTTGAGCCGGCTTCATGGCACCTGGCTCAATGCCCAATCTAGCCCTACCAGTGCGGGGAGGTGGAATAACCCGCACCGGGCTATGAACACGTACAGGAGACACCGTGCGCTCTACTGCGTAACACGGTGTCTGCCCGTACTCCCGCTCTCCACGGTTAGCCTGGGATGTAGGCGCAGGTCTCCTACCTGCCCTCGGCCCACTACCTCTTAGCCCCCCTCAATAATTTTTGGGGGTTTCTTCACGGGCTTCCGTGCTAGCCGTGTACCTTCATATCTCCGGTTCCTCTCTCCGGTTGCCTCCGCTCTCCTCACTGCCTCCAGCTGTTCCCATGGGAGGCGATCCCTTCCAGCCAGGATCTCCTCCCATGTGTAACAACCCTTGCCGTTTAACACGTCCTCCCATGTCCATTCCTGTTTAGTATTCCACTGCTCGAACTTACGCTGCTTGGTCCTGGTTTGGTGGGTGGTTCTGTAACGGCTTTCCTCCTCCTCTTCATCCGAAGAGTGTGTGGCGCGACAAACACAGACACAGGAGACAACCACCCACCACAAACAATGTGAAACCACCTACCTTAATATGGCTCTCAATCAGAGGAAACGTAAACCACCTGCCTCTAATTGAGAACCATATCAGGTCACCCATTAACCAACATAGAAACACATAACATAGACTGCCCACCCAAACTCACGCCCTGACCGACTAACACATACAAAATAACAGAAAACAGGTCAGGAACGTGACAATAATTATAATAACAATAATTATTATTATTATTATAATAATAATAATTATTATTATTATTATTATTATAATAATACTAATACTACTAATATTTACAATTATAATAATAATAATAATAATAATTATTATTATTATAATTATAATAACAATAATAATTATTATAATATGTATAATTATACTTATAATTATTATAATAAATATTATAATAATAATAATGCATGCATGATAAAACATTGTAGGCCTGCATAAGAATATACTAATGACATCCAAGTGTCTTCCTGACTGTAGATGAATGCAGTACTGCAGGATGATAATGAGAGACTATTTCTAATGTACACTGTGGATCATCCTTGTACTAAAGACTCAGCAGAGTAACCTCAGGAAAGTAACCTCAGCAGAGTAACCTCAGCAGAGTAACCTCAGGCGAGTAACCTCAGGCGAGTAACCTCAGCAGAGTAACCTCAGCAGAGTAACCTCAGGCGAGTAACCTCAGCAGAGTAACCTCAGGAAAGTAACCTCAGCAGAGTAACCTCAGCAGAGTAACCTCAGGCGAGTCACCTCAGGCGAGTAACCTCAGCAGAGTAACCTCAGCAGAGTAACCTCAGGCGAGTAACCTCAGCAGAGTAACCTCAGGAAAGTAACCTCAGCAGAGTAACCTCAGCAGAGTAACCTCAGGCGAGTCACCTCAGGCGAGTAACCTCAGCAGAGTAACCTCAGCAGAGTCACCTCAGCAGAGTAACCTCAGGCGAGTCACCTCAGCAGAGTAACCTCAGCAGAGTAACCTCAGGCGAGTCACCTCAGCAGAGTCACCTCAGCAGAGTCACCTCAGCAGAGTCACCTCAGCAGAGTCACCTCAGCAGAGTCACCTCAGCAGAGTCACCTCAGCAGAGTCACCTCAGCAGAGTCACCTCAGCAGAGTCACCTCAGCAGAGTCACCTCAGCAGAGTAACCTCAGCAGAGTAACCTCAGGCGAGTAGTGAGGGCCGGGCTACACCATGCATAGACTTGACTAGATTCATTAGTACAACGACACAGAACGTTCTTCAGTAAGCCCAACATTTCTCTTGTTCCCCACCATCAGTCACCTCCTCCTGTTCCCCACCATCAGTCACCTCCTCTTGTTCCCCACCATCAGTCACCTCCTCCTGTTCCCCACCGCCAGTCACCTCCTCTTGTTCCCCACCATCAGTCACCTCCTCTTGTTCCCCACCATCAGTCACCTCCTCTTGTTCTCCACCATCAGTCACCTCCTCTTGTTCCCCTCCATCAGTCACCTCCTCTTGTTCCCCACCATCAGTCACCTCCTCTTGTTCTCCACCATCAGTCACCTCCTCTTGTTCTCCCCTATCAGTCACCTCCTCTTGTTCCCCTCCATCAGTCATCTCCTCTTGTTCCCCTCCATCAGTCACCTCCTCTTGTTCCCCACCATCAGTCACCTCCTCTTGTTCTCCACCATCAGTCACCTCCTCTTGTTCTCCCCCATCAGTCACCTCCTCTTGTTCCCCACCATCAGTCCCCTCCTCTTGTTCTCCACCATCAGAGTCCTCCTCTTGTTCTCCCCCATCAGTCACCTCCTCTTGTTCTCCACCATCAGTCACCTCCTCTTGTTCTCTACCATCAGTCCCCTCCTCTTGTTCTCCACCACCAGTCACCTCCTCTTGTTCTCCACCATCAGTCACCTCCTCTTGTTCTCCACCACCAGTCACCTCCTCTTGTTCTCCACCACCAGTCACCTCCTCTTGTTCTCCACCATCAGTCACCTCCTCTTGTTCTCCACCACCAGTCACCTCCTCTTGTTCTCCACCATCAGTCACCTCCTCTTGTTCTCCACCATCAGTCCCCTCCTCTTGTTCTCCACCATCAGTCACCTCCTCTTGTTCTCCACCATCAGTCACCTCCTCTTGTTCTCCACCATCAGTCACCTCCTCTTGTTCTCCACCACCAGTCACCTCCTCTTGTTCTCCACCATCAGTCACCTCCTCTTGTTCTCCACCATTAGTCACCTCCTCTTGTTCTCCACCACCAGTCACCTCCTCTTGTTCTCCACCATCAGTCACCTCCTCTTGTTCTCCACCATCAGTCACCTCCTCTTGTTCTCCACCATCAGTCACCTCCTCTTGTTCTCTATGAAATTATCCACCTTGGCAACAAATCCCTAAATGGCATCGGACCCATCTACCTGTCAGACCTACTCTCCCATATTAAAGCCTTAAGACCCATCTCTACTGGATGGTCTACCTTCCTGCTACACGTTGATCTATTAATGCCTTAAGACTCATCTCTACCGGATGGCCCACCTTCCTGCTACACGTTGATTGTTGCTCTCATGATATGGTTACATATATTTGTTTCTATTTTATTTGATGCACTTTGAGATAATTATTGTATAATGAAAAACGCTTTTCAAATGTAATAAATTGTTATTATTTTGCAACCTAGCATACAGAACAACTCTTTAAAATGTGGCCTACCTCGTCTGACAACAGTGACGATAACAAAACGCACCAACAGGCATGTGGGGGAGGGGTCTTGAAATGTAACATCTTATCAACATGTAGCCACTGGGAGCCAGCGGTCCATTCACACCAATTTTGCTAAAACAAAATTCCCCAGACCTCAAAGGGAGGCGTGACAACAGCTTCACCAGACTTTCGCCACACCCACTGGTGTTGATCCTCCCACTTTCAGACAAACTCTTTGTATGCAGTTACCCATGACTCATTCAAAGGGGAAGGGAAACACTGATCCTGTTGTTTCTCCATAGTAACGGCCTGTGTTCTTTCTCCTAGGCTCCTCCCCTGACATGTCCCCTGGTGACTATGACAACATGGGAGGCCTGCGAGACACGGAGAGTGGTTTCGTCACGCTGGCCAGCACAGAGAGCAACTTCCTGTTGACCTCTGAACTCTACGACCTTAGTCTGGGGCGACGCCAAGACAACTCAGACATTTACCACAAGAGTCTGGATCGGCAAGGCAACGGAGAGGTTTATAACAACAGTCTGGGTCGTCATGGCAACAGAGAGACGAGCGATAACGGTCTGGGTTGTCATGGCAACGGAGGGACGTACAACAACAGACTGGGTATTCATGGCTGCGTGGTGAAGAGCAGTGAGCTGTACAACACTAGTCACTATAGAGACAGTCTTTACCAAACCAGCCTGGATCGCTATGGTAACCCTGAACATCACGAGAGAAGCCTGGGTCGTCATGGGAACGATGCCAGTGTAGATTGCTACGGGAAGGAAGCCACTGTGGGTTACTATGGCAACGAGGGCAGTCTGGGTGGGAAGTGCTACAAAGAGTGGTTGGACAGTGACAGCAACTGACAGCTACTGACAGTGACAGCTACTGACAGTGACACCTACTGACAGCTACTGACAACTACCAACAACTGACAGCTACTGACATTGACAGCTACTGACAGTGACAGCTACTGACAGTGACAGCTACTGACAGTGACAGCTACTGACAGCTACTGACAGTGACAGCTACTGACAGTGACAGCTACTGACAGTGGCAGCTACTGACAGTGACAGCTACTGACAGTGACAGCTACTGACAGTGACAGCTACTGACAGTGACAGCTACTGACAGTGACAGCTACTGATAGTGACAGCTACTGACCGTGACAGCTACTGACAGTGACAGCTACTGACCGTGACACCTACTGACTGAAACAGCTACTGACTGAAACAGCTACTGACAGTGGCAGCTACTGACTGTAACAGCTACTGACTATAACAGCTACTGACAGTGACACCTACTGACTGTAACACCTACTGACAGTGGCAGCTACTGACTGAAACAACTACTGACTTTAACAGCTACTGACAGAAACAGCTACTGACAGTGACACCCACTGACAGTGACAGCTACTGACAGAAACAACTACTGACTATAACAGCTACTGACAGTGGCAGCTACTGACTGTAACAGCTACTGACAGCTACTGACAACTACGGACAACCACTGACGGCTACTGAGAGTGATAGCTGTTGTGACAGCTACTGACAGTGACAACTACTGACTGTAACAGCTACTGACAGTGACAGCTACTGACTGAAACAGCTACTGACTGTAACAGCTACTGACAGTGACACCTACTGACTGTAACACCTACTGACAGTGGCAGCTACTGACTGAAACAACTACTGACTGTAACAGCTACTGACAGTGGCAGCTACTGACTGAAACAGTTACTGACTGTAACAGCTACTGACTGTAACAGCTACTGACTGTAACAGCTACGGACAGTGACAACTATTGACATCTATTGACAGCTACTGACTGTGTGTGTGCATGGCCCTGTTATGCTGCCCTCCCCTGAGGGGTCACTGTCAGGTCATGAACCTTGACCCCAGCTGTGCCAGAGACACCAAAGCCTGGTCCTGTCCTCCTCCTGTCTCGTCCTCCTCCTGTTCTTCCCTTGCTGCCTGACCACAACATGACAACAACAATCTAGACATAATAGGCTCGATTCAGAACACACCCCTTCAATTCGCACTTCTCAGTAGTTGGTATTCAGACTAACCTTGTGCAGTTGCGTAACGAGCTTTGCACGCATGGTTCCCTTGAAATCCCTCCCACTTGCTGGCCAACAGATTTACTCGTGGAGTTTTCATTGAATCGGGTTTTTCAGTGCTTTTATCTAAAGCCGTCCCTTTAAATTTGGTGTACCTTTAATTCTCTACAGACTCTAATACATGGAGAGGACGGTTCAGAATGTTAGGGATCACTGAAATACATGCAAAATATACTCTGATCTTGTTTATTATTTAGGGATAGGAATGTTTTTACAAATAATAAATATATAAACAGCGTTGGAGAGCCTTTATGCACGAAATATATGTGAATAAAAAATGCAATGGTTTGATTTTATTGTGAAAGTTGCCATAGGGGCGGCAGGTAGCCTAGTGGTTAGAGCAGGTAGCCTAGTGGTTAGAGCAGGTAGCCTAGTGGTTAGAGCAGGTAGCCTAGTGGTTAGAGCAGGTAGCCTAGTGGTTAGAGCAGGTAGCCTAGTGGTTAGAGCAGGTAGCCTAGTGGTTAGAGCAGGTAGCCTAGTGGTTAGAGACAGGTAGCCTAGTGGTTAGAGCAGGTAGCCTAGTGGTTAGAGCAGCGTAGCCTAGTGGTTAGAGCAGGTAGCCTAGTGGTTAGAGCAGGTAGCCTGGTGGTTAGAGCAGGTAGCCTGGAGGTTACAGCAGGTAGCCTAGTGGTTAGAGCAGGTAGTCTAGTGGTTAGAGCAGGTAGCCTAGGGGTTAGAGCAGCGTAGCCTAGTGGTTAGAGCAGGTAGCCTAGTGGTTAGAGCAGGTAGCCTAGTGGTTAGAGCAGGTAGACTAGTGGTTAGAGCAGGTAGCCTAGTGGTTAGAGTTGGACTAGTAACTGAAAGGTTGCGAGATCAAATCCCAGAGCTGACAAGGTAAAGAAAATCTGTCGTTCTGCCACTGAACAGACAGTTAACCAACTGTTCTTAGGCCGTCATTGAAAATAAGAATTTGTTCTTAACTGACTTTCCTAGTTAAATAAAGGTTAAATAAAAAATAAAAAATACACTGCTCAAAAAAATAAAGGGAACACTTAAACAACACAATGTAACTCCAAGTCAATCAAATCACACTTCTGTGAAATCAAACTGTCCACTTAGGAAGCAACACTGATTGACAATAAATTTCACATGCTGTTGTGCAAATGGAATAGACAAAAGGTGGAAATTATAGGCAATTAGCAAGACACCCCCAATAAAGGAGTGATTCTGCAGGTGGTGACCACAGACCACTTCTCAGTTCCTATGCTTCCTGGCTGATGTTTTGGTCACTTTTGAATGCTGGCGGTGCTCTCACTCTAGTGGTAGCATGAGACGCAGTCTACAACCCACACAAGTGGCTCAGGTAGTGCAGCTCATCCAGGATGGCACATCAATGCGAGCTGTGGCAAGAAGGTTTGCTGTGTCTGTCAGTGTAGTTTCCAGAGCATGGAGGCGCTACCAGGAGACAGGCCAGTACATCAGGAGACGTGGAGGAGGCCGTAGGAGGGCAACAACCCAGCAGCAGGACCGCTACCTCCGCCTTTGTGCAAGGAGGAGCACTGCCAGAGCCCTGCAAAATGACCTCCAGCAGGCCACAAATGTGCATGTGTCTGCTCAAACGGTCAGAAACAGACTCCATGAGGGTGGTATGAGGGCCCGGCAGAAGCCGACAGAAGCCAGTCTTTTGTTGTCAAATAGTCTGCATTTTTAAGTATTATTTTCTATATAATGTCAAACACTGTCATTCCGCTACTACTGCAGATAACTGTATATCACATTTTCTGAAATTACAATGCGAACATGTTACATGTATCTCCTTTAAAGTGTGTGTGTGTACTCCCTAAATAAAAACCTCTGACCTCATTCTCTTTCTTCAGAAGGTTTTTATTCTCCAGGTTTTGTAATGACCAGTTGACCTCTGACCTGGCCCTGTCTCTATGGTGATGATATCAGAGACAGGACCAGGTCAGAGGTTAACTGGTCATTACACTCTACATTAAACTGATATCATCACCATAGAGACAGGGCCAGGTCAGAGGTTAACTGGTCATTACACTCTACATTAAACTGATATCATCAGTTATCTGTCGGAAAGATATCAGTTTGTCTCTGTGAATGGTTTGTCCTCTGACAAATCAACATTTACATTTACATTTAAGTCATTTAGCAGACGCTCTTATCCAGAGCGACTTACAAATTGGTGCATTCACCTTATGATATCCAGTGGAACAACCACTTTACAATAGTGCATCTAACTCTTTTAAGGGGGAGGGGGGTTAGAAGGATTACTTTATCCTATCCTAGGTATTCCTTAAAGAGGTGGGGTTTCAGGTGTCTCCGGAAGGTGGTGATTGACTCCGCTGACCTGGCGTCGTGAGGGAGTTTGTTCCACCATTGGGGTGCCAGAGCAGCGAACAGTTTTGACTGGGCTGAGTTGAGAACGACAGGGTGTTGTCCAGGATCACGCCAAGGTTCTTAGCACTCTGGGAGGAGGACACAATGGAGTTGTCAACCGTGATGGCGAGATCATGGAACGGGCAGTCCTTCCCCGGGAGGAAGAGCAGCTCCGTCTTGCCGAGGTTCAGCTTGAGGTGGTGATCCGTCATCCACACTGATATGTCTGCCAGACATGCAGAGATGCGATTCGCCACCTGGTTATCAGAGGGGGGAAAGGAGAAGATTAATTGTGTGTCGTCTGCATAGCAATGATAGGAGAGACCATGTGAGGATATGACAGAGCCAAGTGACTTGGTGTATAGCGAGAATAGGAGAGGGCCTAGAACAGAGCCCTGGGGGACACCAGTGGTGAGAGCACGTGGTGCGGAGACAGATTCTCGCCACGCCACCTGGTAGGAGCGACCTGTCAGGTAGGACGCAATCCAAGCGTGGGCCGCGCCGGAGATGCCCAGCTCGGAGAGGGTGGAGAGGAGGATCTGATGGTTCACAGTATCAAAGGCAGCCGATAGGTCTAGAAGGATGAGAGCAGAGGAGAGAGAGTTAGCTTTAGCAGTGCGGAGCGCCTCCGTGACACAGAGAAGAGCAGTCTCAGTTGAATGACTAGTCTTGAAACCTGACTGATTTGGATCAAGAAGGTCATTCTGAGAGAGATAGCAGGAGAGCTGGCCAAGGACGGCACGTTCAAGAGTTTTGGAGAGAAAAGAAAGAAGGGATACTGGTCTGTAGTTGTTGACATCGGAGGAATCGAGTGTAGGTTTTTTCAGAAGGGGTGCAACTCTCACTCTCTTGAAGACGGAAGGGACGTAGCCAGCGGTCAAGGATGAGTTGATGAGCGAGGTGAGGTAAGGGAGAAGGTCTCCGGAAATGGTCTGGAGAAGAGAGGAGGGGATAGGGTCAAGCGGGCAGGTTGTTGGGCGGCCGGCCGTCACAAGACGCGAGATTTCATCTGGAGAGAGAGGGGAGAAAGAGGTCAAAGCACAGGGTAGGGCAGTGTGAGCAGAACCAGTGGTGTCGTTTGACTTAGCAAACGAGGATCGGATGTCGTCGACCTTCTTTTCAAAATGGTTGACGAAGTCATCCGCAGAGAGGGAGGAGGGGGGATGAGGGGGAGGAGGATTCAGGAGGGAGGAGAAGGTGGCAAAGAGCTTCCTAGGGTTAGAGGCAGATGCTTGGAATTTAGAGTGGTAGAAAGTGGCTTTAGCAGCAGAGACAGAAGAGGAGAATGTAGAGAGGAGGGAGTGAAAGGATGCCAGGTCCGCAGGGAGGCAAGTTTTCCTCCATTTCCGCTCGGCTGCCCGGAGCCCTGTTCTGTGAGCTCGCAGTGAGTCGTCGAGCCACGGAGCAGGAGGGGAGGACCGAGCCGGCCTGGAGGATAGGGGACATAGAGAGTCAAAGGATGCAGAAAGGGAGGAGAGGAGGGTTGAGGAGGCAGAATCAGGAGATAGGTTGGAGAAGGTTTGAGCAGAGGGAAGAGATGATAGGATGGAAGAGGAGAGAGTAGCGGGGGAGAGAGAGCGAAGGTTGGGACGGCGCGATACCATCCGAGTAGGGGCAGTGTGGGAAGTGTTGGATGAGAGCGAGAGGGAAAAGGATACAAGGTAGTGGTCGGAGACTTGGAGGGGAGTTGCAATGAGATTAGTGGAAGAACAGCATCTAGTAAAGATGAGGTCAAGCGTATTGCCTGCCTTGTGAGTAGGGGGGGAAGGTGAGAGGGTGAGGTCAAAAGAGGAGAGGAGTGGAAAGAAGGAGGCAGAGAGGAATGAGTCAAAGGTAGACGTGGGGAGGTTAAAGTCACCCAGAACTGTGAGAGGTGAGCCATCCTCAGGAAAGGAACTTATCAGGGCGTCAAGCTCATTGATGAACTCTCCAAGGGAACCTGGAGGGCGATAAATGATAAGGATGTTAAGCTTGAAAGGGCTGGTAACTGTGACAGCATGGAATTCAAAGGAGGCGATAGACAGATGGGTCAGGGGAGAAAGAGAGAATGTCCACTTGGGAGAGATGAGGATCCCAGTGCCACCACCCCGCTGACCAGAAGCTCTCGGGGTGTGCGAGAACATGTGGGCAGACGAGGAGAAAGCAGTAGGAGTAGCAGTGTTATCAGTGGTAATCCATGTTTCCGTCAGTGCCAAGAAGTCGAGGGACTGGAGGGAAGCATAGGCTGAGATGAACTCTGCCTTGTTGGCCGCAGATCGGCAGTTCCAGAGGCTGCCGGAGACCTGGAACTCCACGTGGGTCGTGCGCGCTGGAACCACCAGGTTAGAGTAGCGGCGGCCACGCGCTGTGAAGCGTTTGTATGGTCTGTGCAGAGAGGAGAGAAGAGGGATAGACAGACACATAGTTGACAGGCTACAGAAGAGGCTACGCTAATGCAAAGGAGATTGGAATGACAAGTGGACTACACGTCTCGAATGTTCAGAAAGTTAAGCTTACGTTGCAAAAAATAAATAAAATAAAAAATACTAAAATGATATAGTACTGCTGGCTGGTGAAGTAGGCTGGCTAGCAGTGGCTGCGTTGTTGACTTTGTTTGAAAGTGTAGCTGGCTAGGTAACCTCGACAATTATCTTGGATACAAGGACAGCAAAGACAACTATGTAGCTAGCTAACACTACGCTAATCAAGGCGTTCCGTTGTAATGTAAGTTTCTACAGTGCTGCTATTCGGTAGGAGTTGGCTAGCTAGCAGTGTTAGCAGTGTTGACTAGGTAGGAGAACGGCGGCGCGGCGGACGAAAATAGCTGGCTAGCTAACCGATAATTACTCTAAACTACACAATTATCTTAGATACAAAGATAGCAAAGACAACTATGTAGCTAGCTAACACTACACTAATCAAGTCGTTCCGTTGTAATGTAATCGTTTCTACAGTGCTGCTATTCGGTGGCTAGCTGGCTAGCTAGCAGTGTTGACTACGTTACGTTACGTTAGGACGAAAATAGCTGGCTAGCGAACCTCAATAATTGCTCTAAACTACACAATTATCTTTGATACAAAGACGGCTATGTAGCTAGCTAAGATCAAACAAATCAAACCGTTGTACTGTAATGAAAATGAAATGGTAATACTACCTGTGGAGCGAAGCGGAATGCGAAATGCGACTACTCGCTCCAACCCGGAAGTCACAAAAAGGGCTACATTTCGGTGTTCCACAAGGTTCCGTTTTAGGACCACTATTGTTTTCACTATATATTTTACCTCTTGGGGATGTTATTCGAAAACATAATGTTAACTTTCACTGCTATGCGGATGACACACAGCTGTACATTTCAATGAAACATGGTGAAGCCCCAAAATTGCCCTCGCTAGAAGCCTGTGTTTCAGACATAAGGAAGTGGATGGCTGCAAACTTTCTACTTTTAAACTCGGACAAAACAGAGATGCTTGTTCTAGGTCCCAAGAAACAAAGAGATCTTCTGTTAAATCTGACAATTAATCTTGATGGTTGTAAAGTCGTCTCAAATAAAACTGTGAAGGACCTCGGCGTTACTCTGGACCCTGATCTCTCTTTTGACGAACATATCAAGACTGTTTCAAGGACAGCTTTTTTCCATCTACGTAACATTGCGAAAATCAGAAATTTTCTGTCCAAAAATGATGCAGAAAAATTCATCCATGCATTTGTTACTTCTAGGTTAGACTACTGCAATGCTCTACTTTCCGGCTACCCGGATAAAGCACTAAATAAACTTCATTATATTAGCATTATAAACTTCAGTTAGTGCTAAATACGGCTGCTAGAATCCTGACTAGAACCAAGAAATTTGATAATATTACTCCAGTGCTAGCTTCCCTACACTGGCTTCCTGTTAAGGCAAGGGCTGATTTCAAGGTTTTACTGTTAACCTATAAAGCGTTACATGGGCTTGCTCCTACCTATCTTTCCGAGTTGGTCCTGCCGTACATACCTATACGTACGCTACGGTCACAAGACGCAGGCCTCCTAATTGTCCCTAGAATTTCTAAGCAAACAGCGGGAGGCAGGGCTTTCTCCTATAGATCTCCATTTTTATGGAACGGTCTGCCTACCCATGTGAGAGACGCAGACTCGGTCTCAACCTTTAAGTCTTTACTGAAGACTTATCTCTTCAGTAGGTCATATGATTGAGTGTAGTCTGGCCCAGGAGTGTGAAGGTGAACGGAAAGGCTCTGGAGCAACGAACCGCCCTTGCTGTCTCTGCCTGGCCGGTTCCCCTCTCTCCACTGGGATTCTCTGCCTCTAACCCTATTACAGGGGCTGAGTCACTGGCTTACTTGGTGCTCTTTCATGCCGTCCCTGGGAGGGGTGCGTCACTTGAGTGGGTTGAGTTACTGACGTGATCTTCCTGTCTGGGTTGGCGCCCCCCCTTGGTTTGTGCTGTGGTGGAGATCTTTGTGGGCTATACTCGGCCTTGTCTCAGGACTGTAAGTTGGTGGTTGAAGATATAGTGGTGTGGGGGCTGTGCTTTGGCAAAGTGGGTGGGGTTATATCCTTCCTGTTTGGCCCTGTCCGGGGGTTTCTTCTGATGGGGCCACAGTGTCTCCTGACCCCTCCTGTCTCAGCCTCCAGTATTTATGCTGCAGTAGTTTATGTGTCGGGGGGCTAGGGTCAGTTGGTTATACCTGGAGTACTTCTCCTATCTTATCCAGTGTCCTGTGTGAATTTAAGTATGCTCTCTAATTCTCTCGTTCTCTCTTTCTTTCTCTCTCTCGGAGAACCTGAGCCCTAGGACCATACGTCACGGCAAACCGGGCATGATGACTCCTTGCTGTCCCCAGTCCGCCTGATCTTGCTGCTATTCCAGTTTCAGCTGTTCTGCCTGCGGTTATGGAACCCCTACCTGTCCCAGACCTGCTGTTTTCAACTCTTAATGATCGGCTATGAAAAGCCAACTGATATTTATTCCTGATTATTATTTGACCATGCTTGTCATTTATGAACATTTTGAACATCTTGGCATAGTTCTGTCATAATCTCCACCCGGCACAGCCAGAAGAGGACTGGCCACCCCTCATAGCCTGGTTCCTCTCTAGGTTTCTTCCTAGGTTTTGGCCTTTCTAGGGAGTTTTTCCTAGCCACCGTGCTTCTACACCTGCATTGCTTGCTGTTTGGGGTTTTAGGCTGGGTTTCTGTACAGCACTTTGAGATATCAGCTGATGTACGAAGGGATATATAAAATAAACTTGATTTGATTTGATGTAGAGTGTAATGACCAGCCAACCTCTGACCTGGCCCTGTCTCTATGGTGATGATGATGATATCAGTTTAATGTAGAGTGATGATGATGATATCATGTGGTAGGGCAGCATTATATACCTGTGGTAGGGCAGCATTATATATCTGTGGTAGGGCAGCATTATATACCTGTGGTAGGGCAGCATTATATATCTGTGGTAGGGCAGCATTATATACCTGTGGTAGGGCAGCATTATATACCTGTGTGTAGGGCACCGTTATATACCTGTGGTAGGGCAGCATTATATACCTGTGGTAGGGCACCGTTATATACCTGTGGTAGGGCAGCATTATATACCTGTGGTAGGGCAGCATTATGTATCTGTGGTAGGGCAGCATTATATACCTGTGGTAGGGCAGCATCATATACCTGTGGTAGGGCAGCATTATATACCTGTGGTAGGGCAGCATTATATACCTGTGGTAGGGCAGCATTATATAACTGTGGTAGGGCACCGTTATATACCTGTGGTAGGGCAGCATTATGTATCTGTGTTAGGGCAGCATTATATACCTGTGGTAGGGCAGCATTATATACCTGTGGTAGGGCAGCATTATATACCTGTGGTAGGGCAGCATTATGTATCTGTGGTAGGGCAGCATTATATACCTGTGGTAGGGCAGCATTATGTATCTGTGGTAGGGCAGCATTATATTCCTGTGGTAGGGCAGCATTATATTCCTGTGGTAGGGCAGCATTATATACCTGTGGTAGGGCAGCATTATGTATTTGTGGTAGGGCAGCATTATATACCTGTGGTAGGGCAGCATTATGTATCTGTGGTAGGGCACCGTTATGTACCTGTGGTAGGGCAGCATTATATTCCTGTGGTAGGGCAGCATTATATACCTGTGGTAGGGCAGCATTATATACCTGTGGTAGGGCACCGTTATATACCTGTGGTAGGGCAGCATTATATATCTGTGGTAGGGCAGCATTATATACCTGTGGTAGGGCACCGTTATATACCTGTGGTAGGGCAGCATTATATATCTGTGGTAGGGCAGCATTATGTACCTGTGGTAGGGCAGCATTATATACCTGTTGTAGGGCAGCATTATATACCTGTGGTAGGGCAGCATTATATAACTGTGGTAGGGCACCGTTATATACCTGTGGTAGGGCAGCATTATGTATCTGTGGTAGGGCAGCATTATATACCTGTGGTAGGGCAGCATTATATACCTGTGGTAGGGCAGCATTATATACCTGTGGTAGGGCAGCATTATGTATCTGTGGTAGGGCAGCATTATATACCTGTGGTAGGGCAGCATTATGTATCTGTGGTAGGGCAGCATTATATTCCTGTGGTAGGGCAGCATTATATTCCTGTGGTAGGGCACCGTTATGTACCTGTGGTAGGGCAGCATTATATTCCTGTGGTAGGGCAGCATTATATACCTGTGGTAGGGCACGTTATATACCTGTGGTAAGGCAGCATTATATAACTGTGGTAGGGCACCGTTATATACCTGTGGTAGGGCAGCATTATGTACCTGTGGTAGGGCAGCATTATATACCTGTGGTGGGGCAGCATTATATACCTGTGGTAGGGCAGCATTATATACCTGTGGTAGGGCAGCATTATGTATCTGTGGTAGGACAGCATTATATACCTGTGGTAGGGCAGCATTATATTCCTGTGGTAGGGCACCGTTATGTACCTGTGGTAGGGCAGCATTATATACCTGTGGTAGGGCAGCATTATGTATCTGTGGTAGGGCAGCATTATATACCTGTGGTAGGGCAGCATTATGTATCTGTGGTAGGGCAGCATTATATTCCTGTGGTAGGGCAGCATTATATTCCTGTGGTAGGGCACCGTTATGTACCTGTGGTAGGGCAGCATTATATTCCTGTGGTAGGGCAGCATTATATACCTGTGGTAGGGCACGTTATATATACCTGTGGTAAGGCAGCATTATATAACTGTGGTAGGGCACCGTTATATACCTGTGGTAGGGCAGCATTATGTACCTGTGGTAGGGCAGCATTATATACCTGTGGTGGGGCAGCATTATATACCTGCGGTAGGGCAGCATTATATACCTGTGGTAGGGCAGCATTATGTATCTGTGGTAGGACAGCATTATATACCTGTGGTAGGGCATGTTATATACCTGTCGTGTCTTTGGCTATGCCGGATTAAGTGTTATGACATGCTATTCTATAAAATATTTTCTCCGCACTTATTATTACCTGATTGAACTAATCATGTAAATGTAATTAACTAGAGAGGGGCACCACAAAATAATATTTATAGAGCTGTTATCTTCTGAATAAACTCTTAAAGACCTAATAATATTTTACATCAATAGCAGTCAATATTAATCGTCACATTACTTCAGTCTCATCTGAAAGTTGTAAATTCTTGGTTATCTTCACGAACCCTGGCTAACAAGTTGAATCAGCACTACAAAATTGGGTTTAATTATTTATTTACTAAATACCTAACTAATCACACATACACAATTAAATCATAACTTGATTACAAATTGCCGTCATAAAGGAAAACGTCCCTAGCGGGCGGAACAGATATGACAGCTTGTTACACAAAGGAAAATGGCCGGGCTTGAGTGAAAGAGCGGGAGACTGGAACAGAGGCGAAGCTGTGCTATCGTAAATACAGTATCTTATGCATTCTAAATTACCGCCCATTTGGAAAAAGAAAATGCAATAAATATTTACTCTGAGCTGCGCTTCAGTAGGTTGGTGGTAGATGGAAGACCGTCTTGCCAAACCGAGTCCTCTGTCCTTTGAAGAATGTCTCTGGTGGTCACTTGGATAAGTTGTAGTAACGTCGTTGTGTGGTAGATGGGATACTTTGTCTGTTCCTTCCAAACCTGCGTTTGCAGCTGCGGTCGCTAACTCAACGGCTAGGAGGTATCACTTCTGTTGTGAATAAGAGTTTAAAGTTCATACCATTCGCAACCAAAGCTCATGCTGATGTTGGCTTCGTCCTGTAGTTTTATCTGAACCATTCTGACATGGGATCGTCATCCTAATGGGTTATATGCTTCCTGTTTGGCCCTGTCCAGGGGTATAGTCAGACAGGGCCACAGTGTCTCCCAACCCCTCCTGTCTCAGTCTCCAGTAATTATGCTGCAATATTATATGTGTCGGGGGGCTAGGGTCAGTCTGATATATCTGGAGTGTTTCTCGTGTCTTATCTGGTGTCCTGTGTGAATTTATGTATGCTCCCTCTAATTCTCTCTCTTTCTCTTCTCTCCGAGGACCTGAGGCCAAGAACCATACCTCAGGACTACCTGGCCTGATGACTCCTTGCTGTCCCCAGACCACCTGGTCGTGCTGCTGCTCCAGTTTCAACTGTTCTGCCTGCGGCTATGGAACCCTGACCTGTTCACCGGATGTGCATTTACTCCTGAGGTGCTGACCTGTTGCACCCTCTACAACCACTGTGACAACTACTGTGATTATTATTATTTGACCCTGCTGGTCATCTATGAACGTTTGAACATCTTGGCCATGTTCTGTTATAATTTCCACCCGGCACAGGCAGAAGAGGACTGGCCACCCCTCATAGCCTGGTTCCTCTCTAGGTTTCTTTCTAGGTTCCTGCCTTTGTCACGTGCGTCGTATGAATCGGACCATGCGTACATTCTTATTTATTTTAACGAATGAACACTGAACAAACTAACAAAATAAAAAACGAACCGTGAAGCTATATAGATAGTGCAGAACAGGCAACTAAACATAGAACAAGAACCCACAAACACCAAAGGGAAAATGGCTACCTAAATATGATCCCCAATCAGAGACAACGATAAACAGCTGCCTCTGATTGGGAACCATATCAGGCCACCATAGACATACAAATCAACTAGACCTACAAAAACCCTAGACATACAAAAAAAACTAGACAATATGAAACTAATGTACCCACCCTAGTCACACCCTGACCTAACCAAAATATAAAGAAAACAGATATCTCAGGTCAGGGCCTTTCTAGGGAGGTTCTGTACAGCACTTTGTGACATCAGCTGATGTAAAAAAGGCTTTATAAATACATTTGATTGATTGATTATTGGTTAGGATCCAGTAAAACGGCAGCCATCCCCTCCGGCTCCATTGTGGTATATGCTCCAGAGCACTCAGGACCTCAGACTGGGGTGAAGGTCCACCTTCCAACAGGTCAACGACCCTAAGCACACAGCCAAGACAACGCAGGAGTGGCTTCGGGACACGTCTCTGAATGTCCTTGAGTGGCCCAGCCACCGGACTTGAACCTGATCGAACATCTCTGGAGAGACCTGAAAATAGCTGTGCAGCGACACTCACCATCCAACCTGACAGAGTTTGAGGGGATCTGCAGAGAAGAATGGGAGAAACTCCCCAAATACATGTGTGCCAAGTTTGTAGTGTCATACCCAAGAAGACTCAAGGCTGTAATCGCTGGCAAAGGTGCTTCAACAAAGTACTGAGTAAAGGGTCTGAATACTTATGTAAATGTAATATTTTATATGTGTAGACATTTCTAAAAACCTGTTTTTTATTCTTTGTCGTCATGGGGTATTGTATGTACATTGATGAGGGGGAAAAAACTATTTTTTGTTTTTATATTTTTTTTTCTCTAAAATTTTTATCCCATTTTCTCCCCAATTTTCGTGGTATCCAATCGCTAGTAATTACTATCTTGTCTCATCGCTACAACTCCCGTACGGGCTCGGGAGAGACGAAGGTCGAAAGCCATGCGTCCTCCGAAGCACAACCCAACCAAGCCGCACTGCTTCTTAACACAGCGCGCCTCCAACCCGGAAGCCAGCAGCACCAATGTGTCGGAGGAAACACCGTGCACCTGGCGACCTTGGTTAGCGTGCACTGCGCCCGGCCCGCCACAGGAGTCGCTGGAGCGCGATGAGACAAGGATATCCCTACCGGCCAAACCCTCCCTAACCCGGACGACGCTATGCCAATTGTGCGTCGCCCCACGGACCTCCCGGTTGCGGCCGGCTGCGACAGAGCCTGGGCGCGAACCCAGAGACTCTGGTGGCGCAGCTAGCACTGCGATGCAGTGCCCTAGACCACTGCGCCACCCGGGAGGCTAGAAAAAACTATTTAATACATTTTCGACACCATGTAACAAAATGTGGAGAAAGTCAAAGGGTCTGAATAGTTTCCAAATGCACTGTACATGTTTTGAACATGACAGTTTACAATCTAAACACCAAGTAAGTTACTCTCCTTCAACTTGCTCAACAGCCACACTATTCATTACCAAATTCAATTGCGGCCTAAGGCTCAGAGAATGGTTAGCACCAAATACAACGCTCTAAACTGTAGAGATGTTCAGGACCAGTTTATTACTGGCCACCCATTCCTATGGGACTCCCAATCACGTCCGGGTGTAATAAAGCCTAGATTCAAACCAGAGACTGTAGTGACAATTCTAGCGTTGAGATGCAGTCCCTTAGACCGCTGCACCACCAGGGAGCCCTCTAGCGATGAGATGCAGTCCCTTAGACCGCTGCACCACCAGGGAGACCTCTAGTGTTGAGATGCAGTCCCTTAGACCGCTGCACCACCAGGGAGACCTCTAGCGTTGAGATGCAGTCCCTTAGACCGCTGCACCACCAGGGAGCCCTCTAGTGTTGAGATGCAGTCCCTTAGACCGCTGCACCACCAGGGAGCCCTCTAGCGTTGAGATGCAGTCCCTTAGACCGCTGCACCACCAGGGAGCCCTCTAGCGTTGAGATGCAGTCCCTTAGACCGCTGCACCACCAGGGAGCCCTCTAGCGATGAGATGCAGTCCCTTAGACCGCTGCACCAGCCAGGGAGCCCTCTAGTGTTGAGATGCAGTCCCTTAGACCGCTGCACCACCAGGGAGCCCACTAGCGTTGAGATGCAGTCCCTTAGACCGCTGCACCACCAGGGAGCCCTCTAGCGATGAGATGCAGTCCCTTAGACCGCTGCACCACCAGGGAGACCTCTAGTGTTGAGATGCAGTCCCTTAGACCGCTGCACCACCAGGGAGCCCACTAGCGTTGAGATGCAGTCCCTTAGACCGCTGCACCACCAGGGAGCCCTCTAGCGATGAGATGCAGTCCCTTAGACCGCTGCACCACCAGGGAGCCCTCTAGCGTTGAGATGCAGTCCCTTAGACCGCTGCACCACCAGGGAGCCCTCTAGTGCTTGAGGGATGCAGATCCCTTAGACCGCTGCACCACCAGGGAGCCCTCTAGTGTTGAGATGCAGTCCCTTAGACCGCTGCACCACCAGGGAGCCCTCTAGCGTTGAGATGCAGTCCCTTAGACCGCTGCACCACCAGGGAGCCCTCTAGCGATGAGATGCAGTCCCTTAGACCGCTGCACCACCAGGGA